>NC_056743.1:1488309486-1488419486 GCF_019279795.1 Protopterus annectens | reverse complement strand
TCTGTCCTCAATAACCTATCCTTCCCTCAATCAGTCACCAACTGGTTTCAGAGTTAAATGTCTGACCGCCAGCAATCTGTTGTATGGCAGAATGACATATCTCCCCAACTTCCTGTCTCCATAGGGGTTCCCTAAGGATCCATCCTTGGACCCCTACTCTTCTCTGTTTACACCAATAATCTAGCCTCTGCCACCAAACATGGCACACTCATACAATACGCAGATGAATCGACCATCATCTGCTCAGCCCAGTCCCTATCAAAACTGCAAAAAGTTACACAGGAAGCCTTTTCCTCTGTTGAAACTTGGTTATCCAATGCCCAATTAATACTCAACCCAAACAAAACTAAACTACTCATCTTCCAACCCACCAAACATACTCAAAACAACTCTCACTTTAACATCACAGCAAAAGACAACACCACTATATACCCAACTGAATACACCAAATTGCTAGGTGTGGAAATAGACAATGTACTAAAATTTGACATTCACATATCCATGACCATAAAAAAGTCCACAAAAACTAGGAGCGTTATACAGAAATAAGCAACTTCTCACCAAAGCAGCAAAGATTTCAGTAGCAAATTCCCACCTTATCTCCACCCTACTTTATGCCTCTCCAATATATACCAACCTAAGGCAATGCGATCTAAACAAGCTAGAGAACTGCTACAACAAAATCGCCAAATTCGCCACAGGGGCATCCTACTGTATTCACCACTGTCTCTCACTTGCTGAACTGGGCTGGCTTGAACTCACTCACCTCCTTCAATGGTATCAACTCTCACTCGCCCACAAACTAGTAAACTATCCACTAAATGTCCCACCCCTCCAGAATCTACTCCAACCCTATCGCACCACCAGACCACTAAGATCCAGCAACAAAAATCACTTGCAGATCACTAAAGCCAATAACTCTACTGGTGAAGCACTATTCTCTTGCACCATAGCCAAATTATGGAACTCCCTCCCACCCACAATTACCTCCATACCATCATGCACCCACTTCAAAACCTTACTAAAAGCGTACCTAAAAACATGCTACTATGCCCTTGCAACTCCCACTCTAATATCACCCACCCCATCCAACCACTACCTTTCTTTCCACTCCACTAGCTACCTTGATTATAGCAAGCTCAGATGCTCATAAGTCTAGTACTTATTGTACAGCAGGAACTTCTTACTGTAACATTTGTTAATGTCTGTTATGTACTTCACAGATAAAGATTCTAGTTGTCTACTGATGAACTATGTTCTTCATCTGTAAATATGTTGTAAGTAATTGCTATGTTAAATTGTTAATCGCTATGTAAGCCAATGTAACTTCTGTCTGTTTATTTTAACTGTGGAGCTTTTCTCCCTGGGCCTCTGCTGAAAATGGACCTACATCCAGTCGGACACTCCTGGTCAACAAACGTAAATAAATAAATAAATTGCTTAAAAAAATCATACAGTTACTCAAAGTGACATTCTTTCAGACAGGCACATGGCTTCAGATCAAAATATAGTAGCACCACTGATATATTTTCTCTAATGGTGACTTGTACCAGTGCAGAAAAGAGGAAATGACAGTTGCAATGCCTATTGACCTTAAAAGTGCATATGAATATGCTAACCGTACCATCTTATAGGTTCATAGGTAGGTACTAGGCTATTAGCCCTAGGGCCTATATAAGCCTAGCCAAAAAGGTACCCTGGCTTTCGCCACCCAAGAAAATTATTTTCCTGTGCCCCTGTCGAGCAGAGCCACAGAAGTGATCCCTGGCGTGAATTTCCTATTTCCCATCTAATCATCAAGATTTTTCTTGAAGAGTGCTAATGAGGAGCTCTGTTTGACATAGATAGGTAGTCTGTTCCAGAGTATGGGAAGTCTCTGGGAGATGAATCTATCCCTCCAGCATGTACTGTTTATTGTGGTGACAAGGTTTAGGTCCCTAGAGTGTGTAGCTCGGAGGGATTGGGATTTCTTTAAGTGGAGCATGTCCAACAGATCTGGGTTTGACATAGCTTTGTATGTTAGGCAGAGATCGCCTCTGAGTAGGCGATATGCGACAGAGTAAAGCTGGAGTTTTTTGAGACCGTCTGCATAGGGCATCTGTTTGAGGCCAGTAATCCTCTTTGTGAGGTATTTCTGTGGCCTTTCCAGTTGTTGTAGATGTCTTGTGAGGTGCATACCAAAAGGGGCGTTGTACTCTATAATGGGTCTAATGAGTGATGAGTAGAGGGGAACAATGACCTCTTTTTTTCTGGATGAGAAACCTTTTGTGATGAGCTGAGCCATGTAGCAGGATTTCCTGACCACTGTGGCGATATGATTATCAAAGGAGAGATTACTGTCCACCTGTGTCCCAAGGACTCTTATCACACTTTCGGCATTAAATAGACTACCACTTATGTGGTAGTTCATGGTTACAGAGTTTTTACCAAAGGGAATGACAATACACTTTTTGGCATTGATCTTCAGGCCATGGCTTTGACACCAGGCATCTGTCTCAGTGAGGCCCTTTTGTAGTATGTCCACATCATTAGGAGTTTCGATTATGGCTCCTAGTTTGCAGTCATCTGCAAACTTTGTTAGCCAAAGACCTTATGTGTTCACCTGTACTTCAGAGAAGTAGATACCAAACAGGAGAGGACCCAGGACTGAACCCTGTGGTACTCCACTTGTCACTGGTCTGAAGTCAGATTTGGAGTCTGCTACTTTCACAGTGTGGGTTCTGTCCATGAGCCAGTTGGCAACCCATCTTGTGACATAGGGATTTATACCTAGTTTAGTGAGCTTATCTATAATTCCAGAGTGGGGGATGGTGTCAAAAGCCTTGGCAAGATCTAGATAAGCTGGGTGAAGCACCTTACCCTCATCTATGGCTTTGGTGACTGCTTCAAAGAAGTCAATCAGGTTTAGAAGACATGATCTGCCTTTTACAAACCTGAACTGGGTAGGGTCCAGAGTTTGGAGATTAACAATGTCTTTGTTTATGAGTTCCATGATGATACATTCCATGGCCTTGCAGACCAGGCTCGTCAGGCTAATGGGGTGGTAGTTCCCGGGGTCCGTCGTGGCTCCCCCTTTGTGGAGTGGGATAACCATCGCGGTGCACCATTCAGTGGGCACAAAGCCTGAGGTGAGGCTATGACTGAACATGGTACTTAGGTAGGGTGCCAGTTCATTCTGTAGTTCATGTAGAATGCAGACTGGGATATTGTCAGGTCCCATGGATGCTGTGTTCTTGGCTTTGGAGAGTGTGTTTTTTACCTGTGCAGCCGTGATTACAGGAACTTTGCATTCTTCCGGTATAGAGATGGGCCATCTTGGGGGTGAGAGGGGGGTAAAGTTAGCACTGAAGCTATCTGCCAGGATGTTGCCAATATCAGTTGGTTCTGTATATTTAGCGCCATTGTGCTGTAACTCAGAGAAGATCTGAGTGTTGCCATTGAGATTCTTATTGGCAAAACTCAAACAAATGTAGATTCTCTGATGAAGTAACTCTGAACACATTTCAGAAGCTGTGTACTCAATAGAACATTCATCATATCTACCACTAAGGTCTCAACTCCTGTCTTATTCTCTTCATCAGCAATCTTCCTTGTGATATTCCCACACTTAAGTCCTTTTTCTACTTACAGTAGCATATTATGTATTTTGCCAACTCACTAAGGAGACCATTGTTATGAATATTGTCTCCTTATTTTTGTCCTGCAGTATTCAGGCAATCCACATACACCCTGAAAATATATATAGGCACACCCACATATATATTTACAAGGGGGTGCTGAAAAGTTCTAAGCCCAACCTTTAAGGGTATGATGTGGAGGCATGAAACTAACATTTGCACCCTAAGGTTCAACACACTTGGCACATCATGTCTGAAATTTCTGTAATCCTGTCAAAAACAAGTCTGAAGTGTGGTCACTGAAATACAGCTCCTTTGCTACAATCATCTCCGAGTCACTTGAAAATTGTTACCCTTTCAAACTCTTTTTAAGGTTTTGAAACAGGAAATAGACAGATGGAACAAGATCTGATGAGTAGGGTGGATGATCTATGCACTCAAACCCCAGTTTTGTCAAAACATCCATCATTTTGCCAGCCTTGTGATAGGGGGAAATGTCTTGCAAAAAGAGAATGCCTTTCCACAGCTTCCCTCTCCTTTTTTCTTTCAGTGCCTCCTTTAACCGGCACAGCAAGTTACAGCAGTATTCTGCATTAACCGTTTGTCCCCTTGGAAGACAGTCAGTCATTACAACAAACACCTTCCTGATCCCAAAACACTGTCGCTGTGACTTTTCCTGCTGACTTCTGGGTCTTGAGCTTCTTTGAATTTAGTGAACCTGACTGCCACCATTGCATAGACTGTTGTTTTGTCTCAGTATCATAGTGGTGTAATCATGTTTCATCAACAGTAGCTAGTCATTCCAAAAAGTTGGCACCAGCTCAATAAAAATGCTGCAAAATCAGGTTGGAAGTGTCCATTCGACATCTTTACTCATCAGCATTCAAAAATGTAGGCACCCATTTGGCTGACAGCTTCTGCATACCCAGCTGCTCATGGATTATTAACCCAATGCATTCCCTGGATATCTGTAGTGTCTCAGCAGTTGTTTTAGCCAGTATTCGCTGCTCTGCCAAAATCAGGTCATGGACATGGTCAATAGTTCCAGGAGTTGACACCTATGAGGCCTCCCAGACCTTGCTGCATCTTCAGTCTCAAAATCTCCACAATTAAAGTTTGCACACCAGTTCTTCACAGGTGAGTAAAAGGGCACTTGTCATTCAATCACAAACAACAAAAAAAGGAAAAAAACGGCATCAGCCAAAAAACAACGCCAGTTCCACAAAAGGTTTAATCCAGCTTAGCGCCTCGGCATAATAGCCTTCAATGAGTACAAGTTACAAAAACACACACACTCCAATATATACTATAATTAATTAAGCAATTACAAAAATTAATCAATCAAAAAACAGAGTATTATTTAAAGAGAGAACTTCTAATTATTCAGAAAAGCTAACAAAAAAACTTATAATAAACTTTTCCAGTTTATTTCTAAATTTAAACCATTAGGTGACATCGTATTATATTTCAAAATGTAAATAGTTTCTTTAAATAACAAAATATTTTTAATTAATCTATCATCACCTTTCTTAATAAAAATTTTTTCTAAAATACATTCAAATAATTCAACATTACTGTTATGACACTCCATAAAATGAGAAGCAATTGGACTAGTTAATACTCCTCTTTTTATATCTCTAATATGTTCTTGCATTCTAGTTTTAAATTTTCTCTTTGTCTCACCTATATAATACAATTTACATGGACATCTAATGCAGTAAATAACCCCTACAGAATTGCAAGAAAAATTATTATTAGGTCTAAATAAAATTCCATTAATATTATCAAAATATAATTTTACATATTTGCATATACTACAATGGCCGCAAATAATAGTACCAAATATATCTAACTTGTCATTCAATGTTTGCATCATACATCTATTGATTTCTTCTGCAGGTATAGGAACTTCATGATGGCTTGGAATCCCACACTTGAAAATTCCACACTTTTCATTGACATGGTTCAATCAATGATCTGAAACAATGTCAAACACGGTTTACCTTTACAAAGGCAAAAAACACTTGTGTGATTGCTCATATGAGCGAATCATAACTTCAAAAAACAAAAATGTGACAATTTTTAATGTTCGAAAATCAGCAAATCAAAATGCAGATTCGCTGATTTTTGAACATTAATGTCGAAAAAAAATGTAATGAAGTGTAAAGCAGGGGGGCAAGCCCCCCTGCACCTCCCATGTGGGGGGCAAGCCCCCCACACCCCCCTGCTTTAATATTCTAACTCCGAGATTGCACTACAGAGGGGAAAGGGACCATTTTCTGATCCCCGCTATAGTGCAATCTGCCCCAAAATGCTGAATCTGCAATGAGTGAATGTCACTGTGCATTCACTCATTGCACATTCAAATCTTTTTGTGTTTGACGTTTGCAAAGTTTGCAAATGTCCTTTCAAACATTTGCTGTTTGCCCATGTGCAAAATGCACACATGAAGGTAAACCTCAAAACACAGCATTGTGATTTTGCAGAATTGCTCTCATATACATCTTTATCTGTTTATCTGTCTATCTATCTATCTATCTATCTATCTATCTATCTATCTATCTATCTATCTATCTATCTATCTTTCTATCTATCTATCTATCTATCTATCTATCTATCTATCTATCTATCTATCTATCTAATCTATCTACCTATATGCAAGAGGTAACAAACAAATCTAACATCAGCCCAGAAATATCATTTTTTATCCAATGTAATGCAGCCATGCAATTACCTTCTTTACGGTATGGATATGCAGTGACAGTTTAGGTTTTATGTTAACAAGACAACCTCAAGGTTATGCTGTTAAATGCTTGGAGTCTAAACCAGAAAATGCACTCACTGGAAGCAATCCTCACCCTGGAAGATGCTGACATTTGTGCTGTCACTGAAATCTGGTTTAAGGCTGCGGAAAGCACTTCACTTATACCAGGTTACATTTACTTCCACACATTCAGACCACAAACTGAAGGGAAGAGAATTAAAGGAGGTGGTGTATCGATGTTCATTAATGATAAATACACCTCTAGATTGGTTAAACAGCATGGTTCCCTTGAATTACTTCAGGAGCAATTGACTGTAGCTAAGACCCCCCTCTTCAGGTCATTGCTATCTATAGGACCCCTCCATGAATCATAATATCCACTTAGCCTACTTGGGTCTGCTTGAGTCAATCAAGATACGACCAAACACCCTGGTTTTGAGTGACTTTAATTACCCATCCATAGACTGGGTAAATTATACATGTTTTAACTCACTTTCCCAAAGGTTTCTGGACTTCATTAACTCCAATTCCCTGGACCAAATGGTTGACACACCCAAAAGGGGCTCAAACATCCTGGACCTGGTGTTCGCCAACATGGGAGACTGCTGAACCACCCGCAGTGTGTGGCCATCCATGGTGAGATCTGACTACAAATCAGTCTCACTAGAAGTGACTATGACACAAGACCTCCCGCCTTAGCAACAACTAGACTAAAAATCTTCTCCAACACCAATTACAACCACTTATGTGATGGCATAAATACCTTCATAGCCCCGTCCCCCACTGATGAAACAGACTCCTATGTTGAGTTATACACCAATGCTTTATACAGGCACCTGTACAATTGTATTGACTCTGCTGTACCTGATAGAACCAAAGCAAGATCTTCAATGAAAAACAAACCTGCTGGTGGACAACTGCCATTAATAGGCTATACAACAGGAGAAATAAATTGTTGTCTAAGAGTAGGAAGGAATGGTCTCAAAATTGGAAACACTCCCTCCTCAACTTAAACAAGCAAATAAGACTCCTAGTGAAGTCCTTCAAAGCTAACTATGAATCCAACTTAGCTTCCCTAACTAAAGATAACTACAAGCCATTCTTTAGTTACATCCATAACCTCAAAGGTAAGGCCCAGATTTGCACTGAACTCCTAGATAATGGTACTAGATATATAGAAACTGTGACTATAGCAAACCTGCTGGCTGACAGGTTCAGTGAAAACTTCACTCCCTTGTCCCTGCCACATATACCCCAAAGTATTCCCAACAACTGTCCCTCACCTAATATCTCCAAGGAACAGGTCTTAAATTTCCTCTACAAAGCCAAAAACACAGCCTCTATGGGACCAAACAACATCCTAGGCTGTGTTCTACATGGGAAAAAAAACAGGAATTAGCATCACCACTGAGCAAGCTTTTCAATCACAGCCTAAGCACTGGCTTCATCCCAGTGACTATAGAGCCATTAGCCTGACCAGCCTTATCTGTAAGACCATGGAAAGAATCATCATGGACCTTATTAACAAGGATATAGGAAATCTGTAGATGCTTGAACCCACCCAATTTGGCTTTGTCAAGGGAAGATCATGCCTGTTAAACTTGGTGGACTTCTTCAAGATAGTTAACAAAACCCTAGAGGAAGGAAAATCTGTGCATACGGCCTACTTAGACTTACCCAAGGCCTTTGACACAATCTCCCACTCAGGCTTCATTGATAAACTCACCCAGCTAGGCATCAACCCATATATTGTCAGGTGCGTTGCAAACTGGCTCACTAATAGCACTCATACGGTCAAAATAGGTGACTCTACCTACTCCAGCAGACCCATGACCAGTGGTGTTCCACAGGGATTGGTTGTGGGACCGCTACTGTTCAGAATCTACTTCCCTGAAGTGCAGGCTAAAACTAAAAGACTGTGTCTGGCAAAGTTTGCTGATGACTACAAACTGGGAAAGATCATTGAAATCCCATACCAATGTCAACATCCTGCAAGAAGGTCTTAGCAGACTAATCACTGGTGCCAAAGTCATGGTCTTAAACTTAATGCAAAAAAATGCATTATCATCCACTTTGGGAAGGGTGATGTTTCTGCAAACTACCACATCAATAGCAGTACACTAAGCACACAGTCAGTGGTGAGAGATCTGGGCACACAGGTTGACAGCAACCTTAACTTCGATCATCATGTCTCCACAGTGGTAAGAACATTTTATATTCCTCATCTCATAAGTAAGAGCACTGCCTCCAGAAAAAAGAGGTTATAACCCCCCTGTACTCTTCCCTCATCCTCCCAATAACAGAGTACAAAGCTCCCTTTGGTATGTTCCTTTCCAAACAGCTGCAGCAATTGGAGAAATCACAAAGGTTCCTTACAAAAAAATTCAGGGTCTTCAAGATATGTCTTATGTGGACAGTCTAAAATTATTCTCACTTTACTCTGTGTCATACAGACTGCTCAGAGACGGCCTATGACTTGCATACAGAGCAATCTCTGACCCAGCTTTAATGGAAATGCTGCACATTCACAAGTCAAATGGCACATAGGTCACTCACTCAAAGGACCTTAACATGGTATGTGACATCAACAGAACTTGCTGGAGAGACAGATTTGTCTCACAAAGGTTGCCCCACCTCTGGAACAAGCTTCCTCTTCATGTTAAACAAAGTCCCTTGTTGGCCCTATTTAAGTGTAATTTGAACAACTGGATGGGTAACTGGAAATTTACCCCATGGGTTCCACCTGTATCCCTCTTGGACAGGGGCAATAGGTGCTGATTTTAGTGTTTGCTTGAACCAAACACCCTTGGAAACATGGGTTGAAATTTGCTAGGCTTGAAAGGGCCCTCGGACCATTAGTCTAGTAAACTCCTATGATCTTTTGATCCTATGAAGACTAAATCTGTTCACAAGGACACAACTTTTCATTTAACTTACAAACAAAAAAGCGTGGATCTAAAGTAAAAAAATTTACTACTTTATCTAAAGTAAAAAATTCTGGCAGAATTGCTTACAGATAATATTTGTTTCTATTTGACCCAATCTTAATAAGACTCATCAGTATCAAAAGCTCATTCTAATACAGTAGCTGCTGCCCTTCAGGCCTTTTTCTATAATGCAGCCTTGGATGGTATTTGTACATCAAGTACTTCCCTCAACACTTTCACTAGGCATTAAATGGTAGATATGATATCCAGGTCAGGATCTTCCTTTGGAACCACTTTAACAATGGATTAGTCTCATCAGGGAAACCCCCCAGGTCCATCAGCTTACAATGATATTCTGCTCTTACAGAAGATAACCTTCCCTTACGAGATGAGAAAGTTATATACTTACGATAATGTTAAATCTGAAAGAACAGGTCTATTCTCCATACCATGCACTTGCTGTGTCCTTCCTTCTGAGTTGGTCTAGAGGCTTATAGCTTGTTTCAGCCACTTCACATAGCATAATATAATCTGGAGAGGAATGGTGTTGAAGTGCATTATGGGACAAAGAGAGAGTGTAAAGTACCAGGGAAAGTTTTATGTCCCTGGCAGCACATGCCAGCATTAATCCTGCTGTTACAGGTGATGAAGCTGCTCTTATATCTTATAATGACTTTGTAAATTTCATATCTGTCTTAGCACATGAATTTATTCACTGCTTTCACACAGAAAAAAAGGACACTGCAGAATAAATCAGTTACAGAAACAGTAAATATAGACTGATTGTCATGGAAATAGGACACACCAACAGAGATCCTGGGCATGTTACAGACAGCATAGCAGATATGTCTACCTATAATCATGCATCAGTACATGCTAGCCAGTTGTAATAGTTAATACTTTACTTCTGGCAATCAGCAGTGGAGTCTCCATAAGGAATGCAGGAGAGATATGACTAAACAAAAGTTGTCACATATTTCTGACAACTGATTTGGTATTCATTATAATACCACAAAGCTCGGTGACATATGTCTTTAGTCTCATCCATTTCTGTGTTTTACTGTTAATGATATGACAGAACAAAATATGCAGTAGCTAGATAGTGCCTGTCCTTCAGATTCAAAAGTAGTATGCACATATAATTGAGCATGACATCTCAGATGCTCAATTAAGGAACCTCATAACAAATTCTGTCCATAAAAAATATAATCCCTTCAAATACTTGATGTTGATGAAACAGTCAGTTTATCATATCACATCTGCTTAACATGGTATCAAACAATGCAGTTGTGTTATCTTGCTGTCAGCACAAATGATGAAACCAAGGATTAAACCAGCTATGCATTGAGGGTCTATGTTTGGCTATCAAAAAAACAAATCCTCGAATGGCTAAATATCAAACGTAAAACATCTAAACAGAAATTTACTGAACACATATGACTTCAAAAATAAATTAATTGAATGGCCGTAGTTGGCCAACAACTAGGAAGTAATATGATGCAAATGGCAAATGAAGGAAACCTTTTAAATTTTACCTATTCCCCACTGTAATGCGATCTTGGAGTTGGTATATATAGTTGGGGGGGGGGGGGGGGTTGTGTGCATGATGTTGGCCAGCTATGGCCATTCGATGAATGCATTTTTGAAGTTATACTTGTTCTGTAATTTTCTGTTAAGATGTTTTACATTCGATACTTAGTCATTCAAGGATCTGTGTTTTCGTTAGCCGAACATAGACCCGTACATTGAACCATGAAACCATTAAGGAAAAGTTGTAGCATTCAACAGAGATAGAAAAGAGAAAGAGAAAAAAATAAAGCATTGCTGTGAGGGAGAAGACAAGGTATGGAAAGAGGCTATGTGGACAGAAGAGAATGAGAAATAAGGAGGCTACTGAGAGTTATGAATTAGTTACAAATGAAGTAAGATGTGAGTGAGGAGTAGGCATGTAGGATGGATGGTGACAGAAATAGGGTGAGGACAGTGGCATGGAAGCAAGAAAACAGCTAACGGTTATGTCAATGCAGGAGAGAGACAGGAATGCAAAAGACTGAACAAAATGAAAGTTACGGGGAAAAGGCAGTGACAATGAAGATCATAATGGAGATAGGGAAGACTGGCAGAAGGACACATGCAAACCTATTGTGGCCTGGGTAGTGTTTAACAAGGTTGAAACCTAGACAGGAAGAAGCCTGAGCTGAAATCACTAGCATTTTACACTGAAGCTAAAGTCTTCTTCTTTCGGCTTTTCCCGGTTAGGGGTCACCACAGTGGATCACCTGTCCACTCATGATTGGCAGTGTAGTTTTTATGGTACAAACAAACAAAATAACTTAAAGAAACAAACAGTCAAAGGGCATTCACCGGACTAGAACTAATTCAATTTATTGAATTAGTTCTAGTTTGGTGAATGCCCTTTGCCTGTTTGTTTCTTTAAGTTATCTTGGAGTTTTTATGGTGTTGAGTTGCCAGCCCTGCACCCAACCTTCCATGGAAGGCACACACATGCAGGCACTCACACCTAGGGCCAATTTAAAGTGTCCAATCCCCCTACAGCATGTCTTTGGTATGTGGTAAAAAAACGGAGCACCCGGAGGAAACCCATGTGACCAAAGGGAGGAAATGCAGACTCCCCACAGAAGGTACCCTGGCCAAGGATTGAACCAGAGAACCTCTTGCTGTAAGGTGACAATGCTAACTGCTGCACCATCGTGACTGCCCAGACTGAAGCTAAAGTGATTAAGATAATCAAGATTCTGGCGAACTTCATGTCAAAGTAAAGCATGGTAGTCCGAGCATTCTGGGTATTAAGTTATGACACAGTAGACAGGAATGCAAATGAATATGTCTGTTTACCTCAAAGAAGGGTTAGAAGTAGTGATTGTAGATGGGGGAGATATGATAGAGTAGTAATAGAAGAATAAGTGCACTGTAGCTGAAGAAGAAATGAAAGGAGAGGAGCCCACTATTCCTGGTAGCAAAATTGGTATGGAGAAAATTATTTTAGATACCACTTACACAGTGACAAATGCAGCTGCCAAGTGTAAATGAATTTTTTGTGGCAGGATAAAGAGACTGGCAAAAAAAAACAAGATGGCTGTGATGGAATGTTTCAATCTGCTTATGGTAGAATGATAGATTCCATCATAGGATCATAGCATCATAGGAGTTTACTAGGCCAATGATCCTAGGGCCCTTACAAGCCTAGCCAAGTTATACTCTTATTTCCCCGATCAGCTCCTATAAAGCCTGTCCAAGAGGGACATAGGTGAAACCCCTGGGGTGAACTTACGGTTACCCTTCCAATCCAGATTATGTTTGAAGAGAGCCATTGAGGTGATCTGCTTGACATGAAGTGGGAGTCTGTTCCAAAGGTGTGGTGACCTCTGGAAGACAAATCTATCCCTCCAGCAGGTTCTATTAATGTCACAGACCAGGTTAAGGTCATTAGAGTGAGTAACCCTTGTACCATTTGACTTATGGATATGCAGCATTTCCAATAAAGCAAGGTCAAAGATTGCCTTATATGGAAGGCAGAGATCACCTCTGAGCAGTCTGTATGAAACAGAATAAAGTGACAGTGATTTCAGATGGTCTTCATAGGACAGATGCTGAAAACCTTGAATTTTCCTTGTGAGGAACCTTTGTGGTGTCTCCAGTTGCTACTGGTGCTTGGAAAGGTAAATAGCAAAAGGGGCATTGTAATCAATTATTGGCCTGATGAAGGAAGAGTACAGGGAGGTTATAACTTCTTTTTTTCTGGAGGCAATGCCCTTATTTATGAGACGAGCAATATAGAATGCCCTTCTTACCACTGCAGAGACACGATGATCAAAAGTAAGGTTGCTTTTGTGTGGTGGTCTCTCACCACTGAGTACGTACTTAGGGTGTTGTTATTGATGTGGTAGCTGGAAAATCACTCTTACCAAAAGGGATGATAATACATTTTTTTGCATTGAGCTTAAGGCCATGAATTTGACATCAGCCATTTGTTTGTGTGAGACCCTCTTGTAGGATTTTGACATTGTTTGGAGATTCTATGACCCCTCCCAGTTTGCAACCATCAACAAACTTTGTCAGCCACAGACCTTTAGTTTTAGCTTGCACTTCAGAGAAATAGATTCCAAACGGTTGAGGTCCCAGGACTGATCTCTGTGAAACACCACTGACTACAGGTCTGCTGTTGGAGGTGGATTCCTCTATTTTGCCTACATGTGTTCTATCAGTGAACAAGTTAGTGACCCATCTAATGATATATGGGTTGATACCTAGCTGGGTGAGTTTGTCTATAATGCCTGAGTGAGTGAAATCCTAGGGATGACAGAGGAAGACCATCTCTGGCAAAGCATCAAGGTTTGTTGAGCATGTCATCCCAGACTGACAGATACTGCATCCTCTTCAAATGATACCAGAAACTAAGCAAATTACTGAAGTCAATCATTTTCTGTTTGTATTGAGGCATCAAAGATGAAGTGAGGAAAATGCTAACTGTGGTATTCTAGAGGAATTAATAAATAAAGTTAAGGTGCAGAATCTGGAAGAGGAGAATCCCTGATCTTTTTATCTACAAAAAGGGCAAATGAAGGAACCTGGGAGTTTGGTGTCCACTGGCAGACAGTGAGCATACAACTATGTGGCTCATACAAGCCATGGAAAAGAAACAAGTCTTTGTGACTAAGATTGTCATCTTTGATTACAGGTGTGACAACCCACCACTGGACTAGTAATCAAAAAACCTCAGTCCTCACCATTGGCAACAGTGGGGGACATACACTGAGAGGATGACAAGTACACACACAGTATTTCCAGATGCAGCTCTTGGCATCAAGTGCAGTTTCCCTTAACAGCACACAGAGACCACAGCCACTTGAAGGCTGGTTTCCCCCTCTTTCTCCAGATCCCAAATAAGACTCCCAACTGGCGTAGCTATAGAGTTGAGATCTCAGCTGAGTGGCCAAACCAGGACCTCCAGCCTCCTCCATCTCCAACCAGTGATTCATCCCCCTGCCCAAGTCACTGACCCACACACTCTTTGAGGTTTGATTTATGCAGACACACACACACACACACACACACACACACACACACACACACACACACACACACACACACACACACACACACCTGGGAAAGGCTGCCACAGATTTACTAGCAATGCCCCCTTTTGCCACACTATAAGATAGTTATCACTGCCACCCAGCCAAATCCTTATCAGCTACTTTAAGGCCCTTAACAAAAGGTGTCCAATCTTACTGTGTAATATTAATATTAATAAAAATGATAGTTTGACCAAGAGCAAGGCTATTAGGAGTGACCCATATTGTCACCAGATAAATATGCAAGTACTCTCAAAACTTAAAAATATCTACACAAATCAGCCACAATGAAAAGTTTAAATATATTTAATAATAAATAATAAAAGAACAAGTCAATACTAAATATATATCCGCAGTGGCATCAGAGTTCAAAACCGCAGGAAATATTTAAAATAACATTGCAGGACAGTCTCAAATAAAGCAAAATATCTAAAATAAGCTTTGCTCTATCCCTAACTGTATCTAAAAAAGTTACTATACCATAGTTAACTTACTTAAGACCAAGGCAGATGTGCAGTGAATGGATCTTCTAGTTGTTGTCATGACCATGACAGAATACAGAATGCTCTGTCTCACTAAGAGAATCCTCAAATTAATATCTCAAATATTACTGCTGGAATAGCTTGCAGAATGGCATTACTTCTTGTCATCTGGCTGTATTTAGGTGAAACCCCCACAGCTGGAAGCTTGGCAGTATTTAGTATCCAGGTGTAACCCCCACTACTGGGAGCTTGGCAGTATTTGGTATCTACCTGTGAAAATACATAGACCTCAGATCTTTGGCAGATGCTGGAAGTCATAAAACAATTGCATTCTTCTACATTTCAAGACTAGTAAATACTTTGCCCTAAAGACAATAGAGAACGCTCCCTAGTACACACACATTGTGTCCGTTACTGCAATGAGAACGTAAAGATACCATCTTTTATGGCCTAGTCATAATGTAATTTAATTTCAGCTATTTTTCTTAGGGTAACCTCCTGCATTCTAGTTTCCACTATTAAAATATATACATTTAAACAGATACAATAGTGCATAAACATTTCTGTTCTATTCCAGTAGAATGGTTACATTTCAAACAGCACTACCTTTTTAACACATCTGTACAAACCTAGTTTGATATACACATGACATACAGTTCTAATACAGTTGTAACACAAGCATCTTATTTAAATCATGTTGATATTCACAAATGACATATAATTATTTACAAAATTCCAGATAGCTGTACTGGCAGTATCTGCCTTTGTTACAATGGGAAAGAGAAAATGTAAGAAGGCAGAAGTCATAAGAAGGCAGAGGCCTGTGATATGGGAAGATATTTTAAGAATGCAGGAGCTGTGAGGTATAATAAAGGGAAGTGTTTGTGGGTTATTGAAAGAGATAAGGATGGTTGCAGAAACAAAGACCAGAATATCAGTAGCATGGTTCAAACTATAAAACTAGAAAACTTATAATAGCTGTAAAGAACAAGAGAAATACTATAGAGAATGGAAGGACAAATGGAGACCAGTGTACAACCTATTCAGAGTCCAAAAACAAGGCATTAAAATGTATAAATAGATTAAAAAAGCAACGGCAGTAATACTGCTAGGAGATATTATGGGAAGGAGGGTATTCTTTAACTCTGTAGAGGAGAGAAAGAAGATAAAGAATTATGTTAACTGATTTGAAAATTAATAAGTGTAAAGAGGCTAAGGACAAGGTGATAAGTTTAAATTATTACTTTTTATGTTAGACATGGAAGTAGAAGACAAGATGCTGGTTTGTGGAGATTATAACAGAAGAAAAATAGAAGAATGGAGATAGATCAGATGATAACAACCAGGGTCATTAAGTTAAATCCAAGAAAATAGTCGAGTCCAAACAAGCTGTGCAAACTTTTATTCCATAAAAATAGGTAAAATAGTGATAAAACTGTGAGCGCTTTCTGGATAATCCTTCATCAGACAATGAAACAACTTTCATGAAATCTATTTAAATACATTTAAAACACAACCACCAATCATCTCACTGCCCCCCTTTTCCTAAGGGCTGGTCTTAAAGGTAGACGTATTCAACCCTGGAGGATGGTTTGCTGCTTGTTCTAAAATCCAATGTAGTTCATTACATTCAGTGACATTCAGTATGCCCCCCCACTTCTATTCACATGAGTAACCTGTATAACCATGAACTTAAAAGTGGATGTTGGATTCTTAGAACTATGCACATACAGAACATTTCATTCATCGTTCTGTCTAATGCTGTACAAGTGATGTATTCTGCTTTTCAATTTACAATTAGTTTTCCCTACATAGTAACTGGGGTATGACTGACACATTACTATATATACCACATTTTCCATATGGCAGTCTGCATATAACTTAAATATATATTCTTTTTTATTTATGGAGTGAACAAAGATATTCTTATCACTAATCATGAAGCATGTATTGCAATGCCTGCAAGGAAAAGTACCTGTTTGATGTTAACATGGTTTTATTTTTATTTCTCATTCCTGATTCTTTACACAACATATCTTTCAGATTACGGTTGCGTCTAAAACCAAAGCTTGGTTCTTTGTCCACTATATTTCTGAGTCTATCCTCACTTAACAAGATTTTCCAGTTTTGTTTAATTATATCGCAGACCCCATTAATATTGTTGCTTTATTGTAACATAAGCCTATTTTTATTACTTCTTGTATGTTACTATTTTGTGTCCTTGTGTTGTTCTCATGGCTTTGTGTCTTATTAACTTTAAACCATGGTCTAGACTTTCTCTTTCTATCTCTCTTCACTACTTTTAGCCCCTCTTGCATCAGGTTGTTTGTGTAGCCCCTTTGTACCATATGGTTCTGTAAACTCACCAGCTCTTTTTCAAAGTTGGCTTCTTCTGTGCATAGTCTCGATGTACGTAAACCCTGTCCCACTACTATGTTTTTAAAAGTATGTCTAGGGTGCATACTTCAAAATTCTAGGTAGTGATCGCTCAAACAATTTTTCTTATATATAGAGAGGTTGACATATCAGTCCCTACATCATTCATTACTCTTACATCCAAACAGTCTATAGATTTAAAATCACTTTTTAATGTAAACCTTAGAAAATCAGTGGTTGTCTCTAGATGTTTAACAAACTCTGTCAGTTCATTCTCACTATGTTGCCATAAAATGTAAACATCATCCACAAATCGAACATAATGCAGTAAATAGTCACTCCACCATTGGTCATTAATAAGGACATTCATTTCTTCCCAATATGCCAACACTAGGTTGGCGTATGAGTTTGCAGAGGGTGTGCTCATGGCCACACCCTGTTTTTGCCTATAGTGTGTACCATTACACATAAATACATTATTTTCAAGTATGAGCTGTAGAACTTCCAGAATTAACTGTTTTGTTCTCCCATCAAACACTTTCTCTACTTTTAATACTTCCCTAATGGCATTTAAGCCATAGTCAGTATTAATAACAGTAAAAAGGTTGTTGACATCAAGAGTGACCATTAATACATTGGCCATTGTTTTGTTTTCTACAACCTCCGATAACGTATTCAAAAAATGTCTTGTGTCTTTTAATATTCGTGGGTAACACTGCATCACTATTTTCAGTTTAATTTCCACCCATATGGATAAGTGTTCTGTTATCCACCCCCTACCTGAGACTATCTGTCGCATGGGTGGTGGTATTACATTTTTGTGGATTTTTGGAAGCACTTAAATATTGGTGTCACAGGATGTTCAATATGAAAAAAGTCTAGCAAATCTTGTTCCAACAACCTCTGTCCCTTAAGTTCTTCAAATTTTGCTCTCACTTTACAAATTATATTTCTCAACATTATAAGTGAAACACTTGAATAAGTTAATGCACCTTTGAGTAAATCATTCAGAGCTGAGATATGCGCTGCAGTATTCAAAACAACAACACCCCCACCCTTGTCCACTGACTTAATTACAATACATTCATCTTCTATCAAATAATTTAGTGCTTCCTTTTCAGAAGCATTCAGATTATCATATTTACTATAACATTTATTGAAATAATTTCTAATTTCAAATTCACATGTCCTTAAAAAAGTTTGTACTGTTGGGTGTATTACTGGTACAAATGCACTTGGATGTTTTAACATTGTACATGCATTCATATTATTGCCATACATTTCCCTCAGTGCTAAATTGCGCACAAACATATGCAAATCTAAAATAACATCACTTACTTTTGAGCCTCTGCTCAGTATAAAAGTCTGTCCTTTCCCCAAAACTCATAACTGTTCTGGGGTTAAAACCACATTAGATAAATTAAACACATTATTGTCACCCATAACAGTCAATCCACTATTTTCCATCTCTTCACTTCCCACCGTTGGGAGAGCGGCCTCTCTGGTGTTCATTCTTCTTGCGCATTGATACTGGGAAGTGGGAAAATTCAACCCCTTTCCCATTTCTGTCAAGTTAAAAGTTTTAGGCCTAGCTCCCAATTGTAAATTGTCTGGTTGTTCTAAGCTTACTGGCTCCACATCCTGCAACTGATTCACCATGCGTGTTGTTGCTTCACTATCTAGAATTTTCAAGTATGCACCCTAGACATACTTTTAAAAACATAGTAGTGGGACTGGGTTTACGTACATTGAGACTATGCACAGAAGAAGCCTACACAAACACCTGTTGCAAGAGTGGCTAGAAGTATTGAAGAGATAGAAAGGGAAAGGCTAGACCATGGTTTAAAGTTAATAAGACACAAAGCCATGAGAACAACACAAGGACACAAAATAGTATTATAGAAAGAAGTAATAAAAATAGGCTTATGCTACAATACAGCAACAATATTAATGGGGTCTGTGATATAATTAAACAAAACTGGAAAATCTTGTTAAGTGAGGATAGACTCAGAAATATAGTGGACAAAGAACCAAGCTTTGGTTTTAGACGCAAGAGTAATCTGAAAGATATGTTGTGTAAAGAACCAGGAATGAAAAATAAAAATAAAACCATGTTAACATCAGATAGAACAGGTACTTTTCCTTGCAGACATTGCAATACATGCTTCATGATTAGTGATAAGAATAGCTTTGTTCACCCTATAAATAAAAAAGAATATATATTTAAGTTATATGCAGACTGCCATATGGAAAATGTGGTATATATAGTGACGTGTCAGTCATGCCCCAGTTACTATGTAGGGAAAACTAATTGTAAATTGAAAATAAGAATACATCACTTGTACAGCATTAGACAGAAAGATGAACAACATGCTCTGTATGTGCATACTTCTAAGAATCCAACACCCACTTTTAAGTTCATGGTTATACATGGTTATACAGGTTACTCATGTGAGTAGAAGTGAGGGGGGTGGGCATAGTGAATGTCACTGAATGTAATGAACTACACTGGATTATAGGACTAGCAGCAAACCATCCTCCAGGGTTGAATACATGTATACCTTTAAGACCAGCCCTTAGGAAAAGGAGGGCAGTGAGATGATTGGTGGTTGTGTTTTTAAATGTATTTAAATAGATTTCATGAAAGCTGTTTCATTGTCTGATGAAGGGTTATCCAGAAAGCGCTCACAGTTTTATCACTATTTTACCTATTTTTATGGAATAAAAGTTTGCCCAGCCTATTTTGACTTGACTGTTTTCTTGGACTTACATTGTTTTTTTGGCAAGCGAGTCCATAAGGAGTGGAAGAGAGAATTTTTGTTTACTGTTAGGGTCATTAAGTTAGGACAGAGTTCATGAGGTACCATCAACGTTCCTCAAGAAAGCTGTTGAGACATTAGTTGAAGCTTTGCCAGTGTCCTTCAGTAGACGAAAGTAAACAGCGCCACTACCCATCAACCAATGGGGTGCAATGAGCGGGTAAGGGAAAAGCAGGTTAATAAGTGTGACTCCACTGATAGACAGAATGACAGAGGGTGACCTGAAATCAAGGTTGGTGGTGCTCCCGGAGCAGATTAGGCTGCTTATTGGATTCAGACCTGGGACAAAAATGTCAAACTAACCAGATCCATCTTTATAACTGTGTTCCAGTGGAGTTGTATAGATCCAGCCCTGTGGATGCCTCATCTCTAGATGCCATCAAAGCCTTTAACTTAGATCTGTGCTGCTGACTTCTAGCAAAATAAACAGGATAGTAGCAGTTTGTAAACTGTGTAGGCATGGTAACTGGATCAATGAAGATATCAAGGGGGAGTGAATTGGATTTAATAGTTAAGGACTTACCACATAGATTACCTGTAGTGAGGCAGTAGCTCTCAATGGACAAAGATTATGGGGTTTCTATTGTAACATCGAAGTCTCAAAACTTCGAATGCTACAATATTGAAACCACTTACATCGAAAGTGGAAAATAGCGAAGCCACAGAACATCAAAATCTTGCCTAGGGCAAGATTTCAGTGGGCTGTTCTGCGGCTTTGCTATTTCCTCCACTGTGGTGCGATAGTTATGGACCTTAGGGTTAGGGAGCGGGTTAAGGTAAGTGGATAGGTAGTACTGTATGTATGGTTTATTGTAGGGTAACAGGTAGAGTTTTGTTAAGTGTATGTGTGTGCATTAATTAGTTTGTTTAGGTATAGCTCCTTAGGGTAAGTGTGTGTTAGTTACGGACCTCAGGGTTAAGTAGCAGGTTAAGGTAAGTGGATAGGTAGTACTGTATGTATGGTTTAGTGTAGGGTTAGATGTAGGGTTTTGTAAAGTGTATGTGTGTTTATTATTTAATTTTTGGTGTGCTTGTGTTGTGTGTGTGTTTCTCGGAACAGCAAATTTTTTTCCCTGGGAAAAAATTCACTGCTCTGAGCATTCGATGTTATCACATTTCGAACTTCCAAGTTCAAGCTTATGGTGCTCGATATTTTGGAAGTTCGATTATGTGATATAAACCCAGATTATGAGTGGAATACCACAGAGCCTGGACCTGATCAGCTCTGGTTAATGTGGTTATCTCTGTCCTCACAAAAGGTGTGAGAAACTGGATAATTTTCTTGGAAGATAACACTAAGGCTGATGGTATAGCTGATGGTATAAGAGACCTGCAGAAGTTGGAAATTTGATCTGAGAGATGATAACCATACTTCAGTTCTTCCAAGTAGATGGTAGTGCATCTATGGAATGCTATACTAGGATGTGGTATGCTTTTGGAGGAGATGGCATAAAAAACACAACAAGAGAAGAAGTTGAGGTTGTTATTAAAGAAACCATAAACTGTCTGATTACGGATGTGAGGCAGAAAGGGAGAAACAAGGTGACACAAATGACAGGGATTATATCAGGTTTATAGTACCATATGTATACATGTAATGATGTCTGTCTATCACAAACCTTTAAGAGCACAGCTGGAATAGTTCTTACAGATCTGGAGGCATTACAAATAGAAAAAAGCTATCCTGCTAAAGCAAGTACTGAGAAAGGCAGCCGAGGTAATGTAGGATGGAAGGAAAAGCATATCAAAAAGGGACTTAGCATAACCTCATTTTCTTAGAAAAGATAGAGACTTGGGGACTTGAAATGTGTTATCAATGCATTAAGTGGGATTTTTTAAGAAACTATGATGGATAAGAAGGACAGTCTTGTATGGAAATGTGGGGGTTGGACTGCAATATTAAAGAAGCCCAGTTCAGCATATATGTTCATAGATACTTTTTCATTAGCTAGTATGAGTTTACAGATTAAGTACTACAGACAAGGACAGAGGAAATATCCCCTCAAAAAAGAATGTTTAAATATTATGCAGAATCAGAAAATGGGAAGGGTTTTTCAGTCACCCTGGGGTAAATGGGCTAACTGCAAGACTCTGGCAAACAAGATGGGTGCATAGTGTCCTTCTGCTAACATTTCTTCTATTATTGCATGTCGTAGGTGGGCTTTTAAAGGCATTCTGCTAAACTTCACTTGGTATATGGAGTGCCTCCTGCTGGCTACATGCTTGCCCATCCAATAGATGCTGAGGTTGCTTGTCAGGTACCTTGCAAGAGACTCTCATGAGCAGATCAATTTTATTATCTCACATGGAGTACCCCAGACTCATACTCTCTGTTTTCATGTTTGGCTGCATGGCTGTTGTTACCTGTCATCCTCCAGAGGAAAAAACATATTCAGAATGTAAATTCTAAAATGGCTATAGCTGCATCTACATTGGTAAACATGTGACTATACTGTGGCACAAAACAGACATGCCTTGTACACTATGGCCATTCTGTCACTGTTAGAAAATTCAACCCATATATTCTAACATTATGCATTTTTTCTATATAATTTAGCAATCATACGCAGCTTGAACAATACATTTGTGCAACTTTATATATAGAGCTAGCCTGTTGCATAGTCATACTTGCGGTTTGCTGGTTTTATTTACATTCTTTCAGCTTGTTAAACTTTAGTTGCTTATTGCCAGTTTTGACTTATTTTGGGGGGAATTCAATTAACCCTACATGTTTATTTTTCATATATGTATCGTGGCATGATGTATACATGAGCACAAAAAAATCTGAGACTCAGTAAGCCTCGCTCAGTGGTGCGCAAATGCGCGCGAACAAGGAAAGATCCATGTAATGCAAATTCTTGCATAAACAGGTGAATTATATGCATATTAGGCAGTGGAAGCGATCCAACAACCAGAAAGTTATCTGTGTAGACTCTGTGTCTGTGTTTGTGGTGTATGTGGAAAAATTTTTCCATACAGGAGTCTGTTTGTTTGCAGTATGCACTGCGGTGTGCAAATCTGCTTAAAGGAGAACCGCACCCACAGACTCAAAAAAAGTGTTTATTTCATCATGGTTTGGTGTTTCCTACAATTTAACACCACTCTGGGACTATTTGCAGGTTTTTAAATATGTTTATATGTAACTTCTGTGTCTGACCACATGGGATCTGGCATCTTAAAGTAATTCTGATTGTTTAGTCTGCCTCTGTGTATCCCATAATGCTATGCTTGTCTGTAAAAAAATACATAATGCAGGTTTCTTTCTTCCTAAAGCTCCTGTCACTGCATTGATTTTACATGCATACACTACTGTCCTTTATTCAGTTAGTTTTAAATGACTAATTAAAACACAAACAGTACAAATGCCACAGAACAGAGATTCAAAGTGCTTTTTACTGCTGCTTCTTTTTAGAATGACTAAACTGTAGTCTGTTGTGAAGCCTGAATTGAACTACTTTGACTCATCTCCCATCCCCCTTCACAACTATCTTCCCTAGCTGTCAAAGTGCTACAGGTAATTTGAGCTGTTTCCTGCTGTGATTGACACCTCACAGCAGGAGACTTGACTCATGTACACTTTCCTTGTTCTACCCCTTACTTTTCTGTATGGGTAGAGGAAGGACCGGGGAGCTGTGACATCATAGCATGGGTGGGTTCTAAGGACAGTAGTGGTGATGTCAGTTTGGGGAGGGGAAATGGGCAGAAAACTACCTGCATTCAGTGGCCTTGGTGACATCACTGAACTGGAAATGGCAGCAAGCTTTTTCAGGGTGGGACAAAAGTTTTTTGAAAGTGACCCATGCCACAGTGCAGTTAGGCATTGTTCTAGTGGAAAGAAACAATCAATTTGAAATAGTTTAAATGCAGTATTGTTGTTTATTCATAGCAGGGCTAAAAAATAGGGAGAAAAAAGACAGAAAAGATGAGCATTTAATAATAGAATCCCATTGTTGTCCTTTAATGCAAAAAAAATGATAAAAAAAAGAACAATTGAGAAATGAATGTCATAGAATGCACTGTAGGACCTTGCACTGGGTCTGTATAATGGTGCTTCATGTTGTTGCCTGGCACACATGTATATGATCTGTGTAGTTTCCAGGCTGTCACCACAAATATGCATGCAAATAAGGTGAATTTGTTAAATTGCTAAAATGAGCAATCATGTCCGTACATGTTGTTGCCATTCCCAGTGAATGTGGATAACATCGGGGGGGTTGTCATATTTACTTTTAGCAGATTTTCTGCTAGCTGCACATGTTTGCCTGGTGTTTTGTGTAGCTAAGTGTGTTTGAGCAACCATCCCCCCCAAGGCACAGTGGTGACATAGGAAGCTATCAATTAAAACCGGAAATATTCATTTGTGAATATTTACTTTTGTATGCTAAGCTACATGGAGTGCAGAGCCATGGTAAGCAAATAAGTAGGGCCTTTAAATGATTTTAATTATATTCTAAGTAGCTGACATGTATCTAGATTAGCCAATCCCACATGGTGGACCTACACCACAACTGTATAAAGTATGCATACACGCTACATTCTGGTTTCCCCTCAATACTATGAACCAGTGGAGTATAGACATAGAATTTCAAACTGAATAATGCTAGGGGCTGGTGCAGGTATTCTACATTTCCATGTGCTATAGGCTGAAGTCAATGCTGCTGGTGCTGATGACCACAGGCCTAGGCCAAGGAGGAAAAGAATGTTCAGGCCCAGGATAACCTACCAGGAGCTACATGAGCTGGAGATTGTAGAGTGCTACAGGGTGGACAAGGACACACTACAAAAGCTCACTGACCTCTGCGCCCTCAACTCAGCACCAGAGGTAACAGAGGGGAACCCATCCCAGTGGAAACTAAGGTATGTGTAACCCTTAGGATACTAGCTACAGGTACTTTTCAAAGACCAACTGGGAACATGATGGGGGTCTCACAGGCATCTGCATTCAGGATACTCCTCCAGTTTCTGGATGTTATGCTCCCACATGCCAGTGAGCACATATATTTTTCCCTTGACCCTGTGGTGAGAGTCACCTCCATGCAGCACTTCTACCATGTAGCACACTACCCTGAAGTACCGGGTACCATAGATTACACTCATGTACACATTAAGGCACCACCTGATGAGCAGGGTAGATTCTATGTTAACCGCAAGGGATACCACTCCATCAACTGACAATTTGTATGCAATGCTCAGGGAATTGTCATGAGTGTGTGTGCTGGCAACCCTGGCTGTTATAATGACTCCCATATCTGGCACACATCACAGCTCTACCAAATTTTTGCCAGGGGGGACATCCCACAGGGCCATTTTCTTGGGGATGCCAGCTATGCCCTAGAACCATGGATGATGACACTCAGCAGAAATGACACCCACCCACAGAAGAATGCTATAATGAGGCACACACACAAATTAGAAACATCATACAGTGTGTGTTTGGGTTCCTGAAGACATGGTTCCAGTGCCTTGATATATCTGGTGGAGCTTTGCAATATACCCCAGCCACATGTGCACAGATATTCACAGTATTGTCATGCTACATAATCTGATCCTGCAGAAACAACTGCAGCAAGATCAGCAAAGGGAAAGGATAAACTCGGAGGAGGACCTCCCTGCTGATGTCCCTGTAGGGTTCCTGTTACAAGTCCAAAGATGCATTCTTTCGAATGCGTCTTGGTTGAACTGAAAAGATGGAAAAGTCAAAATATCGATGTGGCTTTTAAGCAAATTCTTTCCCTGGGAAAGAATTTGCTTGGCCGCTTCGGTATTTTGCCATTTTCAGCACTGTAGTGTGATCTTGGAGTTTGTTTATTTAAGTAGGGGGGTGGGGGGCACAGCCTCCCACTTAATGTAATGTTTAAAATATTTTTTTTTTTTTTTTGTTGGAACAGCGATTTCTTTTCCCTTGGGAAAAAAAAATCATTGTTCTGACAGTTTGACATTGTAAGCTTTCGCTTACGTAGGGTCGATTAATCACCGTTCATTTTTTTAAGCATTTGGTGATGTAATATAGACCCATCCCTGTAGGCAGACATAGGCATGCCCAGTACACCCTGGTTTGGCTAAGAGAGAACATTTAGCACATTCACTGACAACCTGGGGACCTAGAGACTAACACCTCACTCCTACTCACATACAGATAGTAACAGTGATGCCAGCCAACTCACACATCCTGTGCCTATCCATGTACTGATTGTCTACTGCTTGCATCACACACAGTCAGCCCTGGAATACAGTCTTGTCAACTGCTGCACTTGTAAGGTAAGTCCATAAAGTACACAGTATTACAGTGGATTGTTATGTTAGATCATCGTAGCTATGGACCGGGTACAATATGCAGGGTACTATACTGGCATATTTGGACAGACAGTACATCTATATGGAACTACCAACAACCATTTCACTAACATGTCACCGTTTGTAGTCATTTTCCATATGCATGGAATATACATGCAGTCCTACTGCAACAGATTACTGGTACATCATTCAAAGGACATGTTGGAAAGGGAGGCTAGCTAACTGATATACTACTGTCTGTCCTGGCAGAACATGTGCATTGCTTTCCCACCAAGCAAAACAACACTGTCCCCAAGTAACTGCCATAACACCAAATTTATGGTGTATTACCTTTCACACAGGTAGTATGCCACACAGCATCAGTACAGTAATGTGCAATCTGAATGTACATTTCATGTGTAATTTTATTGAGAATAGCACAGTACATATTTATGCAAGTGATGATCTGATGAATGATTCCCTGCTTCCCATAAAAGGTTATACTCTGCTTTGGAGAAGCTTATTACTCTATTTTCTGCAAGAGGTGGGGGCATCAGGTGTGATATGTACTTTGAATGAGAGCGATTAGTTGTCATATCTCACAGGGAGGGGCACACAGTGGGGGAGCTACAGTGGTCCTCAATAATGGTAAGCATACCATTCAGTATGTAGGCTCACCTTGTGGGGGTGTCAACCAGCTGGTCCAGGGCATTGTGGTTAATGATGTCAGGAATACTTGTGCAACTGAGTCTGAGCATGACTAATACACCCAGTCGGTAGTTACTTAATGTCACCCAAAATAATGGTGTCTGGATGGACTCAGGTGGGTGCAAAAAAGCAAAGTGGGTGCCCTGATTCATGAAGGGGCTCCTGTAGCCAGCAATTACTTGAATAGGAGTCTACAAAAAGGCCATACCACCTGAGTTATCTCCAGAGAATCATATTGTGTAACCAATCTGGATGTGTATGTAACCATAATTAGTATTGATACACTGACCCCATTACTTTGCATGCCATGAGTTTGAGGTCTGAATGTGTGGAAGGAGTTGTAGAATGCTATGGCTGTGTTGATTTCCACATCCTTGACCCAGGTGTTTGTGACTGCACAAATGTGTGTGTCTAGCAAGGTGAGGTCTGCTTACAGTGAGTGGAGTCACATGTTGACACTCCTATCATAACCTTAAGATTGTTTTAAAAGAGCTTTTTATAGGTTCATAGGTTCATACTGGGTTATCTGCCCTAGGGCATTTATAAGCCTAGCCAGAGTGTGTATGGCTTTCGCCACCCATTTTAAATTAATTTTGCTATGCCCTTTTTCGAGGTTAGTATACTGTGCCTCTGTCTAACAGTGACACAGAAGTGATACCCGGGGTAAACCTACGATCTCCCATCCACTCATCAAGATTCCTCTTGAAGAGAGTCAATGAGGGACTCTGCCTAACCTGGATTGGGATTTTATTCCAGAGTGAAGGGAGCCTCTGGGTTATGAATCTGTCCCTCCAGCATGTCCTATTTATTTCAGTGCTGAGGTTTAAGTCCCTCGAGCACATAGCTCGATGGGATTTGGATTTTCTGAGGTGCAGCATGTCCATTAATTCCGGGTTGGGCATGGCTTTATAAGTCAGGCACAGATCGCCTCTGAGCAGGTGGTATGCCACTGAGTAGAGCTGGAGTTTCTTTAACCGGGCAGCATACGGCATCTGTTTGAGCCCCTTGATCCTCTTGGTGAGGTACTTTTGGGGTCTTTCCAGTTGCTGCAGGTGTCTGGTAAGGTGCATCCCAAAAGGGGCATTGTACTCAATTATGGGCCTGATGAGGGATGAGTAAAGAGGCACGATGACCTCCCCTGATCTAGATGTGAATCCCTTCATGATTAGCTGGGCTATATAAAATATTTTTCTAACCACTTTGGCCACGTGGTTGTCAAATGAGAGATTGCTATCAACTTGGGTCCCCAGGTCCCTAATTACTTCTTCTGTACTTAATGGATTACCACCTATGTGGTAATTTGTGGGCATTTTGTTTTTGCCAAAGGGGATGACTATACACTTTTTGGCGTTTAGCTTGAGGCCATGGCTCTGGCACCAGTTGTCTGTGTCTATGAGGCCCTTTTGGAGGATGCTTGTGTCGGCTGGAGTGTCTATTATGGCACCCAGTTTGCAGTCATCTGCGAACTTGGTCAGCCACAGTCCTTCCATGTTGGCCTGTACCTCTGAGAAATATATACCGAACAAGAGAGGTCCCAAGACTGAGCCTTGTGGGATGCCACTTGTAACTGGTTTGGAGTCTGACATGGCTCCAGCTATTCTACCATGTGGGTTCTGTCCTTCAGCCAGTTTGCAACCCATCTAGTGACATAGGGGTTTATATTTAAGCTGGTGAGCTTATCTATAATGCCCAAGTGTGGTATTGTATCAAAGGCTTTTGCGAGGTCCAGGTAGGCTGTGTGGACCACCTTCCCCTTGTCAATGGCCTTGGTGACTGTTTCAAAGAAATCAACCAGGTTTAAGAGGCAGGATCTGCCCTTAACAAAGCCGGAATGGGTAGGATCCATTGTCTGTAGGTCCCCAATATCTTTATTTATAAGGTCCATGATGATCCTTTCCATAGCTTTGCAGACCAAGCTAGTGAGACTTATGGGGTGATAGTTTCCAGGATCCGTTGAGGCACCACCTTTGTGGAGAGGGACCACTGTTGCTGTACGCCACTCTTTGGGTACATATCCTGCAGTAAGGCTGAGATTGAACAGTAGTTTTAGGTTTGTGTTTAGCTCTTCTTGGAGTTCATGTAGGACGCAGCCCGGGACACCGTCTGGTCCCATTGATGCTGTGTTTCTTGCTTTGGAGAGGGCAGCTCTTACCTGAGCATCTGAGATGTCAGGGGGCAGCACTCTGCTGGGATAGATATTAGCCCTTTGGTGGGGAGTTTGCGCTGAACCTGTCAGCTAGGATGTTGGCAATATCTGTGGGTTCGTGTATTTTTGTCATTTTGGACTAATTCTGAGCATATCTGGGAATTCCCACCCAGGTTCCTAACATAACTAAAGAAAGCCTTGTGATTATCCTTAGTGTCCTGTGCAATTTTTCACTTGAAGCTGGCCTTAGACGATTTTATGAGTGCCCGTAGTTTTTTGCTAATACTGATCAGAGATGCCTTCCCTTTTTGGGATTTTGCTCTGTCATGTAGTAGCTTCCTCCTTCTATTGTATAGTTTGTTTATGGCTGGGGTCCACTAGACAGGACGTCTGCCTTTGGAGGATTGGGTCTTGGTTTTATTTGGGATTGCATGATCCATGCATTCCTGAAACTGTTCATAGAATGCGTTTATAAAGGATTTTGTGGTCTGGGCCATATTATCCACAGGCCCGGGGGCTTTGAAGGATTCCACCTCGGTTTTGAGGAGTGTGAAATTTGCTTTAGAGAAATTTTTCACTGTGGTTTTCCGATATTATATTAGAATATGCAGAAAACTGTACAGAAATTCATACTGGATCGGTCGAGGCCCGGGTTAACAACGACCTCCACCAGTACTGTTGGCCAACAGGGTGCTGGTGGAAATTGGGCTACTGTTGGCCGAAGGAGGAGGAGAGGCGGAAGGCATGCCCAAAGGCAGGTAAAGGCTAGGACTGTGATAGTGAGGGTCAGAACTTTGAATGTTGGCAGTATGACTGGTATAGGGAGTGAGCTAGCTGATATGATGAACTGAAGGTCGGTTGGTATATTGTGTGTGCAAGAGACCAGATGGAAGGGGAGCGAGCCTAGGTGTATAGGAGGAGGTTTCAAATTGTTTTATCATGGTGTAGATGGGAGGAGAAATGGCATAGGCATTATCCTGAAGGAACAGTATGCTAATAGTGTTTTGGAGGTGAAAAGAGTGTCAGATAGAGTGATGTTTATGAAGCTGGAAATTGATGGTGTAATGATGAATGTTGTTAGTGCATATGCTCCACAAGTTGGGTATACGATGGATGAGAAAGAAAAATTTTGGAGTGAGTTGGATGAAGTGGTGATGACTGTACCCAAGGGTGAGAGACGTGATTGGAGCAGATTTCAATGGGCATGCTGGTGAAGTGAACAGAGGGGATGAGGAAGTGATGGGTAGGTATGGTGTTAAGCAAAGGAATGCAGAACGTCAGGTGGTAGTGGATTTTGCGAAAAGGATGGACATGGCTGTATCAGATGAATACATATTTTAACAAGAGGGAGGAGCATAGGGTGACATACAAGAGTGGAGGAAGATGCACACAGGTGGATTATATCTTATGTAGAAGGGCCAATATGAAGGAGATTGGAGACTGTAAAGTGGTGGCAGGGGAAAGTGTAGTTAGGCAGCATAGGATGGTGGTTTGTAGGATGACATTGGTGATCAAGAAGAGGAGAATGAGTGTGAGGGCAGCACCAAGGATCAAATGGTGGAAATTGAAAAAGGGTAATTGTGAGGTGATGTTCAGGGAAGAGCTAAGGCAGGCACTGGGTGGCAGTGAAGATTTACCGAATAGCTGGGTAACTACAGCAGAGCTAGTAAGAGAGATGGCTAGAAGGGTGCTTGGTGTGACATCTGGAAAAAGGAAGGTGGACAAGGAGACCTGGTGGTGGAATGAAGAAGTACAGGAGATTATACAGAGAAAGAGGTTGGCGAAGAAGAAGTGGGATTGCCAAAGAGATGAAGAAAGTAGACAAGAGTATAAGGAGATGAGGTGCATGGCAAAGAGAGAGGTGGTGAAGGTTAAGGATAAGGCATATGAAGAGTTGTATAAAAGGTTGGACACTAAGGAGGGAGAAAAGGACCTGTAGCGATTGGCTAGACAGAGGGACTGAGCTAGTAAAGATGTGCAGCAGGTAAGGGTGATAAAGGATAATGAGGGAAACATACTCACAAGCGAGGAGAGTGTGTTGAGCAGATGGAAAGAGAACTTTGAGGGGTTAATGAATGAAGAGAATGAGAGGGAGAGAAGGTTGGATGATGTCCAGATAGTGAATCATGAAGTGCAGTGGATTAGCAAGGAGGAAGTAAGGATAGCTATGAAGAGGATGAAGAACAGAAAGGCTGTTGGTCCAGATGACATACCTGTGGAAGCATGGAGGTATTTAGGTGAAATGGCAGTGGAGTTTTTAACTATATTGTTTAATGAAATCTTGGAAAGTGAGAGGATGCCTGAGGAGTGGAGAAAAAGTGTTTTGGTACCGATTTTTAAGAATAAGGGTGATGTGCAGAGCTGTAGTAACTACAGAGGGATTAAATTGATCAGTCACAGCATGAAGTTATGGGAAAGAGTAGTGGAAGCTAGGTTGAGAAGGGAGGTGATGATTAGTGAACAGCAGTATGGTTTCATGCCAGGAAAGAACACTACAGATGCGATGTTTGCTCTGAGAGTGTTGATGGAGAAGTAAAGAGAAGGTCAGAAGGAGTTGCATTGTGTTTCTGTAGACTTGGAGAAAGCATATGACAGGGTGCCTAGAGAGGAGTTGTGGTATTGTATGAGGAAGTCGGGAGTCTCAGAGAAGTATGTAAGAGTGGTACACGATATGTACGAGGGTAGTGTGATAGTGGTGAGGTCTGCGGTGGGAGTGACAGATGCGTTTAAGGTGGAGGTGGGCTTACATCAAGGATCAGCTCTGAGCCCTTTCTTATTTGCAGTGGTGATGGACAGGTTGACTGACGAGATCAGACAGGAGTCCCCGTGGACTATGATGTTTGTGGATGACATTGTGATCTGTAGTGAGAGTAGGGAACAGGTGCAGGAGACCCTGGATTGGTGGAGATATGCTCTAGAGAGAAGAGGAATGAAGGTCAGCAGGACTAAGACAGACTGTATGTGTGTGAATGAGAGGGAGGACAGAGGAATGGTGAGGATGCAAGGAGTAGTGGTGGCAAAGGTGGATGAGTTTAAATACTTGGGATCAACAGTTCAGAGTAATGGTGAGTGTAGAAGAGAGGTGAAGAAGAGAGTACAGGCAGGATGGAGTGGGTGGAGAAGAGTGTCAGGAGTGATTTGTGACAGACGAGTACCAGTAAGAGTGAAAGGGAAGGTCTACAAGAAGGTAGCGAGACCAGCTGTGTTATACGGGTTGGAGACAGTGGCACTGACAAAAAGGCAGGAGTCAGAGCTTGATGTGGCAGAGTTGAAGATGTTAAGATTTGCATTGGGTGTGATGAGGATGAACAGGATTAGGAATAAGTATATTAGAGGGTCAGCCCATGTTGGAAGGTTTGGAGACAAAGCCAGAGAGGCAAGATTATGTTGGTTTGGGCATGTGCTAGGGAAGGATGCAGAGTATATTTGAAAAAAGATGCTAAGGATGAAGCTGCTAGGTAACAGGAAAAGAGGAAGGCCTAAGATAAGGTTTATGGATGTGGTGAGAGAGGACATGCAGGGGGTTGGTGTAACAGAGCAAGATGCAGAGGACAGGAAGAAATGGAAACAGTTGATCTGCTGTGGCGACCCCTAATGGGAGCAGCCAAAAGAAGAAGACATTAGAATTTTCTCCCTGGGATACCACCTAAAAAAGGGCATACAGGGGTGGTAAGAGCCTTGGCCAGTAGCCAAAATTGCACAGGTGACAGATGAAGACAATCTCTGACAAAGCATTGAGGTCTGTTGATGTCATAGCAGGGTGACAGCAGATCCCCTTTGAATGACAGCAGATGCTAAGCCAATTATTTGCATCAGTCATGTTCTTTTTGCATGTCGGCATCATTCCAGGTGAGGTTTAAATGGCATACCTGGCTGAGACACATAGTCTGACAGCTCAGTCATTATTCTCTTCATACACTCCTGGGAGGTACATCTCAAATCATACACACCAACAGGAATTATGACATAGTCATAACAGTACCTGCTGTTGACAGACTGGAGTGCATGTGTGATATGGCATGACAGGGCACCTCGCATGCAGCTGGCTGTGACCATCCCCTTATGTAGCCTGGAGAGAGGGACATCAAAGGTGTCTCATGATGTAATCACATATGAGTAATATGTCTGATCTACTGTCTTCCCTTAAGGCTTTGAGCGGAGATACAGTGGTGTGTGAGCTATTACGTGTACTGTTCTGCAGAGGTAGTATTATATGTAGCATGCTTGCATCTGTGTTTGTGAGGTGTCTGGTGTGCATATCTGTTTCTGTTAAGGAGCTTCGCATATGTTGGTATGTTTGATGTGGGTTTGGGTGGAGTTGTAGGTGAGGTGTGTATGTTATCAACCTACTTATTGTCATATGTATCATATGAGTGCAGTGAGGATGTAGAAGTCCTTGCAAGCACAGGACACTTGTTCAGCATTGCAGTCATTACTTTGGTCTTGCACATCTACAATGCCTGTCAAATAACCATACAGCAAATGCATGAGTTGTGCAATAATGTGGACACAGTGCTGTGTTCTGGGAACATAAATGTACAGTATCACTTAAGTAGGACATGGGGTAGGAACAGCTACATTGCACAAATGTGGCCACTCCTCTACAGTAGACCTCACAGCTATGTCATGCAGATCACCATTATGACACTGTTGAAGGGCAGGATGCATGACTTGGAGTGATACCACCACCTAACATGGACAACTGCCACTGTGGAGTTTGCCACATCAACCCTGGACATCTTTATCACCTGACATACATTATATTGTGATGCAATAGCTGTGCTAATTAACATCAGATCAGTACCCAGTCAAATCCTACAAAGCTCACAACCCAAGTAATAATACATGGAAAACTCAAATGACTGGTCTGTTTGCTAATCAAGGCATTAACCTGGAAAAGGGTACAAGAAGCCTATAGATGCTTGCATCATCTGGGACAAGTGCGTGGATCAACAAACAGGCTGCAGCCTGCTTCATATCTTGAGTTTGGTGGTAGGATCATGGGATAATGGGAAGTTACTAGACTATTGGCCCTGAGGCCCTTGCAAGAATTTAGCCCATGTTCCGACAAGTCAGCACCCAGTGCTCCTGTTTAGCAGGGACACAAGTGGAATCCCAGAGGTGTATTTTCTGTTCCCCATTGCGTTATCCAGGTTGCGCTTAAAAAGCGTTAATTAGGTACTCTGCTTGACATGGAGTGGGGGTCTGTTCCACATAAAGGGGAGTCTCTGGGGCACAAATCTGTCTCTCCAACAAGTCCTATTGATGTCATAAATCAGGTTGAGGTCATGCATGCAGGTTACTCGAGTGGAGCTTGAATTGTGGATATGCAGCAGTCCCATCAAGGTGGGGTCTGAGATTGCTTTTTATGCCAGATAGTGGTCACCTCTGAGGAGTCTGTATGAGAATGAATAGAGGGACAGGACCTTTAGCCTATCTGTGTAGGGTAGATGTTTGAGGCCCTGGATTATCCTTGTGAGGAACCTCTGTGGTCTCTCCAGCTGCTGCATGTGCTTTGTGAGGTACATGGTAAAAGGGGCATTGTACTCAATAATGGGTCTTATAAGGGAAGAATATAGGGATGTTATGACCACCTTGTCCTTGGATGAAATACCCTAACTAATTAGGCGGGCCATATAGAAAGCTTTCCATAGAATGGAGGCAATATGGTAGTCAAAAGTCAGTTTGCTGTCAGCCTGGGTGCCCAAGTCCCTCATGACTGATTGTGTGCTGAGGACCTCCTTATTAATGTGATAATTTGTGGGGAAGTCACTCTCCATAAAGGGGATGATGATGCATTTTTTGGAATTCAGTTTGAGGACATGTTTCTGGCCTCTGTCTCTCACCCATATGTTTAAGTGAGAGACAGAGAATAGGAGCTTTATATCCCAAAAAGGTGATGACATGGTGAGACCAGCAGTAGTAGTAGACTAACAATAGTAGTAGCCAGACAGCAGCAATTCAGGCTAATGTCTTCTTTTCAGCAGTTGTCACAAGGTAATTCTTTGTTTTCAATAGGCACTGCTTGATTAGTGTCTAACTTCAAAATACCTGGCTAAATACCCCATCCTTTGGTCTACAGTGTGTATGTATTAGTTTCCTTTACAGTGTTTGGCAGTGTTGTGTAAAAACTCAGACACTTTGGGTTACATTTATCTTGGAAACCATGATGGAAATAACTCCAATTAAGAGTTGCATACATGATGTTTCAGGACCTCTGGATTTAGTACTTCACTGTAGCCACAAAACAGGCATTACACTTTTACACTTCAGGAATGGAGAACAGCAACAGTCATCCCTCTGCACAAAGGGGGGGGGGGGGCCCATCTACAGACTGGTAGATGATCAATAGAGATGTAGTACACCCACAAACACTGGATCAGACACAGTTTCATTTAGTCACGGGCAGAGCATGGCAACCCTACTTGGTAGACCTATTTGTTAAGGTTACCAAATCAGTGAATGAGAGAAACATGAGTCACTCCACCTACCATGGCCTGACAAGGCATTTCATTGTTGACAAACCCAAGTGGTTAGGTACAAACCAGTATGCCAGCCAGTGGATAGCCAAGTGGGTGACTGACAGGATCCATGACATCAGGAGTGAGGAGTCCCCCTCTGCAATGAGGCCAGTCACTACTGGACTCCCTCACAGACTGTTCCGTGCACTGCTACTTTTAGGCAATATCTTCTCTGCAGGCGCGGTCACTGTCAGTGGTCTGTGGCTGACTAAATTTACTGATGATTGCAAATGAGGAGCTGTCATTGCATTCCCCACTAATAAAAATGTTTTCCAGGAGGTGTTGACAGTTGCTGTCAGAGCCATGGACCAACAGTAAATGCCAAGCATTGCACAATACTATCCTTTGGGGAGTGATCCAGCCATTGTAACTATTGTATTGATAACACACCACCTACAGTTGACGCACTAGTGAGGGACTTATGAACACATCGATAGTAATCTAGCCTTTGCCTGAATGTGTTAGTAATATTGGGTAAAGCATTTTATGTAGCACATTCTGTAAATCAAGGTAGGGCAAGTAAATCCAAAGAAGTCATTGTCCCACTGTATTCAGCATTTATCAGGCCTGTCAATGCCACCTTTGCCATGTAACCAACCAGGCATATTCATCAACTGTAGCAGCCACAGAGGTTCCCAGTAAACCACTATCCGATGTATGTAACGTGTCATATGGAGACTGCATAAAGCCCTATCCATGTATTCTATCTCCAACATGCTTTGGAGGGTGGTTTCAGACCTCACTGTGGACCTCCTACATATCCACAAAACAACTAGCACCAGAACTACCTGTTCTCCAGACCTACACCTTGATTGTGGTATAAATGGGACATGCTGGAGAGACAGGTATATAACCCAGATACTACACCCTATTTGTAACAGGCTCCCCATCTATGTGAAGTAGAGTTCTGCCCTAATGCACATCAAGTGCAAGTTACACAACTAGATGGGGAACAGGACAATCACACATGGTTTAGTACCAATGTCTGGAATGGACACAGATATGTGGAGATTGTTCATCTCTCATACCCCACCCTGTAGATGTTTCAGCACCCAAAACCTTGCTTACACTTTTCTGGGGTATCAGTCCTTGTCACAGTTTAGGGATGCATGGCTAAGCTTCAAAAAAACCCTTGCATTCATTTACGTATTAACAACATATGAACCCATGTCCCAGTGACCCTATAATTACTTACCTTTCTGCTGACATTTTCATCTGTGCTGACAGTCAGTTCTGTGCTCTGACACTGATGGTTTGATTGACATGTGTAGGCAGAGATGTGTCCTATAGAATCCTGAAAGAGAATTGTAGACATTCCCATGAGACACCTTTCATTGTGTGACCACAAAGCAACTTCTTCAGAATCCATGGTAATGTAGCCACATGATATGAATCTAGGCTCACTATAAATGGCATTGTGCAATGTCTGTAAATGAGCAGTACAAGCAGCATGCAAAAAACACAATGGGTAAAAGGTAATTGTGATGTAGATGGTCACCGTGTGCATCAGACATATAACTTTATTTCTCTGCATCCATGAGAAAGATGACAAGGATGTGGCACATGTATCATCACTTGCACAGGGTGTTGTGTGGGGGTGCAGGAGGGCTAAGCTGGTCCAATAGATAGACATGCATGTGTGTGAGTCAGGAAGGGAACTAGGCAAGATGGAGTATGGAGATATGGTATGTGTCTGTAGGTGACCTGGTTTTGACAGTGGTGTGAGATTATGTGAGTGAACACAGTCAAGTTCAGTGCTAGCCCCACAAGTCTGCATGTTGGACAGCTGTGAGCTGTGCATGGTAGAACTGGCAGTTCATCGTCTCAAATGCCGCACATGCTAACTGTCTTTGCCAGGAGTTGCACTGGCACCTCCATGCCAAAGCTCATATGTTGTGTTACTACCTGAGGGTGACTGCTGTCTGCTGGGAGCCTTTCCTCCACAGGAACACCCAGGACCATGAGCCTATGGTCTCTCACATTTTGGTGTGGACAGCACACCCCCTCTGAAGTGCTGGATGTAGTTCTACTACAGGAGCGTGATTGTGCACAGCCACATTGACTCTCAGCAGATGTAGTTGCTGACTTACGTCCATGAGGCCAATGCTCAACTCCAACCAGACATTCCAAGACACTGTGTGTTCCAAGACTGATACTGTGTAATCTGTCTGGGACCAACATCTTTCCCCTGCATCAGTCAACTGTTACAGGGTACCAGCAACAAGGTGGAGGCAATCACAGATGTCAGGCTATGCTGTATCCATAACCCTGAGAATTATGCAAGGGTACCTTTCAGAACGTGCCTGTGCCTCCATGACGACCGTAGACATTCATCGTGTGACACATGATGAGACACCTGCAACAGGTGCTGGAAGGACAGTAGGCCTCCTATGAGCACCCTTATCAGTCCTCCTTGATGTAACCTCGCCAACTGGCTATGGCCAGTGTCAACACTCCCTGCAGCCTCAGTAGCCACACTCTCCTGTTCAATGTTCTGACCCTCTTGCTGTCCAATATCTGTGGCCACAGGGGACTTGGTATGTGTAGGCATACTGGCTGTGTATCGTGACAATGAGGGCAGATGAGGGATGTCAAACTCTATGTCAGATTCAGCCCGTGCAACACCCAGCTGTGCCTTACTTTGGCCACCATCATCATCAGAGTCTGAAGAGACTCAGACATCTGGTTGTTAAGGGAGCAGAGACCAGCCCCCATGGTCACAAGTGCAAAAAAGGGAACAGCATTACATTAATACTCTAACTACTATGCTATGCATTACTATGTTGCAATATATGTTATGCTGTATGCACTGCTGTCACTATCACAGACTTGCCTAACCTCCAAGCTCATTATAGTCCAACCCAAATCTGTATTTGTCAGCAAATAAAATCTCTTTAAAGGAGAATCTCATGATCAATACCTAAATGATGTCCAACATGGACATTTTGAAAAACCCTTGCAGATTTGAAACATTGGCAATATATACTGTCTTGACAATACTTGCAAATCTATCACTGTGGACACACCTACAGGACATAGGTATGAGTGTAAACTGTGTACAGTTGGAATCTACCTCTACAGTTGGCAATCAGGCAAACAGTACATCACTCCAGCCATCAGGCCTGGAAAGACAGGTTTAGCATATACATTTCACTGAATGTCCATGTGTAACAAAACAATGTTTTGCTTACCAAGAGCAGGACCACAACCTCATCCATTTCCTGACATTCCTGAAAAGATTTGAGGGAGAGGTAATGTAAACTGCTCTGCATGTTACATTATAATGGGGTATATGTCAAAATATGTGACATTTACAGTGGCTACTATGTAAACTGGTATGTAGATCACAATCTGGCCTGAGATTCAAACTGCAGCTAACCTGTTTTCCTGCCAAAATAAAACCTGACACCCACTTAAAACTATATATACAATGACAAATTGAATGCTACAGTATTCCACTGACGATCCTACCAAACATACCGGAATGCTTCTCTGGTGTTGAAATGGTGACACCCACATCCATGACATACTGTGTGATGGATGCCTGGGAGCTGTCTTGTTTACCTAGGTTCACAAGGAATTCCGCAGTGGCCGACAATGGTTGTTCTGCAGCATGCCCTCCACAAGTGATCTGCAGCATGCCCTCCACAAGTGACACCATGATCCCTGGCCACATCTGGTGCTCTTCTGTATGCAGCATGGATCATATTTGTGGCATGGTGTCATACCTGCTCATATGTCCTGATCTGCTGACCAACCGCATTTATATTCCAGATGAGGTCGGCCCACAACGCAGTCTGGTCCTATCTGTTGGGCCGAACCTGGACAGTAGGATCTCATAATACTACCACAGGGCCTCCACAATGACATAATTCTCAGGCTCACTGAAAGGGTCTCTTCAATGCCTATATGTTGTTGCTGATCTACAACAAAAAGAGACCACATGTCAGGATCATATATGTGGGGGTGTAAATGGTAGAGATACAGCCATATAGGTCAGCTATCAGTATTCCCTGTTTGATTACACATCTAAAATTCAAATATGTGCCCTACCATATGTCTCAACCTCTTAGAGTAAGAAATATGGACAACTCCATAAATAAAAGTGGGAGAAAGGCCAGAAAATAGGGACAGTTTTTATGTATTTGTGTTATACACTTACACAGTCAGTGGAATAATAGGTTGTCCATGACCATAAAACATCTGCAGGTAAGGAAACCTGCAAATCCGATGTCCTTAATTACTGTCTAACTGCCATCCTTAATGATTTGCAGCTACTTTGCCAGAAAACCAGAATTTTATGAAGCATGGACTAAATATATGTGGCAAAATTCTGGTTAGTCTGCTAACATATGTAGAGTTGAGAGGTATGCCCACAACATGTAAAGGTTGTGCGCACAAGTGATGGAGTAGCAATAGTCAAATATTCCTGGTTGTGGCATGACAAATACAGATGTATGATAAGATAGCCAAGACAGGAGTCCAATGTAGTGTGCTCCATAGCAGTAACCCCCCCCCCTCTAAATTCAATACAACCAATAGTGCCAAACAAATAGCAGTTTTATCCAGGGAACTTGTGTCCCTATTTAACACATAGCATTCCATGTTTGCTATACTGTTGTTCCTCTGAAGGTGTAACACATGTGGAGATTAATAACATGTTATCAGTAAAGTTCTAAAACAGGCTTACTGATGTAATCCCATTCTCCATAACTATATTCCACCATATGCATCATGTTGGTGATAAAATAATTACTACCTGCTGGAATACAATATACTTTTTGGAAAGAAGTCGATATATATATATATATATATATATATATATATATATATATATATATATATATATATTTGTCTTGTGACAATGAGTTCATACAAATTAACTCTCATACACAATGGTTCCCCTAGCTAGGGGTTTTCCTTTTTAAGAAGTACTTCATTAGCAGGTAATTGCCTCTGAACCAATCTATGATTGAGTAATGCATACACAGCTGATTTGCAGTGTAATCAGGCAATCCCCTACAGCTATTGCAGGGGATATAAGGCCTCAATGTATAATCATTCCCTTTTCTCATAAGATGGGGTGGAAATGCTGGGTAGAAATACTACATCAGCACAGGGAGGATGTACATTTATGTGTGAGCTACATGCTGAAGCTGATGCTACTGCTGCAGGCAATAAACATAGTGAGAGAGGTTGCAGAATGTAGAGAACAACAGCAGTTATGAGTAAAGGTGAGACCACTGGCAGCTCTGGTGTACAGCCAGAGCCTTAATGGGGGAACCCATCCCTCAGGATATTGAGGTATGTGTTTAAGATAAGTATGTTAGCCGAAGGTATCATTACCACAGTAATAGGCAATATAACTGTTGTGTCCCTGAACTTCACAGGGAGTAAATCTACCATTATGTCAACCATTTGGGCAACTGCCAGGCCATGTGTTACATTATGAAAGTCATTTGGAATGTGTGCTGGCAGTCTTTGCTGCTAGCAGGATCTCCATATCTGTATACAAGTTGTGCAGCTGTGCTAATCTGTAATATCATTATGGAATGATTCTGTGCTGCACTCTGATATTAGTTGGCCTCCTTTGCATTACCTAAATTAAAATCCTCTGTGAATGCATATTGATGCATGACCTGAGACTCTATGCACTTTATAGTGTTGCTATAGAGATATGTCAACTGTGTTCCTATCTGCAGGCCTTTGACTTCCATCATTGAACAGCAGACATTGCATTTGAAATCCATTGGGTGGATAAATGGTGGATGACTCAGTCATTCATTGATAAATTAAGCATTTATAATTTATTCTTTATATATTATTTTTATTATAGTTATGTATATTTAATCAATTATCATTAAAAAATGTTTCACACCACTGGATTTGAACACGGAGCCATGTGTGACAAAAATTGCTGTTTGCAAAGCATTTAACAGACTGAGCTACTGAGTCACTGTTACAGTAGGTATATTTGTCAAGTATAAGTGCACACATAGAGGCTGTGACATACCTCAAGTATATCTATTATTATATGCATGACATTACAGGAATGTATTTCTCCACCAGAGTCCCCGTTGAACATGTATTTTGCCATTAATATTTTAGCAGGTGTATTTCTAAATGTTGCTGATTAAATTTCACATTTTCCTGCTATTAGAGACCTCACTTACATCCATTACTCTGAGTCTGACTTCCTACTGGCATAGTCCTGTATCAGACTAGCAGGTACACTCCCAGTTTTTCCATTACTCTTTCAGCAAGTTTGTTTGATGTGGTGAGATGTGCAGCTCTGCTTAAATATGCTTAATGACAGTAACTTGCAATTTATATGTATTCCTTTAACCACTGGTTTTAATTAACAGCTGTGTGGCATGTCAGGTTAATGCACAGGTCTGCAGGTGCAATGGTCTTGGGTTCAATATAGGGCACTTTTGTGCATGCTTATTATAATTTCAAACACATTTCACTGTAGCTCTATTTAGCTGAGCTCAGTGATGCTGCATGATACAGCATGGTGTCTCACAAAAAAAATTTTAAAGAAAAGAAAAATGAGGAAATAGGACGGTGGTGAGATGGGGTGCAAGCAGAGGGAAAAACATAGTGAAAGACCAGTAGGTATGTGCAGGAAGGGTGTAGGATGTAGGAAGGGTGTAGGAAAGAACCATAGCTATCCATTTCTTGTACAGCAACAACTGTGTACTTTAGCAGAATTTGTAGATGTATTTGGACTGTCACCCCCAGAGAGAGGGGTGAGGACAACATAACTGCATTGCCAAGCCAATTCGACAAAATTACATGTGTCCAGTGGACACATAGGAAATGGAGAGCTATGTATGGGCCAATATTTTTTTGTGGGACAGGTGGTAATTTTTTTAAGGTGAGAGTGGAATGTTGTGGAAGAGACATAGGTACCTGTAGGGGGGTAAGTTGGCAAGGTGAGGAAGCTTTTGCAAACAAACAAGACAGTATACAGTGTTGGTGTGTGACATAAGGGGGGTGAACACCTTGGATGAGGAGGATGTTGTGGAATCCCAGTCTCAGGTGCATCCACAAGATAGCATTGTGACTCACAGATTTTATTTAATTCTAGGCTTTGTCTTCTTTCCTTAGTTTTCTCCCTGTAAGTTCTGTTCCTCAGGACTGCCCAAATGCCTGCATGTTTCTAATTCTGTACCCTTATTTCATCATTTATTATTCTTTTTCTTATCAAGTATCATCAGCATATAACTCCCATTTTATGTTTATATAGCTAATTTGTTCAACATGTATTTCAGCATTTCCATTTTGCACTGCTGCTTGACATTAGCACATTGCATACTTTAATGTATAATTTGGTAATGTCCAGCTTTTATTCATTTTATTTTTATTTTATTTTACAATTTCTTTAGCAAGTAAATGACATGGCTTATTCACTCTTTTCTGTCAAGGTCTGGGTATGAGGCATTACAAAGTCAAAATATGCAATATAAATCAAACAACTATGTAAATATATGTAAATGTGCAAAGCAGATACAATGGAATACTACTGAGTTAAGATGACGTATATTACGCATAGTCAATTCAGTGATTTAAGAGCTGATGTTGATATGTACATAAATGTATGCATTTTATACAAGGAGATATAATAGGGTGGTGTATGTAACATTCATGATTGATAATATAGACAGGCTTGATGATGAAATTTAGTTAATCAGTATACCAGAAGCAAGAGTATTTGGCATCTTTATAAAAACGTTCAGTGATTAAGTTTTACTTCACTTGGAAGATGGTTTCAAAGAGCAGGTCCTATTCTGGAAAAGCATTTTTGGCAATGGCTTTTTTGAATCTTGGTGTGGATATTATGAAAATTTCAGTTTCTGAGTGGGATTTTTTTTTTTATAAGAGGTGGGCAGTTACCCAGATGAAGAATTTTAAATGCTAGGGTATCTGTTACAAAACGTAACTATATTTGATACAGGAAACAAATATAGTTTGTCTGCAAGTCACTGTGGTGAATTTTGACTGACAAAGACAGCAAACATATATATTTTTACTTTTGTTTGTAGTTTTTGACAGTTGTAAGCTGAGTGTATGCTTAGTGTTGGTAAGGCATATTCAAGTTTGGGAATTGGGACATTTTAGCTATGCCTTTGCGATTTGCAGGGAAGAGGAGATGAGGGGTACAATAACATAATTTCATTTGCTAAATTATTTTAAAGGTGATCTTGTCTGTATGAGTTGAGAGGTACCAAGAGGGCCCAAAGTCAGACCCATAGCTAAGGTGGGATGAGAGGGACCAGCTGACCTGGGCACAAGGTGTTAGGTGTCACAATTATCAGATGTGTTTTCTTATTATGAGGAAAGGAGCACTAGACCAGAGAAAAGACATTATCTCTCTTTCTTTTCTTTTCTTTCTTTTTTTTTTTTTTTTTTTTTTTTGCTTTCACTTAGAATGCGAGGGTGTAGAGCATTAGGATCTGACCCTCTGGCTTGCACTATGGGGTGGGGGTGGCAGGAAGTGCCATTTGCCAAATAAGCCAGCTATGGCACTTTTCTAAAGTTGGTCCAAGGTAAATTTGTTTCTTAGCATTAAGAATGAATTTGCCTTTTAGGACATAAAGTAGCAGGTTTGGTAAGAATGAGAGTTTATTTGTAAATGAGAAAAAAACTTACATTAGTTTCACTCTGAAATTGTTCACTTTATGCACTGTATTCATTCCAAGTCAGTGCAAAACCCAGTGGGGATGTTTCTGTTCCTCATTACATTGTAAATGTTAACCTTAATCACGACCATCATTGTACTATGTCTGCCACTTAACTCCTGTTGTAATTTTATCCTGAGTTTTGTTATGTTTATTGTATGTGCTAGGATTCATTATTTTTATTTTTAATCCTGCTTTTATTTATTTATTTTTTTAATTTTCTGATTTTTATACATGCTTGTATTTTGTTATATATGTTATGTTTTCTATTTGGTATTCAGTTTTATTTTCTAGGTCCCTTTTGAAAATGAGTTATGCCCTGTGGGCTGATGTGGTCAATAAATATGTAATAAGTAATAAATAATAAATAATAAACAGAATAACACAGGTGTTTCTAATGTTGTACTGGCTGTACACCACATTTATTACTGTCAAAAGTAACACTATGATTGCTATAGATGCAGCTCTAGTGAGTTTTCCTGTATATGCATCAAGTACTATGCAATAAATGCACTTTATTCCCAGCAGTTTCATTTCATTAGGGGTGTTTGAGGAGGATTCTTTTGGAAGTGACATATAAGTTGAATAACTGGACTGCATTTTGTTGAAAGTTTTGGAGTATGAATGGCATTGCATACACAGGTTTGTATTGTTTTCTTTACAGACAGCTACTTTTGTGTTTCATTGCATGTCTGCTAACACTATAAAATCATATCTTATATTTGTTGCTGTTTAATTTAGCTTGTATACATATTGTGAGTTTTAGTGTCCATTAATTGTATGGAATTACAGTCAGTGCATGGCTGTGGTACCAGATACATTTATATGTGCAGTGTATAAATAACAGCAAGCATTTTGGAATTAATTTATGGACTTTACATACACGGCATTGTGGCATATATCCTTGCCAGTTATCCATAACTGTAATTTAATTCTATATTGGTGCTGCTGTATTACATACAGGCAGAAAGGAGGCTGACATTCACATTCCTAGCAACTCACTGTGCATGTGTATGGTCATAGTCCATTTATTGTTCATATTGCTGCATACAAGAGAATCAAAAGGCATTTGCATCTTTACCAGCTTAATGTATATAGCCAAATGCCTAACTTTATTTGTGAGGGTTGCTCCTTGATACACAGTGTCAACATCATTCCTAGAGAATTTATTATTATGGTGGCAGGAACAGCATTATATAAGGGGTAGCACAGTGGTGGCCATGTAAAGCACAGATGTGCATTTTATAAGGGTGCACTGAAGACCACTTGCAGAAGTGTGACTGTGTCTTATTCCCATCCACATATCCTCCTGGGGGAGAAAAGCAGTCTGCCTCACTGCAGTACTGACACCAAGTGGTAGTTGGGTGTTTCAGCATGACAGCATGACAAACATGCACCAAACAGAGTGCATGTGAACTCCAGCTAATGTTTGCACCATGTGCATATGTACACACAGATCATTGAGTGATACTGTGGGAGTTTCATTTTTCTAAGGCACTGGAAGTGAGGGTAGGAAATAAAGACTCACTGAGGATAGTTGTCACACTGGAGCTAACCTGACTCATTGCCCAGCTGGTTACAGTTAGGTACCATTTTTCTGTCTCTCATCCACCCATCCAGAAGAGGTACCCTTTCCTGCAGGCAGTAAGCCAGAAGCTTTGACAAAGGTGAAGCTGGATTGAGGGGGTTCAACAGGATGGGAATTTCATAGTGGTTTGGTCATGAGAAAGGGTAAAAATGAATGAATATGAAAGAAAGCATCTCAGCACATACTGTGATGAAAACAGATAGCCATTTGTGGAACATTTTAGTACAATAAACATGTTCAGGGTACCACTATGTTGAACCTGCAGAAATAATTGTATTTGTTACAATCACAGTCCTATACAATTGCTGAATTGAAATTGCTTTCTAAAAATGCTGAAGAGGCCCAAGTCGAAAACACTAGCAAAACTAATTAATATTAAACAATCACCTCCTAAAATAACATAAATAAACTTTAAAGGTAAAGCAGTACATACAGACTCTGAGATCATTAAATATTTTGAGGAAATATATAAAAATGTATGAACAATAGTTAAATAATTTAAAATTCCCAATAATAAGCAGTCAACAAAGTGACCATCTCAAAGTCCCATTTACAAAGGAAGAAATTAAAGTAGCAATAGATAATTTAAAATTGAATAAAGATCCTGTACCTGACAGATTTACTACTGAATTCTATAAAATCTTTAATATGCAAATATCGAATATTTTATTAAAAATATATAATTATATTAGGAAATATGGTATCATAGACTTATACCTTAATAATTGTAAAACTATCCTCATTCATAAACTAATAATAAAAATATTGATCTTACTATTAGCAAATAGACTGAAAAAAGTACTACCAAATATTATCCCACCCAAGCAATCTGGATTTATGAATAAAAGGCAAGTATGTGGCAATGCACTCACACTGTACACCACCATTCATATCCTACAAAAAGAAAGTAATCCAATATTTATGAATAAAAGATTTATGACTAAAAGGCAAGGATGTGACAATATACTTACACTGGATGCCGACATTCAAATCCTAGGAAAATAAAGTAATCCAAAATATGCTTTATCATTGGATGCAATTAAAGTGTTTGATAAAGTGGATTTAGAATTTTTATTTAAAATAATGGAATACTTTAATATACCCCAAAAATTCATTGACATTATGAAAAAAATTTACAGGAGCTGCCATACAACACTTTTAATAAACAAAGTAAAATCAAACCCGATAAAAAAATATTAATGGTACCACACAAGGATGCCCTTTTTCCCCCTACCTTTTAACCTTTATATAGAACCCTTTCTGCTCTGTATAGTTCAAAAAACATTCCATCATATACCAACAATCCAAAACACCAAACTGAAATGTATTGCTTTTTCAGATGACTTGAATATCTACTTTGAACTCCCTAAAACGGACCTACATAAAACATTGAAAACAATTGAGGACTCTTCAATTGTAACATATTTTGAAATTAATCAAATTAAATCCTTTATTTCCCAATAAACCCTGTAGGACATAAAGAATATTATTTCTCAGAAACTGAAATTAAAATAAATTACTCACTCAAATATCTGGGAATAAGTTTTGAGCACATTCATTATGCACTAATGAAAGAAAATCTACAAAAAACAGGACAAATATTGTTCAAGACATTAATAGGTGGAGCAATATGAAACTCTCTTTTCTTTCCAAAGCAGCTATTATTAAAATGAATGTCCTTCCCAGAATCTAATACTATTTTAATGCATCTAATTTAAATATTCCAAATAAAATTTTCCATAAAAGGAATGCAGAATTATCTAAATGTATTTGATTCCCAAAATCTACTAGAATTAGCTATGATAAATTAATCCTACCCAAAGAAAAAGGTGGAATTGGCCTATCAGATGTTAAACTATACTACAAAATAAGCTGTGCCAATAAAATAATTCAGATAGCAAATTACAACCATAATGATAAAGAATGGTCCCCAATATGGGTAAAAATATGGTTTGAGCATATTAGATCTCAAAACATTACTCCAAAGTCACTTCCTTTTTTTGAGCAAGAAAATATTAAAAAAAATCTAAATTCACAAACTGATTAAAAATAAAATTAACATATTTCAAAAACTAATAATGTCTTTAGCACACCCTTGAACTACTACAACCAATACATTTAAATCCAAATCTTAAAATTAACAATAATATGATAAACTTAAACTTATACCCCTCAATAAGAAATACTACAGTATGGGACTTTTATAAATTAAGTAAACACTCAATTGAGGACATTAGGACAATACTGAAATTACAGAAAAGGTATGATATTGCAATAAGACAAATTAAAGATTTAATTAATACAGTAATGCAAATGATAAATATAAATGAACTGAATACAGATATATAACAGGATTAATTTTGAAAGCTTTATTGTGCAATGAAAAATGTTATCTAATGTTTACAAATTAATTTCCTCAATCAAGCACCAATCTTCCATATTATACTCAAACTACTGGAATACGGAAAATAGAAACATTACCATGGATCAAAAATTACAAGCAATAAAATATGATAAAGCTAATTCCCTTTAAAAACTTAATATATACCCAGTTTATGATTAATAATGCATACCTGGCGTATGGCAACTGTGGTCCCACTCCACAAAGGCGGTACCTCTACGGACCCTGGAAATTACCGCCCCATAAGCTTAACAAGCCTGGTCTGCAAAGCTATGGAGAGGATCATAATGGAACTCATAAACAAAGACATAGGGGACTTGCAGACATTGGACCCAACCCAGTTTGGCTTTGTCAAGGGCAGATCATGCCTTTTGAACTTGGTCGACTTCTTCGAAACAGTCACCAAGGCCATTGATGAGGGAAAGGCAGTCCATAGAGCCTACCTTGACCTTGCAAAAGCTTTCGACACAATACCCCACTCGGGTATTATAGAGAAACTTACCAGCTTAAATGTAAACCCATATGTCACAAGATGGGTTGCAAACTGGCTAAAGGACAGAACCCACAGGGTTAGAGTTACTGGCGCCATGTCAGACTCCAAGCCGGTCACAAGTGGGGTCCCACAGGGCTCAGTCCTTGGCCCCCTGTTGTTCGGCATCTACTTCTCAGAAGTACAGGCAAACATAGGAGGACTATGGCTGACAAAGTTTGCAGATGACTGCAAACTGGACACTATAGTGGAAAGTACATCGGACACAGATATCCTTCAGAGGGGTCTCACGGAAACTGATAACTGGTGCCAGAGCCATGGCCTGAAGTTAAATGCCAAAAAATGTATAGTCATACCCTTCGGGAAAAACAAGGTAACCCCAAGCTACCATATAGGTGGCAATCCATTAAGCACAGAAGAGGTTATCAGGGACCTGGGGACCCAGGTTGACAGTGGCCTTTCTTTTGACACTCACATTGCTAAAGTGGTTAGAAAGACCTTCTACATTGCCCACCTGATCATGAAGGGATTCACATCCAGATCAAGTGAGGTCATTGTTCCCCTGTACTCTTCACTTATCAGACCAATGATCGAGTACAATGCCCCATTCGGGATGTATCTCACCCGACACCTGCAGCAATTGGAGAGACCCCAAAAGTTCCTCACCAAAAGGATAAAGGGACTCCAAAATCTGTCATATGCTGCCAGACTGAAGAAACTCCAGCTCTATTCAGTCGCATACCGCCTGCTCAGAGGTGACCTGTGCCTGACATACAAGGCCATGTCCAACCCGGAATTAATGGACATGCTCCACCTCAAAAAATCCAAATCTACCAGATCCACTAGAGCAAGCGACTTAAACCTTAGCACGGATATAAATAGGACATGCTGGAGGGATAGATTTGTCACCCAGAGACTCCTATGCTGTGGAATAAAATCCCAGTCCATGTGAGGCAGAGCACCTCGATGGCTCTGTTCAAGAGAAATCTTGACCGGTGGATGGGAGATCGTAGGTTTACCCCGGGAATCATCTCTGTGTCACTGCTGGACAGAGGCACAACAAACTAATGGGCACAGTATTTTTTAACATAAGGGGTGGCGTAAGCCACAAAACTTTGGGCTAGGCTTATAAATGCCTTAGGGCAGATAGCCTAGTATAAACCTATGAACCTATGATACTAAATAAATATAACTCGAGATTTTCAACATATTGCCCATATTGTCCATCAAAAATAGCAGATACATTACATGTGTTTTGGAGCTGGAAAATTACTTGTAAACTCTGGTGTTTACTGAAAGTTAAGCTGGAATAAACGGGTTATGAAAAATCAGCGCTTTCATGGGAATTCACTATTCTTCACATAACTACACAAAATGTATCCGAATTAGATAAACATAATGATTACTGTAGCTGCATTAATTAAGTTATACATAACCCAAAACTAGCCCGACTGAACCAAACTATCCTAGAACGCTTAAAAGTATGGCAGTAAAATATATATCTTCACATAAATTAATAGCAAAAGATAAAAATAATCTATCTTACTTACAGAAATATTGGAACCTCCTAGATAATAAACTAAAATTTTAAGTTATAAAGAAATGTTTTTTAAATGTTATATTGTATGTGCACTGCTGCATGTAATTTTTCTTTGCAATGTTATCAATTTTTCTTCTCTATGTTAATCTGTGCTACTTTATTATAAAAAAGAAATAAAACAGTATATCTGAAAAAAAAAACATGTTCACAGTATGTGTGGTGATGTAGAGGAAAAAAGTAAAGGATGAAAAACTTTTTAGTGCAGAAGGCAACATGGGTGAGGCTGACCTCACACACACACATACAGCTTATAGCTTTTAGGCAAGTGAAAGCAGTATTTCATAATTAACTGCTACTGGCACCAGATTACTTGGGACTTTAACATCATGGCCACACTGTACATACCTGACTACACAAGATCTCAGATAATACCCCAAATATACATGAAGCACTGACATTGAGAGAGGATGGACATGGGTGATATGCAAGCCAAAGCACACTCTTGGTGCCCCGTGAAGAATGAAGCATTGACATTGAGAGGATGGACATGGGTGATATGCAAGCCAAAGCACACTCTTGGTGCCACGTGAAGAATGAAGCACTGACATTGAGAGAGGATGGACATGGGTGGTATGCAAGCCAAAGCATACTCTTGGTGCCACGTGAAGAGCTGCTTGATGCCCTTTGTGGGCAATCTGCAACACAGACCTTCCCTGGAGGTAGTTTTTTTGGTGGAGGAGACAATCAGAGTTCAGACTGATAAATATAGTGCCTTACATCACTGATTCTAATGTAGAGTTGGGCAACTATGTTTAGACCATAAGGTAATGGAAGTGTCTGCTCGTATGCCCATAGCAATGTATGCGTTTCAGCAGTATGGATGGACACTGTGAGGGATTTTTATTTATGCAGGTATATATGCCAGAGACACTTAGTCAGGTGCAGCTCAATTATACTAGTAGTGTGTAGTGTCACGGCATCCTTATGTGTACAAACAGTACTTCTCTCTGGCTCAGAGGCAGATCTTGTGTCTAGTTTAGTAACAGAGTGGTAGACTAATAGTCTTTGATACCTCCACTTTCCACACACACACACACACACACACACACACACACACACACACACACAGACACACACACACACACACACACAAACACACACACACACACACACATACACACACACACAAACACATTTGCACTTCATTGGTGCATAACACATAGCAGATTGTTTATAACCTTTAGTGACCATGAAGTCAGGCTACTAGAAAAGGACCTGAACAAGGGGCACAGGACATAGCCATATGTTTTATTTTATTCATTAGTTAAGTGGACTGGACTATGTGAACCCATTTTCTGTGACAAAAGTCAAAAATCATTGTTGGATCAAGCCCTGGATATGATCTTGATGACACAAGTACATTTAGATGACTGGGCATTGGAAGAACTGACAGGGTGAGTGTCCAATGCCAGCTAATCTATTCACGTGCAAAGGGAGGCATCCCTTTACACTGCAATGAAGACACTAAATGGAGGTGGGTGTTGCTACAATGTGAAGTACCTGGGAAAAGCAGCCACAAAACAGCAACTTGCATATGAGGGTTACTGATCAGTGCAGTAGAGGTCCCTATTTCCAGACTGCAGGACATTGAGAGTTATGGAAGGGAAAGCAGACCTGTTTAAGATGATGTTGGCACAGGAACTTACCTGTGTAATTCCCCAGTCTGGGGCAGTTAAGTATCATCTGCTGTCAGTTAACCAACCAGCCAGGAAGAAGACCACAGGTCTGTGAGGGTAAAATGGATGTCAGTTGGAGGGGAGTGTTGGGGGTCTGCATTTGTCTGGCTGATGGTCAGAATTGCTTTGTAGAGGAAATGATTCTGCAAAATAATACAAAATTCAAGTAAAATGACATAAAGCATCACAGCACATAATGTATCAATATGAAAGAGACATAAATAAAGCAGCCTTTGTTATCATAAATAAGAGCATTGAAAACACTTCATTAAAATAAAAAATATGTTCACTGATTTATGTAAAAGTTGTATAAATATATAAATATTGACACAACATTAAAAACATTGGCAGTAAGTGGTCTTACTGAAGCACTCACTTTATATACAAACTATAATGTTCATGGCACTATTTTTAATGACAATTTTTTTGTAGCATTTTACGTTGAATAGTAAAGTAATTATTTACAGTGTTAAGGCATAGAAACTGTTAAGGAATATCAGTACAGTAAATGGAAGCAGACTGCTTTATAAAGTAAACTTTTTAAGATGGCAGTAAAGACCTCTGAAGTTTCTAATGCTTTACATGTCATCTTGGCAACATGTCCCAAGTTTCTGGGCTGATTGTGATGAAAACCTTAGAGCTGCATTTCACGACCTTATATAGGGATATTTAGAGCAAAGATGTAGAGGAAACCTAGAATGTTCTCATTTTGATCTTGCTTGATATTACTGTAGCAAACTTAGGGCCAGAATGATGAAAAATAAAGATCAGCGTAGATGTAGGGAGTGTGGGCCAGATTTGTATCTAGCTATACGCTATTCATTGCTAATTTGTAGCTGTTTTACAGTGTATGACAGTACTTTTGTTGACTTCCTGGACTTCTGCATTCCACCACCAGCTTTCCATATATACCTTAATTCCATATCTGGCATGACCACATAACTGTTCTGTAGTCCTCACACATGCTGCTTTGAGGCACTGACATTTTTGCTCAGCTCCATCTATTTCCTTTTTATTTTGAGGTGCTAGCACTCTGAGTCATTTGCTTTCTCTCCAGTCAACTTCCAAAGTCTTTCTCTTAGTCTCTGTTGACCTTAGAGCTGTCTCTCTCCTCTGCTTGCAGCTGATTGTGGTAACCAGTGGGTAACTCTGATTCGACCCAGTACCTTTCCCTTTTGTTGCACTGCCCTTCCATCTTGTCTCCCCTAGATACAGAGGCTATCCAGCTCCCTCCTTCCCATCATGTCATGTACTTCCAAGCTGCATTCTGTCAGTCAATGTTCAATGAGTGTAACAATTCTTAGTTCATTTTTGGTAGGTTGACTGGTTTTATATTCATGTTTTTCTCAACAGAGGTATCAAAGGTAACTCAAGCTGGGCAACTGGGCACAAGGCAGCTGGTAGCTTACCTAAGCAGAGCTTCCAGGCTTTATGGCAGGCATACATTTAGCATGGGTCCCTTGGTGTAGGTTGGAGTAGGCCTGGTCCTCAACCCACTTATCACCGGCAAACACATAGGATAATTTGGCAACATAAATCAATATACACCTAGAGCCAATTTTTACACTTGGCATGGCATGCAGTCAGTGATCTGTGTTCTTCTACCTTGAAGATACTGCACACCACAGATGATACCCAAAGTAGTTGGTTTGCGCAACTCTTCCCTCTCTAGAGCACCATCTAGAGTCTGTGCTGCTGCCCACATCTCAGTTCATGGGTGAGTTTGGGGTGGAAACACTCAGCATGTTTTTGGAAAGTGAGAGGAACCCCACTAAATACAAAAAGTTAGCCCCAAATCCAAGAGCCGGCAGGGGAAAGCTAATCACAGTGGTGTAATCCAAGGTACAATCCAATATACAGTCACTAAGAAGTTACAGAGACTGGTTGAACACCAGAAACACTTTATTCAGCTATAACAACAAGCACTTTCATCTCTATCAGTTCAGAGACTTTATCAAGATAAAAGACAGCACAGGAGGCACACATAGGCTTGAATGACATGTTTTCTTTAGCCTATTTTTTAAAGTTGAGGGCTCTGGAAAGATGACTGCCTTATCTGACTCCCTGTGATCTTTTACTTGTATTTTTATTTCTTTTTAGATGTATAAAATGCATTTTATTACATGCTTAGTAACTGATACTCCTGTGTTAGGTTTTAATTAATATTTATTTTTTGTGTGGGTTATTATTATATACCATCAGACTTGCCCTTATTAGGAGGGCTGACTGATGGATGTTTTCTTCTTGCATACTTTGCTGGGATGATGTAAAAACCTTTTAAAATAATAATTTTTTTAGATGGGGTATAAGGCTGCTGCAGGACTAATTGGTTTAATTGTTTTGCATGAGGTGTTAATTGGGGTTGGGTGTATATATTGTGCGCCTTCTGTGCTCTCTTTTATCTTGATAAAGTCTCTGAACGGACAGAGATGAAAGCACTTGCTGTTATAGCTGAATAAAGTGTTTCTGGAGTTCAACCAGTCTCTGTAACTTCTTAGTGACTGTATATTGGATTGTGCCTTGGATTACACCACTGTGGTTAGATTTGCCTTGCTGGCTCCTGGATTTGGAGTTTACTTTTGGTATTTAGTTTTTTTTTGCTTTTGACTTAGTTTGAGGAACCCCACTAAGACACAGAGAGGACATGCACATTGGCTGGAGGTCAGAATCGAAACATGTACCTTCTGCATGGATGGCAAAGAGCTTAACCATTATGCCAACTGATCTACAAGATCTAGATGATTTAGATATTGAAAAATCTGATTCTGAGGATCAAGGATTATTTGTACATAGACCCAGGAAAATGTTCAGTAAGGGAATTATTAAAAATGACAAAATGAAAATGCAAAAATATTTCCCTTAAACTAAAAAGAAAGAATGACAGCAATTTTATCCCCAAGGTAGGGATACTGAAATGGTGTGCTAAATGTGATATGGATGTTATTGTGTTAGAGGCTGTAATATTCCTGATAAGTGAAGAAAGTCTGAAAATAGGAAATTAATGTGGGGTGGAAATATAATTATGGAACTTAGAAACTGAAAGTTGTTGTGGTGTTTCTGTGTTAAAAAAAAATAGATGTAATGCTGGCAAGGACGGGAAGGTTAACTGCTGTGGATGTGAAGTGGAGAGAACACATTTACAGAATTACAGCATTATGTGCATGTATAACAAGCAAACAACTAGAGAACCTGTTTCATCATATATTAGATTGTGGTGGTTACATAAAAATTATAATTACAGGGCAATTTAATTGTGATTTAAGAAGGAAAATATAAAAAGAAAGGGAAATATGTGAAAAAATAGAAGAAGTAATAAAATGTGGTAAATTAGATGACAGGAAAAAAAGTAAATGGTCTTATAAAAGAAGGGGCAATTGGACCTGAAATTGATTACTTTGTATCATTAGAAGGCTTGGGGATAACAGATGGTGATACAGTTGTGACAGGTTTTTCAGATCCTTTAGTAATATGGATGAAGGTGATGGAAGAAAGGGAGTACATGAAAATAGGAAAGAGAATTAAAAGAATATATGAGAAATTATGGGATAAAAGGGAAGAAATGTGAAGAATTCTTACTGGTTGTGACAGAAGGTGTGGATGATGTTAAAAGTAAAAGGAAGGAGGTGATATTAGCATTTGCTAACCTAGGGCATGATGCTTTGTTGGATGTTATGGAGAGGCATGGAATAAGTAACAGAATTCAAGAGAGTGTGTATTTCAGCACATCAAAATAATAGTGAGAGTATTAGTGACTGGGTGGCTGAGTAAGGAAATATGCATGAAGTGTGAAATAAGACAGGGATGTCCCATGAGTGCAATACGGTTTGCACCCATAATGAATGTGATAATGAATGAAGTAACTTATAATATGAAAGATTCTAGATATGTGATGCAAAAGGAGGTGTTTTCAGTAGTTTTGACATACGCATATAATGTAGTTGTAGTTGCTAAGAAGAAAATACGGATGAGGGAAGTGTTGATTTGTCTGATTGTATGTTTAAATTAATTGGAATGACATTGAATATAGATAAAATGAAGTGTGGGTAATGTGGAGAACATTTGAGGTGTGTAATTTTCAGTGAATGAAGTATATTTGCTAGGAATAAAGTTTGGGAAAATGTACTTATGACACAATGAGAGGTATGAAAAAAATAAGTATTCTGTAGAGGAGGTATAGATTAGCACTCAGGAAAAAAAATTATCTGGTGGGTTTTGTATTAATGGGAAACATAGCTTATATGTCAAATGTTTATATTATCACAGTAAACTATGAAAAAGAAATAATGCAGTTGGTGTTTTCTTTCATATGGGTTTCCATGATTAAACCCCATGAAAAGAGTTGTGATGTATATAAGTCAAGATGAAAGGGTTAGGGTTATTAAATCCAATCCTTTATTATGCTACAGAGTTTTAAACTGTGTAAAGGAAGAGAATGAAAATTTAATAGTGAGGAATCTTAACTATAATTACAAAAAAATTTGGGAGTTTAAAGAATATGAAAAAAATAATATGTAAATGAAGCAATTAAAATTATCAAGAAAAAACTCTAATAGAGAAAATAAAAATGATGATATAGAGAAAGATAAAAGGATGTGGTACAACAGTAATGTGATGTAAATCCATGGGAAAATTTAACTGTAGAAATTATTTAAACAATTAAAGTAAGAATAAAGTGGTGTACAAGATCAATATCTGAGTGGTTTGGCTGGCTGCAATCAATTGTATTAGAAGCTGAAGTTAAATAAAAACTTGCAGTTTTAAAGATAGTACTGTATTTTATTTTTCTGTCTATTTAATTGTTTAACTTAATTTTGCCTGAATGAAATATTTTTTTGCCTGACTGAATTATTTTTATATATTTTCTGGCATTGCTTTCTGTTCTCATATGTCATGAAACTGTTTTTTCTATTTAATTGTTTTACTGAATATTGTGGTCTGTCTATCCCTCTGCAGTTAGAGGGGGTTATTGCTATTCTCACCTTTTTGTTATTCGATATTTAACTCTTAGCCTAGAGTGTTTCTCTCTTCTTTAAGTGTTACTCACATAGCTGGAAATTTATTTTCTGCTTAATATCTGAGTGGTTTGGCTGGTTACAATCAATTGTATTAGAAGCTGAAGTTAAGTACAAACTTGCAGTTTTAAAGATAGTACTGTATTTTATTTTTCTGTCTATTTAATTGTTTAACTTAATTTTGCCTGACTGAATTATTTTATATATTTTCTGGCATTGCTTTCTGTTGTCATCTCTCCTAAAACAGTTTTTTCTGTCTATTTAATTGTTTCACTTAATATTGTGGTCTGTCTGTCCCTCTGCAGTTAGAAGGGGTTATTGCTGTTCTTACCTCTTTGTTATTCGATATTTAACTCTTAGCCTAGAGGGTTTCTCTCTGCTTTAAGTGTTAGCCACATAGCTGGGAATTTATTTTCTGCTCAATATCTGAGTGGCTTGGCTGGCTACAATCAGCTGTATTAGAAGCTGAAGTTAAATACAAACTTGCAGTTTTAAAGATAGTACTGTATTTTATTTTTCTATTTAATTGTTTAACTTAATTTTGCCTTTTCTTAGAAGTACTCAATTGTATTTATTCTGCTGCATTTATTACTGCTTGGTAGTAGCCTGATTAAATTGTAACTGTTATTCTAAGCATGTTGGTTTAAGCACTTGGGCTTCTGACCATTTGTTTTACATTAAAAAGGTTTGTGGTCTGCACTGTTGTGGCAGGACAGGTAGCTTACATCCTTCTAAGTTAGGAACTGCTGATTAAAGGCTCAGTGTCTATTATTCTAAACGTGTATTAGTTCAGGTTTAAGCACTTGGGCTTCAGTCCAGTTATTTTACATTAAGAAAGTTTGTGGTCTGCGCTCTTGTGGGAGGAGAGGCTAGATTCTGCCCTTCTGAGTTGGGAATTTCTGGTTAAAGGCTTATTGTGCCTACTTATTTGAACTGTTTCTTTCTGAAATTGGTGCACCTTGTTTGCTGTAGCATAGACTATATTCAGGCCTGCTGAATCTATCTTTGCTTGTATAACTTGAGCACTAATCTAGGCCATCTTTTTTGGAGAAGGTTCCCCTGCACCCTAGTTGCAGGAGTGTGCAATTAGAACTTGTCTGATTGAAGACTGCTGGAACAGGGCTCAGTTTTGTGCTTTTTTACTGGTTAATTGAGTAATGTGTTTAAATCAGTTTGCTCGTTTTATATTGTTATAAAAAATATTGCACTTTATTCATCTGCTTTTACTGTATTTGTGTTTCTTCCTACTTTATTACTTTATTTTGCTTTTGCTGCCCATTCTTAAAGTACTTAATTGCATTTATTCTGCTGAATGGGCATGCTTTCTTTGAAGGTTGGGTGTCGGGCTGGCAACTCGGTACTGTAAAATTCCACTGCCAATCATTAGCAGACAGGAGTTCATCTGTGGTGACCCCTAACCGGGAAAAGGCGAAAGACTTCTCTCATTCTGCTGCATTTATAACTGCTTGTTAGTAGCCTGATTAAATTGTAACTTTTATTCTAAGTCTTTGGTTTAAACACTTGGGCTTCAGACCAGTTGTTTTACATTAAGGTTTGTGGTCTTCACTGTTGTGGCAGAACAGGTAGCTTACATACTTCTAAGTTGGGAGTTGTTGATTGAAGGCCTAGTGTCTGTTATTCTAAAAGTATATTAGTTCTGGTTTAAGCACTTGGGCTTAGGGCCAGTTATTTTACATTAAGAAGGTGTGGTCTGCACTCTTGTGGGAGGAGATGGTAGATTCTGCCCTTCTGAGCTGGGAGTTTCTGGTTAAAGGCTTATTGTACCTGCTTATTTGAACTGTTTCTTTCTGAAATTGGTACTCCTTGTTTGCTGTAGCACAAGACTAGATTCAGACCTGCTGAATCTAGCTTTGTTCGTATAACGTGAGCATTAATCCAGGCCATCTTTTTCTGGAGAAGGTTCCCCTGCACCCTAGTGGCAGGAGTTTGCAGTTAGAGCTTGTCTGATAGAAGACTGCTAGAACAGGGCTTAGTTTTTAGCTTTTTATTGGTTAATTGGTTAATTTGTTTAAATCAGTTTGGTCATTTGCTACTGTTATATTAAAGAAAATACACTTTATGCATCGCCGCTTAACTAGGGTTAAAATATTTCTGGTGCCATAAAGTCTGCTTTTCAAATTTTCCTTTAGAACTAGACAGTTTTTTAGTTTTAGCACTCTAATCTGTTTGTTTGAGCTCAGCACTTGTTCAGAACTCATTGTGAGCACTAAATAAGCTAAAAATTACTACAGCACTCAACTTTCCTCACTTGTCTAGAGGAAAACAGTTTTTAGTACTTAATAGATAAGCACCTATCCAGGCATGTCTGTGAGTCAGCTCCCAGTGTTTTCTCCTGTCAACCTGATGAATCTGGGCATCTTGAGGCAATGCAGCAATTGCCTCATGTACACAGACAACCCTCTCCTCCTACCACCCAACACTACAACCTGTGAGAGATGCACTTATATAGCCAAACTGGAAGCAAAGCTCTCTTCACCCAAGACTGGACTAGACAGTCAAGAGGAGAGGGTAAACACTTGAACCACACCACACTCATCACATAGTCCCTCAAAACATACACCACCAAAACACACACATAGAAACACAAAATACACACCTACTTTCATGGAGGCTCTCAATAAAAATCTGCCCAAGCAACAGAGACCTCCAAAGCAGAAACGCAAGCAACCTCCACCCCAACACAACCCAAATGACACATAGCCCACAAACTCAATGTGCTACCCAACCACATTTCATAAGGCATAACAACGTACCCAACACTCTAGTCATAGGTGACTCCATAGTCAGGCAAACTGATGTTCCTCTCACCAGGCTAAACAAGGAGAAAGCTACTGTCAGCTGCCTGTCAGGTTCCAGGATCCACCACATAATGAACACACTCAGGTCACTCCACAATAAGTACAAATATGACTCCACCATTGTCCATCTTGGTGTGAATGACCTGAGATGTACCTCCCTGGACTACATGAAAAGAGACATGGAGGAGCTCTCCGATCTTGTAGCCCAGGCAGGTATGACCCTAGCCCTGAGTAGCATCCTGCCATCACTCAGAATGATACCACAGTACAAGGACAAAATGATTGACTTCAGCAATTGGCTAAGCTTCTAGTGTCATTCTAAGGGGATCCAATATCTGTCTGCCTGGGATGATATGATCGACAGACCACAATGCTTTGCCAGAGATGGCCTGCACTTGTTGCACTTGGGATTCTGGATGCTGGCTAAGGCTCTTGCCACCCCTATAGTGCCTTTTTTAGGCAAAGTTCAAATGATAAATTCACCACTGTAACAGCTACAAGCAAGCAAAATCTGAAGGTAATGCTACTCAATGCTTGAAATCTAAACCTCAAAATGCAATCACTTGAGGCACTCCTTAAAATGGGGAATATCGACATCTGTGCAGTGACAGAAACCTGGTTCAATGCTCCAGAGAGCACGCCTGCATTACCAGGCTAAAATTCATACCACATCTTTTGGCCACCTAACCTGGATCGAAATGCTAAAGTCGGAGGCATGTCCATATTCATTAATGATAGCCACACCTCCAGGCTAGTTGCTCAGCATAATGCATCTGAGATTATCCAAGTGCAACTGACCCTGGGCAAGACCGCAATCCAAATTGTAGCTTTCTACAGATCCCCCACCATGTCCCAGGATTCCCACTCCTCATTTCTTGATACATTGGAAAATATTAGGGTACATTCTAACACTCTAATAATGGGCGATTTCAACTAGCCCACCATTAACTGGGAAAACTGCACATGTACAAACTATTTTGCTCAACGTTTTCTGGAATTCATAAATTTCAAAGCCTTTGATCAACTTATACACACCCCCACCATGGGCAGCAATATCCTAGACCTGGTCATTACCAACATGTGCAACTGGTGTTCCACACCAGAGGTCAGTTCCTCGTTGGTCAGATCCGACCACAAGCTAATCACCCAAGATGTCCACATCCCGACCCCACCCACCATTAGGGAAACCACCGTAAAAAATTTCTCTAAAGCCAACTTCACGATTCTTAAGACATGGCATGCCATTAACTCCCTACTAATGCCAGCCATAACCACTACTCCAGCTCCTAACTCTACAGACAATATCCTAGACATAGCCTATCAATTTAATAACCATTTTACTAAGTCCATCTTAGCTCTGTCCAGTCAAATAACTAAACATAACCCACCTCAATCGCAACCCAACCTATCCCATAGCACCCCCTCTTTCAGCCTATCATCTGTCCCCACCTTGACTATCAAAAAACTCCTCCTAAAACTCAAACCAACCACACTGGCAGCTGATAACATACCTGCTGCATATCTAAAAATGGCTAGTGACTCCCTATCATATCCTGTCTCCATCCTAATCAACCGCTCCATACTAGAATCCTACATACCCAAACTCTGGAAAGTATCTCACATCATTCCTCTCCATAAAGGAGGTAACTCATACCACTTCTCCAACTACTGACCTATTGCCATCCTATGCCCCCTATCTAAAATTCTAGAGAAATGCATCCACTTGCAGGTGATGACATTTCTTAACACACAAAATCTCCTATCTATCACACAACATGGTTTCCGTCCACATCACAGCACTACCACCGCTCTTCTGTCCTTCTCTAATCGTATCAACCTTCACAGGAATGACGCCAAATATGTATCCGCCATTTTTCTGGACCTCTCAAAGGCATTTGACATGGTCTCCCACTCCATCCTACTAGTCTCACTAATATCACTATCCCTCACCTCTTCTACTATAGCCTGGTTCAGAAGCTACCTATCTGACAGGCAACAATCTGGCCAGTGGAAAGGAACTCTGTCTCCACAACTTTCAGCCACCATAGCAGTCCCACAGGGCTCTATACTGGGCCCACTACTATTTTCTGTATTCACAAACAACCTCAATAGCTCAACCCAGCACACCACACTCATTCAATATGCAGATGATTCAACCCTGATCTGCTCCACCTGATCTCACACCAGCCTGCAAACACTCACTCAGGATACCTTCAACTCTGTAGAAAAATGGATCTCAGTTATCCAACTGATCCTAAATCCCAAGAAGACAAAACTACTACTGTTCTCCCCTAATAGATCAAAAACTCCCATGTCCTTCTCCATTACATCTAAGGACGGCACCACCATCTCCCCCTCTAACTACACCAAACGTCTTGGCATTGAAATAGACAATAATCTTCACTTTGATGTCCACATCTCACATACCATAAAACTAGTACACAAAAAGCTGGGATCTCTATATAGGCACAAGTATTTCTCTCACAACAAGCCAGCGTCACTCTAGCACAAAGCCACCTCCTCTCTACTCTATTGTATGCAGCACCAATCCTCACCCAAATCAGAAAGTCTGACCTAGACAAACTAGAATCTTGTTACAATAAAATAGCCAAGTTTGCTACAAACTCGCCCTATAGAACCCATCACTGTACTGCACTAAAGGAACTAAAATGACTTTAGCTACCACAGCTACTTAACTTTCACCAGCTGGTTACAGCCTACAATCTTCTCAAATACCCTGAAAACCCCCCTCAATATCCAACCTTCTTACTCCCTACACTGCAAACCGGTACCTTAGATCTAGCTAAAACTCTCTTCTCTGCATCACCAAGGCTAATAATAATGCAGGGAAAGCACTCTACTCCCACACTGCTGCTAGAAATTGGAAATCCCTTCCCCATTCCCTGTCAATGCCCCTACCACCTCTAAATTCAAATACTCCCTCAAATCACATCTCCTTAGTACCTGGTTATGCCCTTGTATCACATAAATATACCCTCACTGCTATCTAGCTCCCCCACTTGCTCCCTGGTTACCTGAATGCTATATTTATTGCGAAAGTCAAACTTTTAGTTGTTTAGATGCTCGATATATTTTCTTCTCATAACCATGGTCCAACAATTTATAACTGGTATTGTCATTCTATTCATTTGTCATTTCATTGCTTACTTAGAGTGTTTTCACTCATTTATTGTTTTGATTACTATGTTCATCATATATGTTGTAATCAGTTTGCTACATTTTATTTGCTGTATTGTTTTTGTTGAACTAAATAGTGGAGCTTTTCTCCCAGGGCGTCTGCTGTAAATGGACCTGATCCAGTTGGAATTTCCCTGTTAACAAATGTAAAATAAATAAATAAATAAAATAAGTGGCAAACCTCATGACACCCATGCAGATTGACAATAGAGGTACAACTGCCGAATCCTACACAAATGTACTTTATAAGCACTTATACGAGTGCATGGATCATGCTATCCCTAACAGAACCAAGATGCTATCCTCCAAAAAAAGGAAGCCAATCTGGTGGTCCCCTGCCATAATCAAACTCTACAACAGAAGAAAGAAACTGTTGCAAAAAAGAGTAAAGTCCCATGATTGGAGGAACTCCTTGGTCAACCTCAGTAAGAAGCTGAGATCCCTCATAAAATCCTTCAAAGCTAGTTATGAAACAAAATCACCACTGTTTCTAAAGACAACCACAAAACATTCTATAGCTATGTCAAGAATCTCAATGGCAACACTCAGATCTGCTCTGAGTTACAGCACCATGGCACTAAATATACAGAACCAACTGACATTGCCAATATCCTGGCAGATAGGTTCAGTGCTAACTTTACCACCCTCTCACCCCTAAAGGGCCCATCTCTATACCACAGGAATGCAAAGTTCCTGTAATCACAGCTGCACAGATAAAAAAAACACACTCTCCAAAGCCAAGAACACAGCATCCATGGGACCTGACAACATCCCAGGCTGCATTCTACATGAACTACAGAATGAACTGGCACCCCACCTAAGTACCATGTTCAATCATAGCCTCACCTCAGGCTTTGTGCCCACTGAATGACGCACAGCGTTATCCCACTCCACAAAGTGGGATCCACCACAGACACCGGGAACTACCACCCCATTAGCCTGACGAGCCTGGTCTACAAGGCCATGGAACATATCAACATGGAACTTATAAACAAAGACATTGATAATCTCCAAACTCTGTACCCTACCCAGTTCGGGTTTCTAAAAGGCAGATCATGTCTCCTAAACCTAACAGACTTCTTTGAAGCAGTCACCAAAGCCGTAGATGTGGGTAAGGTGGTTCACACAGCCTATCTAGATCTCACCAAGTCTTTCAACATCATCCCCCAATCTGGAATTATAAATAAACTCACTAAACTCGGTATAAATCTGTATGTCACAAGATGGATTGCAAACTGGCTCACTGACAGAACCCATACTGTGAAAGTAGCAGACTCCAAATCCGACTTCAGACCAGTGACAAGTGGAGTACCACAGGTTTCAGTCCTGGGTCCTCTCCTGTTTGGTGTCTACTTCTTTGAAGGACAGGCTAACAAAGAAGGTCTTTGGCTAAGGAAGTTCGCAGATGACTGCAAACTAGGAGCCATAATCAAAACTTCTAATGATGTGGATATCCTACAAAAGGGCCTCACTGAGACAGATGCCTGGTGTCAACGCCATGGCCTCAAGCTCAATGCGAAAAAGTGCATTGTCATCCCTTTTGTTAAAAACTCTTTACGCATGAAATACCACATAGGCAGTAGTCTACTTAACACTGAAAGTGTGACAAGAGACCTCAGGACACAGGTGGACAGCAGTCTCTCCTTTGATAATCACATCGCCACAGTAGTCAGGAAATCCTTCTACGTGGGACACCTCATCACAAAAAGGTTTCTCATCCAGGAAAAAAGAGGTACTTGTTCCCCTCTACTCATCACTCATTAGACCCATTATAGAGTACAGTGCCCCTTTTGGTATGTATCTCACAAGACATCTACAACAACTAGAAAGGCCACAGAAATACCTCACAAAGAGGATTCCCGGCCTCAAATAGATGCCCTACGCAGACCGTCTCAAAAAACTCCAGCTTTAATCCATCATATATCGCCTACTCAGAGGCAATCAATGCCTAACATACAAAGCTATACCAAACCCAGAGCTGTTGGACATGCTCCACTTAAAGAAATCCCTCCAAGCTACATGCTCTAGGGACATAAACCTTGTCACCACAATAAACAGAACATGCTGGAGGGATAGATTCCTGTCCCAGAGACTTCCCATACTCTGGAACACACTGCCTATCTATAGCAAACAAAGCTCCTCATTAGCACTCTTCAAGAAAAATCTTGATGATTGGATGGGAAATAGGAAATTCAACCTGGGGATCACTTCTGTCACTCTGCTCGACAGGGGCACAGGAAAATAACTTTCTTGGGTTACAAAAGCTAGAGTACTTTTTGGCTAGGCTTACATAGGCTCTAAGGGCAAATAGCCTAGTACCTACCTATGAACATAGTAGAGTGTCAAGATTTTGTATGGAGACCGGTAATAAATAAGTTGCAAGTAAAGGAGAGTATGCCATACAAAAAGGTTGAAAGAGTGTGTTTGTTTATTTTCTGGAGTGGAAGAGACACCAATGCATGATTTATGAAATATAAAAGAGAAGTGACACTCTGGAAGAATTTGTGTGAATAAAAGTTTTTGACAATATTAATGATATAAAAATATAGATATGAATATTATAGTGTGTGGATGTTATAAGAATAAGAAAAAAGAATGGTAGATAGAAATTTATTTAACGCAATATGGGTTTTAAGAAAAATGATAAATTGTAAAAAATAGAAATATGCATATATGTGCCTGTTCATATGTGAATCTTGTAAATATGTAAATAATGTTTTTGTGCTGTACTAAAGGACTCTACTCTTTTCAATAAGTGACTTGGGATCTTTTGCAGCTACCTAAGCTGCCACTGTCTCAGGTAGATGGAGCCTCCATTTAACATCTCATCTAAAGGACAACAAACTCAGGAGTACAGCACCTCCACTATGTATTCCTTACATGCTACACTTTTATTTTATTTATTTGTCAATCAGGTAAACTCACTAGGCACAAGAGACACTTTCCAGTGGAAACTTGGGAGCACTCTCTGGTTATTAACTTGCTGAAAATGAAGACAGAAGACATCAAACCTGGATCACCTGATGAAGCTCATTGCAGCTTTTTATAGCCATGTGTGTGCGTGTGTGTGAGTGTGTGTGTGTGTGTGTGTGTGTGTGTGTGTGTGTGTGTGTGTGTGTGTGTGTGTGTGTGTGTTTGTGTGTGTGTGTGTGTGTCTGTGTCTGTGTGTGTGTGTGTGTGTGTGTTTGTGTGTCTGTGTGTGTTTGCGTGTGTGTGTGTGTGTGTGTGTGTGTGTGTGTGTGTGTGTGTGTGTGTGTGTGTGTGTGTGTGTGTGTGTGTGTATTTAATACTTTGTTCCCATCATCCAGTGAAATCACATGTGATTATGGACTCTGCTAATGTTAATACATGCAAACAGGTTTGGTTTACATGTACAGATGGTGAAGTGAACCATAGACACAGTATTCATGAGTTGCACACCTCATCCATGCATACTGACCTGCTTTCATCAATGCATGAAATGTCAGTTGAATTAGGGGACAGGAACTGACCAAAGCAGTCTAACATCAGTGAAAAAGACAACAAACAGAATTAAGGTATGGCATTTGAGGCTGAATATGGTGATAATGGATACCTACGAGGCTTGCAGAGATTGTAGCGGATAGATGTATGTACTGCTCCAATTAAGAAGGAAATAATCAATGCTCTGACAAGAGGAGGTACATTCATTATAACAATAGGGCCAGTGTCAACAGCTGCTAGGATTGTTTGGCAGATAAAGCTTACTCAAGCTACTTAGAAGCCTCACCCCTGTCCATCATGCACCGGTGGTGCACTCTTTTGGTAAATTTTGTTTACCATGTTTTGGTGAGGTAGAGAAGAATGACCATAAATTGTATTTATTATTATATTGTGAGGGATATTTCACAATTTAACTTTTTTAATCCGTGTATGCCTGAGATATTTATTTTTACCTTATGGTTATCCCTACTCAATACTTTGACTTCTTTTTCCAGTCAATGTCTTTTTATTATGTTTACTTGAGTTTTGAAGTCTAGGCCCCTTACATTTCCTCAAGATATCTGGATAGTCTTTTCATAAGTGTATCTTACGAAAACTCTATATTTGTAGTCTGTATCAAGTCAGTGTTTGGCTTGTCTTTCTTTTCTTACTGAATGGTAGACAAAACTTCTTTCACTTTTAATTCAGGACATTCAATTCTCCACTCTAAAATCATGAGGAATTCTTACCCACTTACTTCTGGCCAGGACTCTGCAAAAGCTGCAATCAGTCCAGAACTCTTAAACTGCCAACTGTGGAGTTAGTGGACTCTCAAGCTGAGAGAGGCTTCATGCACACATCCATTCTTGTCTAGGCCAGATATGCCTAGATTCACCCTCTCTCCTAACCTGTTTGTCATAGACTATAAGAGGCTGGCAGAAGCCATTATTAAGGCTTAGGCAAGGTGATCTGGTGCTCTCTCCTACCTCATCTGTTCCCAGATGCAGGTATTCCTTTAGAGTGGCCTGGTCCACTATTACACTTCAGCTGCCTCTATGACGCCATCATTTTGGCCTAATTGTTTTCACCAGTCATTAGTTTAGGTTACTGACACAAATGTCTGGCACCGGACCATGTCTCATAGCCATAATTGTTTGACATTGATATAAAAAATATCAGGCATGTCCCAGGAGTGTGAGACTTCAACATGGGTTCTGCGGATGTCAGTGCTACCAATACCTATGGTGCTGGATTTGGTGTGTGATACGTGGATGCTTACACTAGTTTTATCATTGATCTTCATGATATGTACTTATGGTCTGGGTAAGCTGACTGTGAAATTTTTTAGTGTCAGTGGCTTTGGGACTTCTGATTCTGGCACTGGCTGTAGCATTAGGTCTTCTTGGTCCCATTTTCTGGTTCTCCTTAGCCACAATTTCTGTGCTTCCACAGTGCAGAAACCAATAATTGTATTACATCAAATGTGGACACCTGAGAGTATCAGTTTTCCAGTCTGTCATACTCCATCAGGTCAGAGGGACTTCAAATCTTTAGGAGCCTATCCACAAATGTCCCTCTCCAAAAGGGCTTCTTCTTTATTTGTTTCCTTTCCTCTGACAAGGCCCCATAAAGCTCTAAGAAAGACAAGAGCACATGATGACTCCCATAAAGATTAAGACAGCAAGCATAGTGCTATTGCCCTAGCCTTTCTATAAATAACTGTAAATTTAAGGAATATTTTGACTTGATGCTGCAGCAGGGAAACTGACCTACTGGCCCCATATCCCCTTTTCAGCTTAGGTTCCTGAAGGCCTGTAGATCAACTTAGTATTCTTGGTCGGTTTCCCCTCTGGTAGATGGCTTAAAAAATGACACCAGAATTACATGGGGAGACCGTGACAAGAAGGCCAACATACCTAACTCAGCCAGCTGAATTTTCTGGCCACCCAGGGAGTAGGTTATCTGGGCAGAGACGCAAAAGCTTGATATGATGAGCTTGAAAGCAGCCTTGAAAAACCTACCAGTTCTCAGAGTCTTGCTCTCCACCCAGTAAATAAGGAATCAAAAGCATGCTTAAGACATGCAGCGTATGTTTGAGAGCTGTCAGATGGACTTTTAAAGGATAAACTTCATTCCCAAGCAGCCATCACTTCCTGTAGTATGATAATTCTTAGTATATATGGGTACTGTCAGAGCTGCTGGATCTGGCAAAGCCATCACCGGCTTGTGTGGTTCAAACTGACAGGTCTAATGGAAGGCATTAAGCTGGCTTTTCTAGATTGCTCCATTTCTAGAATCCCAAATTTTTGGAAAAGAAGTTCATGATCACCTGGAAAAAATGGAGGAGCAGAGCAAAATCTTGACAGCCTTGGCCATCAAAGCTCTGTCTTTCACAATGTATTTTTTCTAGAACACAAAGAAATACATTCCAAATTGATTTTGTTGTGGTGCACAGTCAAAGACTCAGTAGGAGTCAATTGGAACAAAACACAATAATCAGGTAATTTCCAATATGGCCATGGACCCCAAAAGCAAGGATTCTTTACACTTTCCAAGAAGCTATGAGCTATCTACTGGTAAACATTAGCATTCATAAGACCGTGCCAGACTGTCACACTCTGGAGACAGTCAGGAGTTCCTTGTGCGTCCATTCTTCTGTTTGGGACAATATCACTAAAGACAGACAGGTAAGGACACTGATATCCAAAGTATAAATAATTCCAGTTGTATTTCCTCCCATTCCCTCCTTGATACCCTTCCTTGACATCCTACTTGATCAAAAGAATGCCATAAAGAAGTAGCTCTCCAACGTCCTACAGCAGAGAACCATCCACTATGTCTCACCATACCAATATTATTCCAGAATCTGTTTGATGCCTAGAAAAACAAAGGGCCTCAGGCCAATACTGGATCTCACTAGCTTAAACACCTTCAATCCCAAATAAACCATTTGAATGGCCTTAATGCAGTTAATCCTTATTTGCTTTCCAGAAGGAGACTGGATGTGCTGTTTAGATGCCCAAGATGGTTGTTTACATATAAAGATTATCAGGGAATCAGTGAGGTACTTTTATTTCTGGGTAATAGACAATCATTACTAATTCCAGACTTTCCCAGTCGATCTTACCTAAGTGTTTCCATCAAATGCAAGCCTGCAAAACCATCTTACCAGAAAGTTCAGGAAACCAAGGCTTTCTCATGCCTAGGTGAGTCACTCCTTGCATCAACCTAACTTCAGGATCTGACCTTGTCCAGAGAGTCTTTTCTCAATTTATTTCATCCAGTGAGGATAGCAGTCAGTCTTGTAAAATCCCATCATAATCCACCTCATGCAATGATTTTCATAGGGTGCTAATTAGAGGCAACACCTTGCTGTGCATACCTTCTCCAGTACAAGATATCCATGTTTCAGGCCACAGTGTTCAGAATTATTAAACGTACCTCTGTCTCAGTACAGCTATGCCTCAAAACCTTAGATCTCCGGGCAGCAGTCTTAATAGTGTCTCATGTTAGGCTTCCCATGAAAGTTCTGCAGTGGATGTTTCAGGTCTTAGAGCTTGAATTTCACATCCCATCAAATAAACATTTCCAAAGCCTGTAAGTTGCATCTTCAAAGGATGCAGATGCCATATCACTGAGCAGTTGCAATCCAATTTACTTATGAATTCAGTCATCAGTCCCCACTGATGTTCATCATCAGATCACTGTTGCAGTAGTGTAAAGCTGTAAAGGATGTATCCTGGCAAGGATGCTGGACATCTGGCTAATAGACATAAGCTGCTGGACACCTTGCTTGGACATCATACATCTGCTCAAGCACATGAGCATGTTGGTAGAAAAAGGGTACACAGACACCAACATTCAGAGCTTTCCTGCTGCTGTTATGTTTAATCAAATATCTCATTTTCTTAATGGCTTCAGTATTAACTGCTGGCTTATGAGTAGAGTTTTTGGGAAGATAAGTAGCCAACTCAGGACCTTCCTTTATTTATTTATTTATTTATTTTTTTTATCTGGAGTTGGGACCTTCCTTTATTTTTTCCCCTTTGGAAAGTGATATTGAATTGTAGCTTTTGTCAGTCAGGAAATCGAAATGTGAATGTGAAAGATGGATATCTTATAGGGACATCACCATGGTCTGTGGCTTTTCTTTTTTTTTTTTTTTTTACCTAGGGAGAGTCACAACATCTGGTTCTGTGACATCTACTTATCTTTTCTCCTTAAACTGTTAGAAGTAGATTTAGTTCCTTAAGACATTTTCTTGAAAAAAAAAAACATCTCTGTGTGGTTTTGATGAGGGAGGCCATTGATTCTGACTCCTTTTCTATGGTTCTTCCCCTCAGTTAATGAAAAAGAGAATAAAACTTAGATTAGAGAGTTATTCATGCACCTCTTTGCAATGGTCTGGGACGGATGGCTCATTTGAGATAGTTACAGACCTTTTGGGTTGTCAGCCTGATTTACCTGGTCCATCTGGTGAGGCACCATGGGAAGCCAGTGAGGCCAAGGAACATGACACTTTAATTCAAAATGGACATAAGGCACCCTTAACCAAGAAAGGAGCACCTCATATTGGGGTAAGGAATAAGTACATCAAGTCCTGCTAAGGGAGGAAGTTGCTGGGTCATTAATAGAGGTCCAGACATTTGATATCATAAACCATCAGAGCAGAGAAACTAAAGAAGAAGTCCCGAAGGACTAAACATTTTCCCCACCTACTCCCATCAGTCAAGGGGGATCCCAGGAAGACTGGTACAGTGTCACCCAAGAACATTTCCGGATGTTGCAGTTGTTTCAATCTTCCACTCCAGTGTCTACCCAGGCTAAGAGGAAGAGCTCTTCCTCTGAAGAGGAGATAGTCTCTGACTCTGAAGAGGAAGGCCTTGATTATGGTTCACAGCTCACTTTTCTCATCCACAATAAATCTGAATCTCAAAAAAAAAAAAAAAAAAGAAATGTCATTGTGTGACACCATCTTTAAGATGAAAGAAGTCTTCAAACGTAAGTGAAGAAAAGTTTTAGAGACCCAGCAAGGTATTATGACTTGTTGAATATAGATTCCCCAAAACGCTGGTCCTACCAGCACACTTTTATGCTGCTGCTTCATCTTCTCTAGACTCACAAATGCCTGCAAGTAGGAAACCTATCAGGTTTTGTACGGTGCAAGACTCTTATAAGCTTCTTTTAGGAAACTCATTATTGCCCTGGCAGCAATCTCTATGGACAAAAACAGTGGTTCTAAACCTTTGGTTTCTTGTAACCATGTTCCCAATGAAAAAGACAGTAGAGCCTTTGACAGGTGTGTGAAGAAGGTGTATGTCTTTTCTATATTAGCTTTCAGAGCATGCATAGTTCACAAAGGTGGTCATAACATTTTAACAATTAAAAACAAATCATCCATGTTCATTCATTATTACAAATATCACTGTTACCTTTACACCTCTTTTTATTAAACCGACACATCTTCCTGCTAAGAGGGACACATTATCTCAATAGATTTTTGCCCATATAGTTTTATCCACACATGATAGAAAACTTATGGGGATATTAAAGATAAGTGTTAGACAAGAAAGAAAGCTATGTATATTCTACAACTAGCAGAGTTGTATATTCTCAGAAAGGACACAACCAATTTACCCCAACCATTTTTCTGTTCTTCCATCTAAATTCAACACCAGGAAACCTAATTTGTTGCAGCCCTATTTGGCACATTAATCCATTTCTCTATTATTTATAGTATCTACCTATTTTCAAAATGCTCAGCAAAAGAGAACAGAATGGAAACAATCACATAACTGCATATTTAATCAACATATTCTTACATTTTCCTGCCAGTCATTTACAGGTATTTCACTAGACTTACATTGTGGTAAATCTTACAACACCCAGTAGACACCACCAACTACTACACTTGTCTTTGCTATCTCACTAAACAAGGGTATCCTTTCAGATTTTATCTTGGTTCATATCTTTAAAAATATCATCCATTTCAACTTTACTACTTCCATTCATCCATTATGTTCAACCTACTTATTTATACTTCCATTATTTTGGAATCTCATCTCTATAATCTTATTTTGAAGCAGTTATCAACCAGACTTTTTCTCTACTCTTTGATAAAGTAAACATCCTAAGAAGAACCTCGTGAAACCTAATATTTAATGATTTCTTCTCATTTTCTGAAGTATAAGAATATTTTACGTGTGCACTACTGAGTGAATACTATGTTGATTGCCTCGTATACATAACATTCATTTTCAGTAATGTTCAATAATAAACCTTTTAGCTATGTTTTGATAATCTTATTTATTCATTAAACTTTTTCCGCTACAAACATGCTGATATCAGAGAAGAGTAACAAGACAAATAGTTAGCAAGTAAGTCGGTTATATTCTGAAATTCAGTTTTGGTCACTCCGGGTAGAAAGGAGCTATACCATTTAAACGTATGTGAACAATTATTCTTTATAATATCAGTTTCACTGATTAGTTCATTAACTAGTCATGCTGTAGCCTTTAACACAACCAAATCCTGCTACTGAAATTGGCTGACAATATAAAAAGAAGAGTATAACTGATACTAGCATAATCCAGTTAAATCTTTGCTAGTCAAAAAATGTATCCTCCTGCAAATAAGGAAAATGTTGTGCAGACTTTTTTTCAGTTTTAGCAGAGAAATCTTAAGTCTTCAAAATCACATCCTTCTATAACTATAAAGTTGCCTACTCTATCCAAAGCCTTCAAAGAATCTGAAAGTCTGACTCAGTCAACGAAAAATAGAAATGTTAAATGTTGCAAAATATATTAATTTAAACTTAAATTTCATTCAACTGCCTCTCACTGTACCAAAAAATAATTACAACCGGCCAATGGCTTACTAATAATAGCTGTTATAAAAAAGTGTTTCCTTCTACAGTACATTTGTTGCATGATAACCAAAGCTAATGTAACACTTGCTCCTTTTCATATCAAGGTTCTGACTAGATAAATATAATATGTAGGTACCTGAACTCACTGTTACTAATTTTTCATGCATATATTTCATACAGTTAAGCCCCTTTTCTATCTCAGGTTATCTGCAAATTTATTTTTCTGACTCTTACTCTTAAAATTGACAAGTTTATTCCTGACTGATAATAATTTTGCATGTGTGTTCATGAACTGATCTCTTGCTACTCAACTGTTTTGCTGTAAACCAATTAGGCATCAGAGAATTCATGAAGCTTATCAATGTCAGGTCCCCTCATTCCTTTCAAATTCCTCAGAAAGTATGCAATAGGACCACTTCATATGATATTTGCAAAGACGAATCCAGCACTGTTACGGCAATATTTTCATTAACTTCCACAATTGTTCGCATTCCTAGGACCATGTACTTAGCAATACTGTCCAACAGTTTGGATATTTCCAATTCTTTCCTTAATCTTTTTGGTCACAAACTTGAATAATCTTATGAGGTCAGAACTGACTACTTGTTAATCTTTCTTTTAAAAATTTAGTCATTTTAAAGAACCTTACGTGGGAGGAACTGAAGAAGATACTTTGTGGGAGGAATTCAGTAAAGCTTACACAATTTTTTTTGGTTGCAATGTGTACAACCAGTTTTAGATTCAGTAAGCCTCACGTAGCATTGCACAAGCACGCGCCAACAGGGGAAAGTCCCGTGGAATGCAAATTACCTCATAAGCAATTGAATCTTATGCAAATGGCCCAGGTGGAGTGATGCAAAATGCAGAAAGGCATCCATATAGCCTCTGTGTCAGTGTCTGTAGTGTAAGCAGATTTATTCAGGATACGGGAGTCTACACAGAAAGAAAGGAATGTAAAAGTCCACAAATATGGACATATTTTTTTCCAGAAAATGTTAAATTACATATGTAGAAGTGCAAAAGGGACATTGTGGATGTCTGAAAAAGGAAGGAAATATGTAAAATGAATAATATTTTTTTTTTAATAATTTCGGCATGTTTGAGCTATGGGCCTCAGTGCGCAAACACGCTTATCTGAAAAAAAAAAAAATAAAATAAAATAACATTTCTAATATAGTTTTCACAAACATACTGTAGGGCCTTGTGTTGGATCCATACATACGTGTTGTTACCAAGCTGACATGGCTAAGAACCATGCATTTTCAAGGTTGTCAGCATGGATATGTATGTAAATGTGTTGGATTTTGTGAATGGCCAAAAGGATCAACCATGTCAGCATATCCACTTTATGTAGGCTCCCACACAGGGTTGCCAGATGTCCCTATTTGGGCGGAACTGTCCTGGGATCAGTAGCCTGATCTCAAGTCCTGCACTGCCGGTTTAAATCCTGAGCAGCCTCCGCTTTGTTTTTTTTTTTTTTGATTGGCCTATATACTGGCATAGAGGCCAATCAAAAATCGCTAAACATGGAGCTTCTTGTGTTTAATGCGGAACATCGCAGTTCCGCATTAAACAGAAGTAGCTCTGTGTTTAGCGATTTTTGATTGGTCTATATACTGGTATACGGGCCAATCAAAAAATCGCAAAACAGAACTACTTCTGTTTAATGCGGAACTGTGATGTTCCGCATTAAACAGAAGTAGCTCTGTGTTTAGCAGTTTTTGATTGGCCCATATACTTGTATAAGGGCCAATCAAAAAATCGCAAAACAGAGCTACTTCTGTTTAATGCGGAACTGCAATGTTTTGCATTAAACATAAGTAGCTCCATGTTTATTTATTTTTGATTGGCCCGGGCCAGTCAAAAAAAAAAAAATAAACACAGAGCTATTTTTTTTTAATGCGGAACTCTGATGTTCCACATTAAAGACCTAGCGTGGAAGACCATTTTGCTGTGAAAGACTTTTTTTTTTTTAGTCTTCACTTGTTGTGAAAGACTTTTTTTGTCCCTACCTGGCCAGTCGGAAATCTGGCAACCCTGCTACCACACAAAGTTGATATTCCCAGAGGATGGTTATAACATCAATCAAGTGTGTCCCATTTTTTTTAGGACTTTTTATTCCCAGCACATATATTTCCATGGCTCGCCACATAGCTTAGCATGTTCATGCAGACAGACTACTCATGTGACAGTGATGATGTAGATAGCAATCAACTAAAACCACTAAAATATTTATGACTTCTGTATAAGCTATGCTGGGTGTCGCTGCACAAAACGCTGCATCGTGCACTAAAGTAAGCCTGTAGATAATGTTAATTATATCCTGGCCAGGTGAACTACATCATAATTAGCCAATCCTACATGGTAGACCTAAAGCAGAACTCTATAAATTATGCATACACCCTATATTCTGATTTTCCCACAATGCCCTGGGCCATTGGAGTAGAGACTTGGGAATTTTAACCGGGATAATGCTATGGGCTGCTGCAGGTCTGCTACATCTGTATGTGCTAGATGCGGAAGTGTACTGTCGGTGGTGCTGACAATAGGCCTAGGCCAAGAAGGAGAAGATAGTTCAGGCCCAGGGTAACCTTCCAGGAGCTACATTAACTAGAGATTATAGAGCACTGCAGGGTTGAAAAGAACATATTACAAGAACTCACTGAGCTTTACCACACTCATCTCAGACCCAGAGCTAACAGATAGGAACCTATCCCAGTGGAGAAAAAGTTATGTGTAGCCCTTAGGATACTAGTTACAGGTACTTTTTAAAGACCAACTGGAGACATGGCAGGGGTGTCACAGGTATCTGCATCCAGGATACTGCACCAGTTCCTGGATGCTATTCTTCCACATGGCAGGTAGCACATATCTTTTCCCCTTAGCCCTGAGGTAGGGCCAGCAATATGCAACACTTCTACCCTGTAGCACACTACCCTGAAATACTGCATGCTATAGATTGCACACATGTACACATCAAGGCACCACCTGGTGAGCAGGGTACAATCTAAGTTAAACGCAAGAGGTATTACTCAATCAACTGCCATGCCCAGGGGTTATCCTGAATGTATGTGGTGGCTACCCTGGCAGTTATCACGACTCCCATATCTGGCACATACCACAGCTGTACCAGATGTTTGCTATGAGAGACATCCCACAGGGCCATTTATTGGGGGATGCTTGCTATGCCCTGAAACAGTGGATGATGACACCCATCAGAAATGCACACATACCCATGGAAGAACACCATAATGAGGCACATGCACAAACTAGGAACATCATAGAGAGTGTGTTTGGTCTTCTGAGGTCACGGTTCCAATGCCTTGAGATACCTAGTGGAGCCCTGCAGTATAATTCTGTCACATGTGTACAGATATTTACAATATGTGCTATGCTACACAATCTGATCTTGTGGATACAGCTGCAGCAGGATCAGCAAGGGAAAAAGATACACAGCCTCCAACCAGTGCCTAGGTCACCACTGCCACAATCACAGGAGGAATCGGAGGAGGAACCCCTTGCTAATGTCACTGTAGGGAGACGTAGGTATGCTCAGTATCCCCTGGATTTGGCTAAGAGACAACACATAGCACATTCACTGACAACCTGGGGACCTAGGGGCTAACACCTTACTCCTACCCACATACAGATATTAAAACTGATGACAGGCAACTCACACATCCTGTACCAATCCATGTATTGGCTGTATACTGCTTGCTGACAGAGTCAGCCCTGAACCACAGTTTTTTCAGCTGCTGCATTTGCATGGTAAGTCCATAACCTACACAGTAGTCTACTAGATTATTAGGATATGTTAGTGTATGTATGGACTGTGTACATTATGCAAATAGCTATAGTGGGCTAGTTGGGCAGAAATTACATCCACATGGGACTAAAGATACCCATTCCACTAACATATTTCCATTTTTATTCAGTAGGCTTCATGTATGGAATCTTCATGCAGTCTTAGTGCAACAAATTACTGGTACATCATTGAAGGGAGATGTTAGACAGTGGAGTGAATGAAAGTCACTCTATTGAGTATCCCAGCAGAACATATGGTGTTGTTCCCTCACCCCCAAAACAGCAGTGTTCCTTTGTAATTGCAGTAACAGTAACTTCTCAGTGGTATATGAGCATTTCACTGAGTCTCAGTACAGCACTATAGAAATTGATCATACATAGTACGCCTTACGTAACGGTGGAATAACCAATGCACATATTTATGCAGGCGATTTTGTGATGAATGACCCCTGTCTGTCAAACAGCTTAAGTGCCTTAAAGGATTAAGGCAATCACCTTTTGTGATGGTGTTCATGGGTCCAGTATAGAAGTATCCACATTTTTTGGATGTGAGGTACCAATAATTTGTGTTCTACAGACTGTCAGTTTGTTTGTGCTGTACTATTAATTATATAAAAAAACTTTAGAAAATCTTAGCCAATGTGAGAGAAGTGCAGCAGTGCAGAGACAGGGACAGATGTCATACTGTGTAATACATAACATCCTGGATTGGATTACAGCTAAGTGTGGGCTGGAGTCAGTTTATAACTAGCCAAAACAACCACTGAGCATGCTCATACACTTAGTTAAGCCAAGTGCAAATCTGATGCTCCTCACACAATGACTTTTACAATATATATATATATATATATATATATATATATATGGGTCTACTTCATATGATCGACAGACCATTTGATCGACACCCATTTGGTCGACAGCTCATTTGGTCGACAACCAGTATTCAAGGCACTTAACAGGGATTTTCCCCCGTCCACAATGTTGTGCGACCCTGGAGTTGTTATATATAGTTAGTGGGGGGGGGTTTAAAATGTGTAGTTTTTCTTGTGCTCCCCACACCCCCCTAACTATATATAACAACTCCAGGGTCACACAACATTGGGGAGGGGAGCAAATCCCTGTTAAGTTCCTTGAATACTGGGTGTCGACCAAATGAATTTCGATCAAATGGTCTGTCGATTATATGAAGTAGACCTATATATATATATATATATATATATTGTAAAAGTCATTGTGTGAGGAGCATCAGATATATATATATATATGGGTCCACGTTTTAATTTCAAAAGCCCAAAATCCCGAGTTTTGAGATACCGAACTCAAAACATCGAGATTTTGGAATCTCGAAATTAAAAAGTGCAAAAAAAAAAAAACCTATATATACATATATATATATATATACATATATATATTCCTGTTATACACATATATATATATATTTATATATGTGTGTGTATCTGTTTTGCCCGACATTCCCAGATTGTGGTGATTAATGTTGCACTATAACATAGGTTCATAGGTTTATAGGTTCATACTAGGCTATCTGCCCGAGGGCATTTATAAGCCTAGCCCATTGTTTTGTGGCTTACGCCACCCCTTTAGTATGGGGAACTATACCCATTATTTTGCTGTGCCTCTGTCGAGCAGTGACACTGAGGTAATTCCTGGGGTATATCTGCGATCTCCCATCCATTGGTCAAGATTTCTCTTGAACAAGGCCAGCGAGGTGCTCTGCCTCACATGTACCGGGATTTTGTTCCACAGCATAGGGAGTCTTTGGGTGATGAATCTATCTCTCCAGCACATCCTATTAATAGCCGTGTCGAGGTTTAAGTCTCCTGCCCTTGTGGCTCTGATGGATCTAGATTTTTGAGGTGAAGCATATTCATCAAATCTGGGTTTGACATGGCCTTGTATGTTAGGCAAAGGTCACCTCTGAGCAAGGTAGCGACTGAATAGAGCTGGAGTTCTTTCAGTCGGGCAGCATAGGACAGATTTTTGAGACCCTTTATCCTTTTGGTGAGGAACTTTTGTGGCCTCTCCAGCTGCTGCAAGTGTCGGGTCAGATACATTCGAATGGGGCATTGTACTCAATCATTGGTCTGATGAGTGATGAGTAAAGGGAGACTATGACCTCCCTTGATCTAGATGAGAATCCCTTCATGATAAGGTGGGCAATGTAGAAGGACTTCCTAACTACTTTAGCTACATGGGTGTCGAATGACAGACTACTATCAACCTGGGTCCCCAGGTCCCTGATAACTTCTTCTGTGCTCAGTGGATTGCCACCTATTTGGTAGCTAGGGGTAACCTTGTTTTTCCCGAAGGGTATGACTATGCATTTTTGGCATTTAACTTTAGGCCGTGGCTCTGGCACCAGTTATCCGTTTCTGTGAGACCCTTCTGAAGGATATCTGTGTCAGATGTGTTTTCTACTATGGCCCAGTTTGCAGTCATCTGCAAACTTTGTCAGCCATAACCCTCCTGTGTTTGCTTGTACTTGGAAAAGTAGATGCCAAACAAGAGTGGGCCCAGGACTGAGCCCTGTGGGACACCACTTGTGACAGGCTTTGAGTCTGACATGGCGCCAGCAACTCTGACCCTGTGGGTTCTGTCACTCAGCCAGTTTGCAACCCATCTTGTGATGTATGGGTTAACATTTAAGCTGATGAGTTTTTCAATGATACCCGAGTGGGGTATTGTATCGAAGGCCTTAGCCAGATCGCGGTAGGCTGTATGGACTGCCTTTCCCTCATCAATGGCTTTGGTGACTGTTTCGAAAAAGTCAACCAAGTTTAAAAGGCATGATCTGCCTTTGACAAAGCCAAACTGGGTTGGATCCAAAGTCTGCAAATTCCGTATGTCTTTATTTATGAGGTCCATTATGATCCTCTCCATGGCTTTGCAGATAAGGCTTGTCAAGCAAATGGGCGGTAATTTCCAGGGTCTGTGGAGGCACCGCCTTTGTGAAGTGGGACCACAGTTGCAGTGCGCCACTCCTGGGTGCGTATCCAGAGGTAAGACTTTGATTAAACAGCTGTCCTAGCTGTGGGTTTAATTCCTCATTGAGTTCGTGGAGCACACAGCCGGGACACCATCGGGTCCCATGGATGCTGTGTTTTGCTTTGGAGAGCGCAGTTCTCACTTGGGTGCTGGCGATGTTTGGCGGGCTGCACTCATTTCGTATAGATATCTCTCCTTTTGGGGGGGAGGGGAGAAGTTTGCACTGAACCTGTCAGCCAGTATGTTGGCAATGTCTGTAGGATCAGTAATCTTCACATCACTTTGAACTAGTTCTGAGCATATCTGGGAGTTTCCTCCTAGGTTTCTAACATAGCTAAAGAAGGCCTTATGATTGTCTTTTGAGTCTTTAGCTATTTTTCTCTCGAAATTTGCTTTGGATGATTTTATGAGAGCTCTTAGTTTTTACTTATAGTGATCAAGGGTGTCTTACCTTTTAAGGATTTTGCTCTATCTTGTAGTAGCTTCCTCCTTTTGTTGTAGAGTTTGTTTATGGCTGGGGTCCACCAGACTGGACGCTTGCCTTTGGTACAAAGAGTCTTTGTTTTGCTTGGGATTGCCTTATCCATGCAGTCCTGCAGGTGCTGGTAGAAGGCGTTTGTAAGTGATTCAGCGGCTTGAGTATTGTTTTCCGCCCGCTCGGTCGCCTGAAAGGTGACCACACTAGTCTTTAGAAGTGTGAAGTCGGCTTTTGAGAAGTTCTTTACTGTGGTCTTTTTTATTTCAGGTGGGGGTGGGATGAGGACCTCCAGCGAGATTAGTTTGTGATCTGATCTCACCAGTGAGGGGTATACTTCCGGTGTTGAACATTGTGCTCTCATGTTCGTGATGATGAGATCAAGTATGTTATCTCCTCTTGTGGGGATGGTGACTAGTTGTTCCATGGCATTTGAGTTTATGAATTCCAGGAACTTTTGGGCTAGGGTGTTTGGGCTTGAGTAGTGTTCCCAGTCTATATTAGGGTAATTGAAGTCACCTAGTATGATGGTGTTTGGTGATACATTTATCCCTCTAGTGTTTTCAGGAAGGCCATGTGAGTTTCCTGAGTTTGTGAGGGTGGCCTGTAACATGCTACAATTTGCAGAGCAGTCTTGCCTATGGTTAATTGCACCTGGATGGTCTCCGATGCATCGTGCGTTGCCACCAGTCTTGAGGTGTGGGTGTCCTTGATGAATATGGATACCCCTCCTTTCTTGGTATTGTCCGGATTTTGGGGCGGAACGCATGATATGAGGTAAAACCTGATAGCGCTGGGGTGCTCTCAGGAGCCTTGAACCAGGTTTCTGTCACAGCACAGACATCGATGTTCTCCATACTGAGAAGGGCCTCGAGTGCGTGCATTTTGAGATTTAGACTTCTGGCATTGAGCAGCATTACCCTTAGTTTTTTCCTTTTTGTGTTCTAGGGTGGTAGGTTTAGAATTTGAGCCTTGCCTAAAAAGGCACTATGGGGTGGCAAGAGCCTTTGCCAATATCCGAATCCCAGGGTGACAGGTGCAAGCCGTCCCTTGAAGCAGCGTGGCTTGTCCAGCATGTCATCCCAGGCAGACAGATACTGGATCCCCTTTGAATGACACCAGTGTTTAAGCCAATTGTTAAAGCTGATCATCTTATCTCTGTATTGTGGCATCATTCTTGGTGAAGGTAGGATACTGCTCAAGGTCAGGGTCATACCTGCCTGGGCTACATAATCAGAGAGCTCCTCAATGTCTCTTTTCATGTAGTCCAAGGAGGTGCGTCTCAGGTCGTTTACACCAGCGTGGACAATGACTGAGTCATATTTGTACCTGCTGTTGAGAGACCTGAGTGCTTGCGTTATGTGGCGGATTCTAGCGCCCGACAGGCAGCTTACTGTGACCTTCTCCTTACTCAGTCTGGTGAGTGGGACATCAGTGTGTCTGACTATGGAGTCACCAATGACTAGTGTGTCTGGCATTGTGTTTGGCCTTAAGGGCTGTGACTGTTTGACACTCTGACTGTGAGGTCTATGTGTTGCGGTGTTGTGTTCTGAGGTGGTGGTTGTTTGGGTGTCTGCTTTGGTGGCCTCTGCTGTTTTGGTAGATTTTTGATCAGAGCCTCCGAGTATGTCTTTGTGTGTTTATGTGTATGATTTGAGGTTGTAATGGTACTATGTGAGACTGGGTCTATAGTGTGTGTGGTAACCTTCTCCTCCTGACTGGTCTTGCCAGTCCTATGTTGAGAGAGCTCAGCCTCCAGTTTGGCCGTATAGTTGCATCTCTCGCATGTATTTGTGTTTTGTGGGAGGAGGAAAGGGTTGTCTGTGTACATGAGGCAATTGAAACATTGCCTCAATATTCCCAGGTTCACCAGCTGAGCAGGAGAGGACACTAGCAACTGATCCTCGACATGCTAGAAGGGTAGAAAAAACTTTAAAAAAGATTCGGAGGAACCTGGGTGACCGAGAAATGGGGGGTTGGCTTTTTGGGGTACTATCTATGACAAGAGTGCCGTATCAAGGTAATAAGTACTGTAGGAGCAAGTGCTAGGTTTAATAGATAGAGAATAGTCTACTTGGAGTCAAGTAGAGTTGATCTTTTAGTTATAGGATACGCTGATTTGATCAGTAGTATAGTTCGAGGAAGGTAGTTTTAAGGGAAAATTTGAAGAGTGGACTTTAGGTAGCCTGAATAGTTTAAACCTGCTTAACCGGCACTGCCCTAGTGTGCAACAGTGGCAGCTCCGCGCTAAATCGCTCTAAATCGCGCTATCGCGCGTTTAGCGTTTTATACCAGGGGGCTGGAAAAAGCTAGAAACTGGCCCAAAACGACCAATAAACTACTAGTTACTGGCTGAAACCTCACAAAACTGGACAAAAGGCAGCTCAATGCTTCCCACTCCCACTGGTAAGCAAGGTAGCTTCCCTTTCCCCAAATAAGGCAAGGAAACAGTACACAGGAACTACAACCAAAGCCCAGGAATCAGCAACTCTGAAACTGGACTAAACTAGTAAAGCAGGAAAGCAAGGTAGCTTCCCTTCCCCAAATAAGGCAAGGAAACAGTACACAGGAACTACAACCAAAGCCCAGGAATCAGCAACTCTGAAACTGGACTAAACTAGTAAAGCAGGAAAAACAAGAGATATTTTTTTCTTTTTTATTTTTTTTCACAAAACAGGCAGAAACAGGTACAGCAAACACTTATAAATGCTATGAATCAGCTACTACAGCTTACACAGAAGAATTTGCTACAAATACAGTCAAATAGTAACAAACAAGGATTCCAAGTGCAATATTAAGTTAAATGCAGTAAAACAGCTTCAATGTAACAGAAAGGCAGGCGAAATACAGTTGCTAGGTATTCAGATGTGGAAAGCAACAAAAATATACTTAGTATCAAGAAAAGTCGCTTATTCAGCTCTCTGCAGCCTGGATTACTCTGCTGGCCCACGTGGAGTCTGTGCTGAGTAGGTACAAGCTGAAAGTTTTATACCGGGGGCTGGAAAAAGCTAGAAACTGGCCCAAAACGACCAATAAACTACTAGTTATTGGCTGAAACCTCACAAAACTGGACAAAAGGCAGCTCAATGCTTCCCACTCCCACTGGTAAGCAAGGTAGCTTCCCTTCCCCCAAATAAGGCAAGGAAACAGTACACAGGAACTACAACCAAAGCCCAGGAATCAGCAACTCTGAAACTGGACTAAACTAGTAAAGCAGGAAAGCAAGGTAGCTTCCCTTCCTCCAAATAAGGCAAGGAAACAGTACACAAGAACTACAACCAAAGCCCAGGAATCAGCAACTCTGAAACTGGACTAAACTAGTAATGCAGGAAAAACAAGAGATATTTTTTTCTTTTTTTCTTTTTTTTCACAAAACAGGCAGAAACAGGTACAGCAAACACTTATAAATGCTATGAATCAGCTACTACAGCTTACACAGAAGAATTTGCTACAAATACAGTCAAATAGTAACAAACAAGGATTCCAAGTGCAATATTAAGTTAAATGCAGTAAAAACAGCTTCAATGTAACAGAAAGGCAGGCGAAATACAGTTGCTAGGTATTCAGATGTGGAAAGCAACAAAAATATACTTAGTATCAAGAAAAGTCGCTTATTCAGCTCTCTGCAGCCTGGATTACTCTGCTGGCCCACGTGGAGTCTGTGCTGAGTAGGTACAAGCTGAAAGTTTTATACCAGGGGCTGGAAAAAGCTAGAAACTGGCCCAAAACGACCAATAAACTACTAGTTACTGGCTGAAACCTCACAAAACTGGACAAAAGGCAGCTCAATGCTTCCCACTCCCACTGGTAAGCAAGGTAGCTTCCCTTCCCCCAAATAAGGCAAGGAAACAGTACACAGGAACTACAACCAAAGCCCAGGAATCAGCAACTCTGAAACTGGACTAAACTAGTAAAGCAGGAAAGCAAGGTAGCTTCCCTTCCCCCAAATAAGGCAAGGAAACAGTACACAAGAACTACAACCAAAGCCCAGGAATCAGCAACTCTGAAACTGGACTAAACTAGTAACAGGAAAAACAAGAGATATTTTTTTCTTTTTTTTCTTTTTTTTCACAAAACAGGCAGAAACAGGTACAGCAAACACTTATAAATGCTATGAATCAGCTACTACAGCTTACACAGAAGAATTTGCTACAAATACAGTCAAATAGTAACAAACAAGGATTCCAAGTGCAATATTAAGTTAAATGCAGTAAAACAGCTTCAATGTAACAGAAAGGCAGGCGAAATACAGTTGCTAGGTATTCAGATGTGGAAAGCAACAAAAATATACTTAGTATCAAGAAAAGTCGCTTATTCAGCTCTCTGCAGCCTGGATTACTCTGCTGGCCCACGTGGAGTCTGTGCTGAGTAGGTACAAGCTGAATGTTTTATACCAGGGGGCTGGAAAAAGCTAGGAACTGGCCCAAAACGCCCAATAAACTACTAGTTACTGGCTGAAACCTCACAAAACTGGGCAGGAGGCAGCTCAATGCTTCCCACTCCCACTGGTAAGCAAGGTAGCTTCCCTTAACCCAAATAAGGCAAGGAAACAGTACACAGGAACTACAACCAAAGCCCAGGAATCAGCAACTCTGAAACTGGACTAAACTAGTAAAGCAGGAAAGCAAGGTAGCTTCCTTCCCCAAATAAGGCAAGGAAACAGTACACAGGAACTACAACCAAAGCCCAGGAATCAGCAACTCTGAAACTGGACTAAACTAGTAAAGCAGGAAAAACAAGAGATATTTTTTTTTTTTTCTTTTTTCACAAAACAGGCAGAAACAGGTACAGCAAACACTTATAAATGCTATGAATCAGCTACTACAGCTTACACAGAAGAATTTGCTACAAATACAGTCAAATAGTAACAAACAAGGATTCCAAGTGCAATATTAAGTTAAATGCAGTAAAACAGCTTCAATGTAACAGAAAGGCAGGCGAAATACAGTTGCTAGGTATTCAGATGTGGAAAGCAACAAAAATATACTTAGTATCAAGAAAAGTCACTTATTCAGCTCTCTGCAGCCTGGATTACTCTGCTGGCCCACGTGGAGTCTGTGCTGAGTAGGTACAAGCTGAAAGTTTTATACCAGGGGCTGGAAAAAGCTAGAAACTGGCCCAAAACGACCAATAAACTACTAGTTACTGGCTGAAACCTCACAAAACTGGACAAAGGCAGCTCAATGCTTCCCACTCCCACTGGTAAGCAAGGTAGCTTCCCTTCCCCAAATAAGGCAAGGAAACAGTACACAGGAACTACAACCAAAGCCCAGGAATCAGCAACTCTGAAACTGGACTAAACTAGTAAAGCAGGAAAAACAAGAGATATTTTTTTTTTTTTTTTTTTTCACAAAACAGGCAGAAACAGGTACAGCAAACACTTATAAATGCTATGAATCAGCTACTACAGCTTACACAGAAGAATTTGCTACAAATACAGTCAAATAGTAACAAACAAGGATTCCAAGTGCAATATTAAGTTAAATGCAGTAAAAACAGCTTCAATGTAACAGAAAGGCAGGCGAAATACAGTTGCTAGGTATTCAGATGTGGAAAGCAACAAAAAATATACTTAGTATCAAGAAAAGTCGCTTATTCAGCTCTCTGCAGCCTGGATTACTCTGCTGGCCCACATATATAATGTTGGTCGAAGGACCGAGTTAAGAGCACAGCAGTAGATAATGCACTTATTTACAGCCCCTGTACCTGCTGGATGTCACCACCCACACACTAACAAGAACACGTTGTGTAATGTATAATTTTCTGTACTCACACATTGACAGAGCAAATTGTTTTTGGCCATAGACTTGCCAGCCAAATGCAAACAGACACATATGGCTGATATGGCACTTTTGCCACATACCTAGGACAAGAAATGTCTGACTCTTAGGGTACTAGATGGAGATGACAGTAAGAAACAATGTCACTCTGCAGGGACACATCATTTATAAAGCGGACAAGCTGTGTTGTGTGCATTAAGTACTGTGATCTGTAGTGTGTAGGACTAGATAGGTTGAGTTCTAATCTCACTTTTAGCCCAGTTGTTGTGTTTATTTGTATATGTTTATCTCCATGCAAAACAAGTATGAATCCCCTACTGACTTCCAAGCTGCAGTGGATATACCCTTTTTTGGCCCTTGCAGTTGAGTCAGCCCTCCTGTCTTCCACAAGGCCTGCTGATGCCCTCTACCATAAGACTAATAGACTTTAACCGTGGCACGTGTTTTAAGTGCTGTGATCTGTAGTGTGTAAGACTAGATAAAATGGGGTTATAATCTCACTCCAGGCCTGCTGATGCCATCTACCATAAGACTACCAGCAGCCATCTTAATGTCAAACTTGAGCCATGGCATGTGCATTAAGTACTGTGATCCTTGGTGTCTATGACTCAATAGGTATGGGTTCTAATCTCACTGCAGCCCAGTATGTATAGTTCTCTGCAAAACAAATATGATTATCACACTGACTTACCAGGGGGCTTACCAGTGGCAGGGGCACAGCCTCTTCCTATTCTGGATGGTCCCTAAAAACATTTGAGAGAGAGGTAGACACCAGCACATGTTAGAGTATAACACTGGTACTACATCCAAATATCCCCCATTTACAGTAACTGCTATGTTAACAGGTATATGCGTCACAAACTCTGCATGAGCTTAAAACTGCAGGTAACCTACTTACCCCCACCCCATAAAACATGTGACACCCACATAAAACTATGTACACCCTGATACACTAAATGCAGTATTCCAATGCTGATTCCACTAAACATACCTTGGGTGGAAATGGTGGCATCCACATTCAAGACATATGATGTGATGGATGCCTGGGAGCTGTCCTGTGTTGCAAGGTTTATCAAGAATTCCTCAGTGGTAAGCAGAGGTTATTCCACTGCAGGCTCTCCACCAGAGACCTAATGATCCCTGGCAATGTCCTATGCCCATCTGCGTGCCAAGTGGATCATGTCTGTCGCATGGTGTCGCACCTGCTAATATGTGTGATTTTGATGATCCCCAGCATTATTGTTATGGACCAGTTCATCCCAAAAAGATTGTCACTCTTGCCTATTTACCCTCCCTTTGGACAGCAGGACTTGGTAGTGTTGTCTTACTGCCTCAATTATGAGGTCATTTTCCATTTCACTGAAAGGTGGTTGATGTTTGGCATGCATGTTATCACTTGAAATAAAAAAAAACTTATACATGTCAGGATCACATACATGGGTGTGCAGTATGTACAGATACAGAAATAAAGAAAGGCTATCAGTATTCCCAGCTTGATTACTCATCTCGTATGCAACAGTGTGGCAATCATGCAAAGGGCTGGAGGCAACTAGGATAGTGGCAATAGTGACCTACACCGGTTTGTGCAACGACAGATACTAACATATGATCACACACCCAACACAATAGTCACCATGACAGATAGTCACATATGATCACACACCCAACACAGGAGTCCACTTGTAGTATGGCCCACAGCATGAAAGCCTCACCCCATAACATATGTTTATAGTGCAATGCCAAAAATTTCTGTGTAGTATTACAACTGTCAACAAAGGCAGTATCCAGGAGACCTGTGTGCCTAGTTAACAGACAGCATTAAACCCTTGCTGTAGTCTACATCCTCTGTAGGTATTGCACAGCTGAAGATCAATGGCATGTCACCTGTACAGTTGTAAGAAAGGCTTACTGATGTATTCCCCATTCCCCCTAAGTATATTAAAACATATGCATCATGTTGAAAACAAAATAGTTAAATACCTAATGGAGTACAATACTCCTCTTTCAAAAGATACAGATATATATGTGTTGTGATAACTAGTTCACCATAGAAAGTAACTATACATAATGGTTTCCCTAGCTAGCAGTTTGCCTTTTTAAGATGGTTCTCATTAGCAAGTGATTGCCTCTGAACCAATCTGTCGTTCAGAAATGCTAATTGGAGCATGCAGAGCTGATTTCCAGTGTAATCAACTATTTAAGAAGATATACGGCCTCACTGTAGAATTCATCCCCTTTCTCATATGATGGAGTGGAAATACTGGGGTAGAGATACTACATCAGCATAGAGAGGATGTTTGCAGCAGATACTTATTACATATAGATGTGTGTGCTACATGCTGCAGCTGCTGCTGCAGGCAATAAGTATAGTGAAAGAGGCTGCAGAATATGGAGGACAACAACACTTATGAGTAACGGTGTGACCAGTGGCAGCCTTGGTGAACAGCCAGAGCCTGATTGAGGGAAGCAATTCCACAGGAAATTGAGGTATGTGTTTAAGGTAAGTATGTTAGCCAAAGGTATAATTAACATATTAAAAGACAACATGTTTGTTGTGTCCTTGAACAAGGTGGGTGGTACATTTACCATAATGTCAACCATTTGGACAACTGCCAAGCCATGTGTTATGTTATGGTAGTCATCTGGAATGTGTGTGCTGGCAACCCCTGTTGCTAGCATGACCTCCATAAGTGTATGTTACTTGGGTAGCTGTGCTTATCTGTAATATCAGTAGCAAATCATTGTGTGCTGCATCTGATATTACTGGGCCTCATTTGAATTACATAACTTAAAATCCTCTGTGAATGCATAGTAATCCATGATCTGACACTCTATGCATTTTCTAGTATTGTAATAGAAATATGTTAACTTTGTTCCTATTTGCAGGCCTTTGACTTCCATCATTGAAAACCAGTCATGTTATCTGAACTGCTTTATGTGATGAGACAGTCATACATATCAGAATTCATAATGGTGATGTACAAATCCATGTATTTTAGATGCTAGACACTACTGGATTTGAACCCAGGACCATGTGTACCAAATATTAAGGTTTACAAAGAATTTAACAGACTGAGCCACTGCATCAGTGTTACAGTAGGTGCATGTTTCAATATATAATTGCACACTTACATGCAACATTGTTACATGTCTCATTTACATCCACTATTATGTGTTTGGCTTTATAGGGATGCATTTCTCCACCAGGGTCCCAGTTAAACACCTATTTTTCCATTAAGTTTTAGCAGATGTATTTTTTAAATGCTGCAGATATAATTGCACAGTTACCTGCTGTCAGAGACCTCACTTATATCCATTATTATATGTCTGGCTTTATAGTGATGTACTCCTATACCAGAGTCCAATTTACATTCCCATTTTTCTATTACTCATTTATCAAATTTGCACAATGCACAGCATTGCTTAAACATGCTTAATGATGGCAAAATGGCAAGTATTATGCTTTGCTTAAAACACTTGTGTTTATTAACAGCAATGTGGCTTGGTAGGTTGATACACTGATCTGCAGGTGTGAAGTTCCTGGGTTAGAAATTGGGCACAGGTGTACTATTTTAATGTGATTAATATTATTTCATACACATATATCAATATAGCGCCATTTAGCTTAGCTTAGCAATGCTGTTCACTGTGCAGCATCACTCAAACAATCGTAAAAAAAATGAAAAAAGGGGAGATAGGACAGTGGTGAAATGGGGTTCAAGCTGGGGGAAACACATAGTTAAAGGCAGGTAGGTATATGCAGGTAGGGTGCAGGAAAGAACCATAACTATCCATGTCTTGTACAGCAACAAATGCCCTCTTTGACAGAAAATGTGTACATGACTTTAAACTGTCAACCCCAGAGAGAGGGGTGAGGACAGCATAAGTGCATTGTTAAGCCAGTTGGACCCAATTAAGCATGCAAAACAGAGAGGTATTTATGGAACAATGTTGTTTTGGGACAGGTGCCCATTTTCTTTTATGGTGAGAGTGGAATGTTGGGGAAGGGACATAGGTATGTGTGGGGGAGGTAAGCTGGGAAGGTGAAGAAGCTTTTACAGACAGACAAGACAAACAAGACAGCAGACGTGGTTGGTGTGCGACACAATAGGGGGTGAACACCTTGGTTGGAGGAGGTTTTGTGAAATCCCAGTTCCACGGATGTCAGACATGGTCGCAGTGTTCATTGGTTCATAGGTTCATAGATTAGTACTAAGCTAACTGCCCTGGCAAGCCATTTTAAGCCTAGCCAATTATCCCTTGTGAGACTCAAACCCTGCACCTTGCATTTGTAAGGCAAACACCTTAACCATTAGGTCACCCTCCCGACCCTCTAGTCCTCATCCATGGGACTGTCAGCACTGTGACTTTACTTCTTCTGTGGAGGCATTGGTTGACTCTGGCATCCGGGGTCAGACTTCCTCACCAGGATGGAGAGCATGCTCTCCATCTGGCGTAGGCATGCGCCAAGAGTTTGTAGCAGCAGCCCATGCACCATGCCTGGCAGTTCCTCACAGGTGACATTATCAACCCCTCCACTTCCACTCCCATAGGGGTGACCACCCTAGGCTGTGGGTCAGAGCTTCCTGATGGCCCAGTTAGTGCAGGGGCAGAAGAAGGGGTGCCAGCAGACTGCTGCCCAGATGTGCTGGACCCTGGTGCCTTGGCCGGAGGAGCCAAGGTAGGTGGATCACCTACAACAGGCCTACCTTGTTGCTCTGTAGTAAATTAAATATAAACATAAGGTAAAAATAAACATGACCAAACAAATGTTAGTATTAATATAATAGAAGATAATAATGATTAATCAAAAGAAATAGAAAGGAATATAATGATGAATATAACAATAAATAACGTAAATGAAAGTAGTTTAACAGCAAAGCAATATAAAATTGTACATAAGGCCAACATAAGAGGTAGTTACAAATAATATATTAATATCAAATCATAATAATAAATATAATTATTGATTTAAACAAGAGAAGGGAGTGTGAGAGAAAAAAAAACATTAGTAACTTCACAGGTAATATTACTACACAGACTGCTACTACATACTTCTTCATATGCAAGATTTCAGTTGTGAGCACTGTGACTGCAAATATTGTATAGATGATGTTGCATGTACATAACTCTCAACCTGTTAGGTGGGACATTATGGGCCAAGCCCCACCAAATGGTGGTACAAAGACACACCTACAGGAACATTTTTACATAGTGTGCTCATACATTAGTAGCAAGGTAGTCTGATAATGGATTTGCCATTAAATTGCATTTCAAGTAATGCCGTAAATCTGCAAATTAAGCGTGAGACATATGGGGCAGTAGTCATCGCATTCTGCAAAAATCGTGACAGTTGATAGGTATGTTTGTATACACTAATTACACTAGACAGCTGGTCATTTCTCTGTTGGCTGTCATGGGATTTGAAACCATAAGCAGTGACTACAGGAATAATGTGCACTTTATTTTAATATAATGAATTATCAAAGCATCATCTCCTTTAAAACGTTTATTTTGACATGTTATGTGAAATCGTGCATTTACAGACATGCATAGCTATATGTGCTATCAGATTGGATCCCACAAGCAGTGACCAGAAGAATAATGAGCACTTTATTTGAAAACATTAGTTATCAAAGCACCATCTCCTTTTACACTTTTTATTGCTTAATGTCAATTCATATCTGGCATTTACACACATGCATAGCTGTCTAGGACTTATTTTCTCTTACCTGTATAACCTGTTCATTTACTGAGTGCTGTCTACAGCATATTTCAGAAAACAATTATCATAACTCAAGCTTGATCCTTTAATCTATGTATTTCACTGCATTTATGTTTGCCATTTCTTGTTGCAATATTTTTCATTCACATATGACAATTGACTGGTGCCAGATTAGAACACACATGCAGTGAATACAAGAATAATGAACACTTTTTTGAAAACATTACTTATCAAAGCACCATTTCCTTTTAAACTTTATTCATAATGTTGCTACAAATCTGGTATTTGGACACATGGAATGCTGTCCAGGACTTCTATTAACTTACCCATATACCCTATTCATTTACTGAGTGCAATCTATGGCATATTTTAGACAGGATGATTGGAACACAGACATGACCCTTAATATGGGGTTTGAACTATATTTATTTCTGATATTTAATGGTGCATTATTTATTCAGTTACATGTAGCAGTTCACTGGTGTCAGATTGGAACACACAAGTAGTGAATATAGGAATAGTGAGCACTTTATCTGAAAGCATTAGTTATGAAGGCACCATCACCTTTTAAAAGTTATTGATTAATGTTTCTTCAACTCTGGCATGTAGACCATGGATAGATGTGTAAGAATTCTGTTTCCTTACCCATATACCCTGTTCATTTATTGAGTGCAACCTACAGCATATTTCAGGCAATGAGTAGACCAGAACACTGACCCTTAATCTGGGTAGACCACAACATTAACTGATGTTTGGAAGTTGTGCTACACTGTGCTGCATGCTTACTTGCTTTACCATTTCAGGTAGGCAGGGACACATCAATAAAGATGTAAGATGTCCTAGGTATGTCATATCTGACTGTTAACATTGCAAACTCTGTAATTACTTTAGAGTATAATTATGTTATACATTAAGTTATTACTTTGATGTTTTCCTATTTAGCACATGATTGCCTCATCCTGGCTGAGCACCCTGCATGGGGCTGGACATTGTGAACCCTCTCTTCTGCAGTTCTGATAAGAGAAGTGAACTATGATGCTTACCAGTTTTGCACAGATTCAGTTTATATATTTCTAAATTACTAGCAAACATACTTACATATCTGTGGGGAATCAGGGCTCCAAAGCTCCCCTCTTCCTACTCCTCAGGTCATTGTAGTGCTGATAACAATTCTCACCAGTGTGAGGGATACTAGTAGCACTGGTTAGTTTCCTGGCAAATTATTGCAGGCCTCAGGCTTATACTCTGAGCCCTGGAAGTCACCCCGCAGCAGCAGAGGTTCATAATTCTTAGCCAGGAGTCTAACAAAAACTCTGGACTCCTGCGCTCACCACTTCTGCACATGAAAGCTCACTCCACCAACAGCACCATGCATATCCACAGCTAAGTTTAGACTCCAAAGAATGATGTGAAATTCTCGCCTGTTGGCCTTAAATAGGCTGCATTCCTGCCCTTGCATGTCATGCTGTAGCTTTCAAAAAAGGGCTGTGCCACTTAGCATCACATAAACTTGCACAAACCATGTGTAAGTGAAGCTTAGCAATGCGCAAATTGGAATAGACCGTTGACCATGTTTACATGCTGCTTAGCATCATGCAGCTTTTCTAAATGCAGCAGTTTTTTAATTTTAAACTAAACCGATGTTTCAGTCATCTGACATATTTTCAATAGCAAAGGAAACTTGTATATCTTCAGATATACTGCAAGGTGCCTGCATGAGTGGCACAGCTTCGCTGCGTGGGTTTGCAGATTGCTAAGCACAAGAGGACTACAACAATTGAATACATACACTTTCTATTTTTAGATGTCTACTGAATGTCTACTGTGTTTATTTTATTTTATTTTATTTTATTTTACATTTGTTGACCGGGATAGTCCGACTGGATGCATGTCCATTTTCAGCGGAGGCCCGGGGAGAAAAGCTCCAAGGGTAAGCAGATACAGCATTACATAATACCAGCATTACATATTACAAACAGATTATTTACAGAGATTACATAAGTAAGCAAGTTAAACAAGTTCCACAGGTTAAAGTTAGTCCTGAGCACAAGTCAGGATTAAATTAAATTACACAGTAAACTGGTTAACAGATTTTTACACATTAGAGTTAGCCAGGCTTGATACATTGACATAGCCAGTTAAGTGACAAATGTTTGAGTCTAGTTGTAAATTGACCTAAGGTGGAAAGTAAGGTAATATCAGCTGGAAGTGAGTTCCAGGATCTACTTACAGAGTTTGCAAAGAGAGAATCACCGGCTGTGTTATTAATTTTGCTAGTCTGAATTAGTAGTTTGTTAGAGGATCGAAGCGGTCTAGGATTGTTATAGGGGGTGATAATATTTTTAAGTGCAGGAGTATTGTCCGGATTATAGAGGATTTTATAGGCCATAATCAGTTGGTTATAATGGATTAGGCTAGGTAGTTCAAGCCAACCAAGCTGATTTAGATTGATGCAATGATATGTCCTAAAAGGCAGCCCAGTGGCAAACCTGGCAATGTGGTTGTAGCAAATTGAGAGTTTGTTAAGGACAGTCTTGTTCAAATTCGAGAGTAGAGGGGATGCATACAGAAAGGTTGAAAGAAGGTGAGAGCGAGCTATGGCAATTTTAGCTGGAGGGGTTAGGAAGGCTTTTATTCTGTAAAGTGACCCTAGTTTTTTATTGATGGTTTTGATAGTTTGGTTAACATGTAGGTCAAATTTGAGATTATTGTCTATGATGACACCTAATAGTTTTGTAGATGGGTCAGGGGAGATTATTGTGCCATCATATATATATGTATATATAAAAGCAGCTAGGTATAGCTAAGCACAGTGCCACACCACACAAACATGGACATGAAAAAAAAATTAATTAAAATTGAACACATCCTGTTTCTATTTTTAGATATCTATCAGATGTCTACTGTATATGTGAGCAATGCTAAGCAGAGCTGCATAACGTGCTGCACCATGCAAACAAGTACATAAATGTAAAAATAAATAAATACAATTGTAATTTCGTGAAGTAATATCTGTTGTTAACCTTTTGGCCTAGGTTAATGGTCCAAAATGTATTCTTCTGTGTTTAACAACTCTCTAGAAGTTTTCTCGACAGTCCACAATTACAGAACAGCCTTTACAGTGTTGCTTACATGCATTCAAAATCTGTGTTACTGTCATATCCATTGGCAGTGTTCTGTAATTATTATGTATTACTTGCTGTTGAGAAGGAACTGTAGCCGTGTACACAGGTATTGAAGACCATGAGATATGCTCATCATTTGATCACTATTGCAGTAGCCTTAGCTGTATGGGTTATATCCTCTATAGGATATAACAACTGCCCAACTTCAAAAACTTAGAGGGCAGCTTTCACATGCTCAAGTTGTCAGCTTGAGCAGAGCTGAAGAAAAACAATGGTTTGTGTGACATGCACATGAGAGCTTTCCTGCTACTGAAGACCACTACTCTTTGGGTTTTCAAAGCTCAATGGCCAGCTAATGTTTTTCTGTTGCTGGACAGATAAATTCCCTTAGGGGAAAACCCTGTACATTTTATTTTTGTTACAGAAGCATTATTAATTTTCAGTGAAATAGGTTATTTTAAGTTAATGAAAAATATTTTATAGACTGTCCTGTCAAGTAACTTTTAGTCATTCTTTTCTATGAAGTGTGATATTTTACTTTTGTGGAAAAAAAGTTGTTTCCTAATTAAAACTCATGTCAATTTGCTTCGGTGTGCTGGGGGTAAGTTTTTATTCCACCATTTTGTTTTTGTGGAAAATTTTATTTTTTTAATGCTTATCTTTTTCATGTCTTACCTGGGTTTCAGGCATCATTTTCAGCTTCACAGTGGAGCAACATACAGGTCCCTTGGTTCTTCTTTCTTCCAGAAGAAGACAATTTCCAAATAGTCTTTGCACCTGCAGCATACTAGAACATTGTCTCAACTGCAGAAGGGTAACTCTGCTGTGACCATTTCTGGTTCCTTAGACCATTCATCTTTTTCTTTGTCTCCCTCTGGTACATTTCCTAAAGCCACCATGGACTGGGGAGGAGGTAGACATATCCTCTGCAGCTTTTGAAGTGCTCTTAATATGCAAAGGTGAACCATTCTTGATTGTCTCATGGAAAGAGCAGGGAATACCTCTCTGCTTATCTGGATTGAGACACCTGTCTCTTGTGATGATTTGCCTGACAGAAATTAGTCTGCTTCTATATATTTTCCTGTCACAAAAAGCAGAAAGTTAGACATTTATCTTCCCCTGCCTCTGTAACTTTGAACAGCAGTGATTTATTGGGCTCATCTGAGGGTTTAGTTCAGTATCTTGACCATTCCAATTCTGCTACTTCCAGTAAGAACAAAATAAAATTTTCACTGTCTGAAAATTTTCAGGACATGGAGCAGGAAAATCATTATGAGGGGCAAATTCTGTTTCCTCTCTTCATTTATCCAATTTTGGTGCTTTTAGAGCAGAAGACTATGGATTCTATTCCTACCCCAGGTATACGGATTATTTTCCAATACTGACACTGTAGTGCAGCATAAGGTAGATGCTGCAATCAGGACTGTGCTGTCCTTCAGACAAGATGTTAAACCAAGGCCTGTTCTGCCTGAGTTAATGGTAGCTCAGGTAGATGTAAAGATCCCATCACACTTATCAAAAGTGTAGGGTATTTTATTGAAATATACATTACATATTATTTACATATTTACACATTTACATTATATTTATCTCTATATACAAATCTCCATTCACAATAAATCAATTTAAACATTGCCCCCCACTCTTTTATCTACAGTCAAAACATTTAATTTCTCCAGAATCTTTGCCAAAGCCCATTTTAATTGTATTTTATTTCATTTAGTTTCTCATTCCATATAGTCCATGAAGCAAGAAATGTTACTATTCCACAGAAAACAGTCAAGATACTCCAGACAAATACTCTGCTTGAGACAAAAAAATCAACACAAAGCACAAGAGTAACTCAATGGCTGTATCCAGAGGCAAACAAGATTTATTGTAAATGTAAGCACTTTGACACTTCCACAGACTGCTTAAGTACCAGTCCTTTCTATTTTTCTCACATATCGTCTTTTTTATTTTCCATAACTCAATTTTGTTTTGGTAGTACTCTTTCATTTCTTCATTCTTAATGCTTTTACTTCTTTTTTTAGCTTCCATTCCTTCCCACAATTCTTTGTATTTATAATATAGTGCCATTTATATCAAGTTTTTATTTTCTCTCATAATTCCTTTTAATACCTTATACAAAATTAAAGATGCTGCATGTACTATTGGGTTTCTTAAACCCAAGCCTCCTTGCTCTTCTTTCATATATAGAATCTCTCTCTTTTGACTGGATTTAGTCTAGAGCCCTATATAAAAAAATATAATCATCATTAGTTCCTTTTCATACTTAATAGGAGTCATAGAGAAGTTATCAACACAAACAATTTTCCTATTACCATGGTGTTCAACATGTGTGCTTTTTTCTATACGAAAATCTATATTGTTTGTTTGTGGCTTTCGGCTTTTTCCCGGTTAGGGGTCAACACAGCGGAACTCCGGTCCGCTAATGATTGGCAGTTGATTTATACGTACCGGCTTGCCAGGCCTGATGCACAACATTCAACGAAGGTACGCCCATTCACGCATGTCTCCACGCAGAAGACGCTCTAGCTGAGAATCGAACTGGATGATTTCCAAAAAAAAAATAGTCATAGCCTTTACTACATCATCGCATTCTTGTTGTCTGCATTCATTCCTTCCAAAAATTTTCCTAATATATCTCTATATTTTTCATTGACCTCAATACCTCCTATCATCCTTTCAAAACCAAATCCTTTAATTTTCTCTTAATTTATACTTAAACCATTTTTTAAATGTATACTTATTTTTTCATTTACTTCTTCAATCCATACTTTATTTTTAACAATTAATACAATATTATCCACACAATTATACATTATTGACAGTTGTACTTCTTTCATCATTTTGTATCCACACCTACTTGACATTTTATTAATTTTCTTCACTGTTACATTTATAACTAATAAGAAAATTACACTACTAGCTGGGCAGCCCTGCTTTATTCCATATTCTATTTTTATTTCTTTCCCAATCCACAACTTACATTTAGTTTCACATAGATCCTTTCATAAACAGATTTTATTACTTGTAATATTTTTGTTTACATTATATGCTTGCAAAAATCCTCATAATGCTTTATATTGAATATTATCATATATTTTAATGATATCCCCTATCATAACCTTCACTTCTACATTTTTATGTATGATATCATTAATTATTTCTCTTATTATCCATAATAACTTTTGACTTCTATTTCCTTTTCTTCTGAATACATTTTGGGCATATATTCTATCCATTTTTTGTAACCTTTTTGCTATTATTCTCATAAACATTTTGTAATCTGTATTATTCAATGTTATAGGTCTCCAAATTTTATGTCCTCTTTATTTCCTTTTTTCAATATAAATTTTATAACTCCTGTACATATCTCTTTCTCTTTAATTCCAGTTTCTAACTATTCATTCATAACTTCTATAAAAAAATATTTTTTGCTACTCATTCATTTTTTTATACATGCCATACTCAATTCTGTACAATACTGTTGGAGAATTCATGTTAATATCTTTTAGAATTTCATTCAATTCTTTCATAGTTATTTTTGCTCTAAGTACTCATTATCTTTGTTATTTCATTTTTCACCTTTATACATTTGTTCTATGTTTTCTTCTCTTTTAACAAATAATTGTAATACATAATATTTAATTGTTTCATATATTCCGTCTTTGCTTACCATCCTTATTTTTTAACTCTCGTATTATTTTCATTCTTTTATTATGTGGTTCTACCTCTTCTTTCTTTCCTTGTAAACAATATTTGTGTCTATATAATAGGTTTGTTAATTTTAATTTTATTCATTTTATATATTTCTCTTTCTTTTTCATAAAGGAATTTTTATTCTCTAATAAGTCTCTGAATGTTTCTTGAATTAATATCTTATATCTGTCTTTTTTTCTTTTCTTCCTTATACATTCTAAAAATACTTTCTTATATTTCTCTTTAAAATTAAGCCACCAAGCAGTCCAATTTTCATAAAACTCTCTCATATTCATATGATTTTCCATAATTCCATAAGTTATTTTTTCTCTTCTAAATTGAATTCCTTTTCATTAATTTTCTTTATTCATTTTCCAATTCTTAGATTTTCTTCAATTTCCTGTACTTTATACAGATAGCCACATGATCTGAAAATCCAACATTCTTAATCACTTTTTTTAACTTTTAAGCTATCAGGTATTAAAAATAATCAATTTCTTTCATATTTCATTCCTTTTGAAGGTCTAGTGGTTATTGTCCCATGCACTTAATTTTCCACTTCTCATAATTTCTTTAACCATTTTAACATCACAGTTGTTCTTATGTTTTTCTTAAATTACAGTTAAAATCACCTACCACTATAATGTCTATATTTATACAAACATATTCAATATTAATTTTAAATACAAATTCTCTCTCTTTTTTGTTACATATATATATAAAGCTATAATTCTGTACACATATTTTTCCATCTCAAGACGATTACCATAATTCTTCCTAGTTCCACTATGGTTACACCTACTATTTTACTGTTTTCTTGACATAATATACATATGCATGACCACATTTCTTTCCCCATGTTCCAAATTACCATACCATTCCAAAGTTTTTAATTTTGTGTTCTTTCTTCCTCTGTTAATAATCTGATATCTTCTAAAACAATCATTTGTGCATCTACTGCAGCACACCATTGTAATATACCTATTCTCCTCTTAAGATTTTTTATACTGTTCACATTTAAAGCTAATATTTTCAGCTTTTAAGAACAGTTTATCCCTTTCTTTTCTTGCTTTCTCTAAGCATTATATTTTTAAATTGCCTTTTCCTTTCTTTAACTCCTTTCCCTATCAAATTATTTTTATTTCTTGCAAAAACACAGTAATAACTAGGAACTATGAATACCAACAAGGCCAAACACATACAAAACACTGGGCTAGCAACTCTTCTCCACCAGATATGAATTTTATTAAAAAAAACAGGATTATGCACTTTTGTCTGTGTACAACTCAAGACTTTTTCAGAATCCATTAAAACACACTCCAAGTGCACTTGTTTAAATACATAATCACATAAGTTACATGACAATCACCAGTTAAAAACAATTAAATACCCATTACATCCCTAACCATAAAAACAAATATACCTCTATTTAATAACATAAGATTTGAGACATAGGGTACTAGCAATAGAAATATGTTCATTAAGACCTAGGGGGCACAAGCATTTAATTTGATTCGTCACATCATCTCCCTCTATTCAATTAGGTCCTCCCTTTTTCCACTCCTCATGTCCTTAATAATAATATCAACACCAAAACAGGCAAAGATATGCTCAGGACATAACTGAATGTGTTTGTATAGGGAATTTTTAGTGTTTTTATTTTTTTGTATATCTAATTCATGCTCATAAATACATTCTCTAAATTTTTGCTTAGCTTTTCCAATATAAAACTCAGCATACTGTAAACATTTTACCATATACATATATATATATATATATATATATATATATATATATATATATACATATATATATATATATATATATATATATATATATATATATATATATATATATATATATATATATATATATATATATTATACCTACTGAGTTGCATGTACAATGAAAGGAAGAATACATTTTGTTTCCCAATTTAACCATATTTCCTTCCAAAATAAATCTACACTGCTGACAAAAAACACACTTATATGTCCCCCACTTCTTGCATGACAAATTAGTGGGTATCTCTCCCTTTTCAAGGTACCCCTTAATAGATCTACTCAATTAGGTCCTCCCATTTTCCACTCCTCATGTCCTTAATAATAATATCGAAACCAAAACAGGCAAAAACATGCTCAGGACATAACTGAATGTATTTGTATAGGGATTTTTTAGTGTTTTTATTTTTTTATATCTAATTCATGCTCATAAATATATTCTCTAAATTTTTGCTTAGTTTTTCCAATATAAAACCCAGCACACTGAAAACATTTTAATATATATATATATATATATATATATATATATATATATATATATATATATATATATATTATTCCTACTGAGTTGCATGTACAATGGAAGGAAGAATAAATGTTATGTTTTCCAATTTTAACCATATTTTCTTCCAAAATAAATCTACACTGCTGACAAAAAAACACACTTATATGTCCCCCACTTCTTGCATGACAAATTAGTGGGTATCTCTCCCTTTTCAAGGTACCCCTTAATAGATCTCCAAAGCTTGAACAATATACGTGGTCTTGCACTTAAAATGTCTAAGGTCTTACCAAATCAAGAAAATATTCTCCAGTTTATCTGGAGAATACTAGATATCCCACTAGAATTTTCAGACTAGGTGGTAATAAAGGCACAATCAAATTTGTTACTAACATTTTGAGTACAGAAGTCAATATCATGACTCTCAACTAAGTCTTTTATTTCTTGCTGTCCACCAGTCAGCTTCATCTTTACTAGTTTCCTCTGTTTCTTTTTCCTAGTTACTTTCTGTATAACCTGTTTATCAGCCACATGTTGTGTACATTTTCCTGTATAACACATTCTATCTCTTTCTCCTGTATCACTTCATTTTCATTTTATTGCATGCTCATTGTCATTCTATCCATGAATGACCAGTATTGTCACATTTTTACACTTTAATCACATTTTTGTGCAATATGACCTGTTCTACCACATAAGAAACATCTTTTTTATCACAGTCATCGATTAAATTATCACTTTTTCCACAAAAGTAACACGACTCCTGTATTCCACAAAACTTTTGTTACCATGAACATTAATAATACTAGGTGCATGTATAACATTATCATTTTCCATTTTCAGTATTACTCCACATTCCCACCCCTCCAGTCCATAGTCCTCTTTCATCATATATTTTTGCAGTGTCTATTACTTCTCTACATATAGTTAAATGTTCTTTCAGTTCTTTTGCTTCAACTTCAGTTCTAAACTAGAGCATTATTCTTTTTTTGTTGTTTGTCTGTAAAAAGCTTGCACCACATATTCTGACCATGAATAAATATTTTTATTTTGTTCATATGCACCCAGACATTTTTCCATGGCCTGCCCAGTCTCAAATATCAAGTCACAAAAAGTCTCTTTATTAATTAAAATGAATGCTCTTACCTATTTTGCTTTGACATCCAGAGGTGTTAAGAGTTCCAAACTTCATACCTGTCCAGACTTTCTCTTTTTTACTGCTCACATGTACTGTAATCTTCTTTTTTGTTTCTTGCATTTCTTCTTTCTTTTCTGTTCCTTCTCCAACAGTTTGTGCAGAAGTTTGTGTCTCTGGAACTTTTTCTGACACAGTCTCTTCTTCTCCTTTTTCTTCTATTTTTTTTCAATGAAGTTGCTCCATAAAATTGCTGCTCTACTTTCTAGCTCACTTTGGATTACCATTTCTTCAAAATAATCATCCTGTAACCCCCGACCCCCCCAGATAGGAGAGTTGCAATTATGATTTTTCGGATCTTTTTCTCCTTCAAACAATCTCCTCTGAAAGTTTTCCGAGAATCCATCTCTGTTTCAGGTACAATCTCCTTTTTCTTCAATGTCACTGTTTTTTTCTGCACCCACATCGTCAGAAAAAAACTTCTGGTAGCGATTCTACCATTTTGACTACATGTTCAGCAGCTTTCATTCCAGTTTCAGCACAAGCTGAATCAGCCATGTTTTCTTCCTGTTTCTCTAGGCCACCTCTATGCCTGGAACAGGAACAGGAAGTCTGTTGTGTGACACACATTTGCTCCCCCCTACTACCAAGAGGAGGGGAAATTCCTCGATGCCCTGCCCAATTTTTTATAGTAGTAAAAATACCACCTTTGGTCTCTACTGAAAAGAAGTTACTAGCCTAGTAGGAGTAACCTGGTCAACAAAGGATAAACAAAAATTAAAATAAATAAATAAATAAATAAGTACATTTTCTGAAACCATATCCAAAATGTATCAGTTGTTTCTGGAAATTTCTGAAACATACTCCAGTTCTTCCTGTTCTTCCACAATTGGACTATGTTTTATTGCAGTATGTAACTTACCTGATAGTCAACCTGCTATCACTAAGAAAGCAGATAGATTGCATTAACTTCTACAATCTTCTAAATTTTTATTTTCTAATGCCAGATCTGACCCATCAGTGATTTCCTTTGTAAAGCATGCTGCTGCTTAATATCTGGGAATTGATAACCCCTCCCCTTCTGATAAGGATGAGAAGGTCTTTGAAATATTTGGAAAAATATGTACTCTTCTATCACACTTTTTAGAATCCTTCATTGTGAAGCTCACATGTTAAATTTTGCTTTCTTCTTTAGAGGCTATGAGGCGCATTATAGTTTCTTTTCTCACTTTTTGAGAAACAAATACTGTTGCTTTTGAGTCTCAGGTGACTAAACACTGATTGAGGTGTGCTTAGAATTCAACTACTTCTACTGGAACTTTTATGAGGAGTTTTGCTTCACTTCGTACTCCAAAGCTAGCTGAGGATACATTCAAAAATGTCTCTGATACCATAGAGAAGAATCTCTATGCAGACCAGTTTTTTAACTGTTTTCTTTCTAAACAGTTTTTAAAGTTCCAAAATTCAAAATGTTATCCCTTCATGACCTGATATCTTTCATTCCCACTTTGTTTTTTAGTGACCCTAGACTCAAAGGATACTTATCATCATATTTCTGTACCAATTTCAAACATTTCTTAATGTTGTCTGTGTCTGGATCACATTTTCAACGCTTTCCTTTATTCTTTGGGTTGTCAACTGCTCAAAGGGTATTCACAAAGTATCTTGCTCCAATCATGGTCTTCAGACTGCAACATACTCACATTTTCCTTATTTAGGCAACTTGTTTATGTTTTCACAATCTTTTTTAACGTGCCAGAAATCTATAAATTTGGTGAAATATCTCCTTCTCATACTGAGGTGTCTGGAGAATATTCACAGCATTTGTTTGACTCATTCAAATAGGTTTGTTTTCCTGGTGTGTCTCCTAGATTCCTCAGATCAAAGAGCTTTTCTCCAGGAAAAAGTTGACCTATAGTAGATGCATTCCTGAGATTTTCCCCTCAAACCAAAGCTTCAGTAAGGGAATTTGTCAGGATACTAGGTTTCATGGCATCTATGATTCTTATGACTGCTGTAGCTGGACTCCACACGAGAAATTCAGGGGTATCCAAAAAATCAGTATCATCCCAACATCGACATTCCAGATTCCTGTTTTGAGATTTGAAAAAGAGAACATCTTTCGTGGTGAGACCAGTTTTATCTCAATCCAGGTCTTCCATTTTTTCTTCCAGCTTCAGCACAGACTGTAACAGACTTTGCTTTTGGAGTCCTGTCTGTTGCAGCATCAAAAAAGACCATTTCTAAATGGCTGTCTCATGTGATTGTTTTTTGTTACTCGCACCATAACAAATCACTTCCAGGCAAGATCATGGCCCATTCTTACCGTGCTTTGCACTGTGGCATTTTGAAAAGAGGTGGACTGTAGAAATATTCTAGAGTCAGAAATGTGGTCATCTGTGCACATCTTTACAAACTACTACAAACTAAGTTCTTTCTGTAGGTCCAGTGCAAGCTTTGCTTGGGTTGTTCACCAGGAGGTCCTGAATTCCAATCCTTCTTCCTTATCTATCTTTCCCTCTTTTTTTTTCTAAGCTATGGTAATCTATATAGTATGGTCTACTACAACAATGATCAAAAGATGAACATAGTACAGTTGTGTAGTAAAACCTACCATAACAGTAGATGTTCGAATAGATCACTGTTGCAGTAAGAACCCTATCATTATATCTGATTTCTTTTTATTGTGTTTTATTTTTATCTTTTATTTTACTTTATGTTTGTTTGTAAGTAAAGGTGTGGATATTTATATATATATATATATATATATATATATATATATATATACACACACATATATATATATATATATATATATATATATATATATATATATATATATAGTTCCCATTTAGATGATTGAAGTCTTAGAACTTTGAATTTCATATGGCCGACACCATATGATCGAAGTGTTAAGACTTCGAGCATTCAAAATGGAGATCTCCATACAGGGAGGAATGGGAAATTTTCCTTTTTCCTCACTGTAGTGTAATCTCGGAGTTGGTCTATTTAAGTAGGGGGGTGTGAGGGTGTAGGGGGGGTTGCCCCCTGCAGAAATGACCATGATTCTTTTTTGTTTTGTTTTTGTTTTTTTGTTTTTTTAGATTCTCGAATTATTAAATATTCGATCATATGGTGTCGACCAAATGAAATTCAAAGTTCTAAGACTTCGATCATCTAAATGGGACCCCCACACACACACACACACACACACACACACACACACACACATATATATATATATATATATATATATATATATATATATATTTATATATATATCAATATATATAGAGCTATATGTATATGTCTATATAACTATATATATATGTAAATATATATGGGTTCACTTCAATTCACTGAATTTTCAATTCACTGACTTTCATTTCACTGACACCATTTCACTGAAATTCATTTCACTGAAACTTCATTCCACTGAAAGTTCATTTCACTGACAACTATTATTACAAAGTAAATGGAATATGCCCCCTTCCCCACTGTAGTGCGACCCTGGAGTTAGAATATATAGTTAGGGGGGTGTGGGGGGCAGAGCCCCTCACATTGGGGGGTGTGGGGGGCGCAGCCCCCCACTTACTTTTCTTGTACTAAGCAATATTATATCAAAACGTAAGAATATCATATGAAATGAAGTGGGGGGCTGCGCCCCCCCCCCCATGTGGGGGGCTCTGCCCCCCACACCCTCCTAACTATATATTCTAACTCCAGGGTCGCACTACAGTGGGGAAGGGGGAATATTCCATTTTATTGCTAATAATAGTTGTCAGTGAAATGAAGTTTCAGTGAAATGAAGTTTCAGTGAAATGAATTTCAGTGAAATGGTGTCAGTGAAATGAAAGTCAGTGAATTGAAAGTTCAGTGAATTGAAGTGAACCCATATATATATATATATATATATATATATGTGTGTGTGTGTGTGTGTGTGTATAAAATAATGCGATGGATTGCTAGGCACATATGCAACTCTTTTGGGTATCAGTAGAAAAAAAAAGGAATGGTTAGAAAGTGTTCTTTTAAAAATAAGGCATAAAACTGCCTCAGAGGCAACCTATGCCTGGCATACAAGGCATCCTCATATCCAGCTGTAATGGACCTTTTGCACATCTGCAAAAATGAACACTATCACACCACTAGATCCAAGGATTTAAATATCACTTGTGACATAAATAAGACATGTTGATGTGACAAATATGTGACTCAGAGAATCCCCATGCTCTTGAAATTTCCTAACTAATAAAGCCCCTCCTAAGAAATGCCCCTGATACATAAGGACACAATTTGGTTGGATTACATGTCTAAGTTTATAAAGTCCATGGTGGTCATTAACCTAGTATATAGCTGTGAAACTATAACACATAATGGAACATCCAGACCCTCAGAATTTCTGGAGCCTCACTTACCCACATATCCCAGCCTGCATAAATGGATTTTGAAATAGGCTTATTTTTGGTATTTGCCTTGAATCCGCCCACTCTAATACCACCCCCTGCTCAGAGGTGTGCACTGAAGATAGCTTTAAATTGTGTGGGGCAACAAGTATGGTGTGGTCATTATTTCTTTAATTTTCCTCTGAGTCAGCCTCAGAGGTGCACGCAGAAGGTCACTCTCTTGCCTAGGGGTAGTACCCTGTCTAGGCGCAACAAGTTTGAACACATTTACTAGGATCTTTCTTTCACTTTCCTCACTGTCAAAAATCAGATGCATATACAGGTACCCATCTTTTGGTGGATAGTGGTATGCAAGCATGCTTCTTATATGCACCTGACAGCAACAATTTGAAATATGTTACTGTGTTTTTTTTGTTTTTTTTTCTTTCAGTTTCACCCAAGGCTGACATCAGACATACAGTTAGACGGTAGCTGTCTTTTAGAAGAATGGGAGAGGAGGCATGCTCAAAATGGATGTCAGAATTCACCTCTCAATGTTTGCTTCACTCTTGATTTGAAGTTGTCTTAAACTTTTAACAAAATGGTTATGAGCAGAGACCCAATCATTATTCTCTGTGTCGTAGAAATGAAATGTATTGTTGGGTTCTACTCAGAAGAGGTGCTATGCCTCACATAAACAATCTTGTATTATACAAGGAATGCAAACTGCAACCTTTGCAGTGTAATGAAAGGAAATACTGCATACTTAAAGATTCTCCTGTGCGAAGAATTGTGTTCTATTTAAAATGCAGCCATAACTGCCATTTAGTGCTTGGTTTGGTCTTTTGTGGTGCATTGAAACATGTTACTTTGCTTTCATATTTACTTCTAGACCTGCAGATGCACTCAATAGGGCAAGTGGCTGTAGGCATAAGCATGTTGATGTTAGCAAGACAACACTGTCAGGTTATGTGTGTGAAATAATATACACAATGGACATCTGGTGGAAGATGGCATTTCACATTCCTCAAAACTGAGGTGGAATCCTTCAAAGCCCCCGGGCCTGTGGAAAATATGGCCCAGACCGCAGAATCCTTTATAAACACATTCTACGAACACCTTCAGGAATGCATGGATCATGCAATCCCAAATAAAACCAAGACCCAATCCTCCAAAGGCAGACATTCTGTCTGGTGGACCCCAGCCATAAACAAACTATACACTAGAAGGAGGAAGCTACTACATGATAAAGCAAAATCCCAAAAAGGGAAGGCATCTCTGATCAGTATAAGCAAAAAACTATGGGCACTCATAAAATCGTCTAAGGCCAGCTTCGAGAGAAAAATTGCACAGGACACTAAGGATAATTGCTAGGCTTTCTTTAGTTATGTTAGGAACCTGGGTGGGAATTCCCAGATATGCTCAGAATTAATCCAAAATGACAAAAAATACACCGAACCCACAGACATTGCCAACATCCTAGCTGACAGGTTCAGCGCAAACTCTCCCCCCTCCCCACCAAAAGGGCAAATATCTATCCCAGCAGAGTGCTGCCCCCCATGACGTCTCAGATGCTCAGGTAAGAGCCGCCCTCTCCAAAGCAAAAAAACACAGCATCAATGGGACCAGACGGTGCCCCGGGCTGCATCCTACATGAACTCCAAGAAGAGCTAAACCCAAACATAAAACTACTGTTCAATCTCAGCCTTACTACAGGATATGTACCCAAAGAGTGGCGTACAGCAACAGTGATCCCTCTCCACAAAGGTGGTGCCTCAACGGATCCTGGAAACTATCGCCCCATAAGCCTGACTAGCTTGGTCTGCAAAGCTATGGAAAGGATCATCATGGACCTCATGAATAAAGATATTGAGGTCCTACCCAATTCAGCTTTGTTAAGGGCAGATCCTGCCTCTTAAACCTGGTCGATTTCTTTGAAACAGTCACCAAGGCCATTGACGAGGGAAGGGTGGTCCACACAGCCTACCTGGACCTCGCAAAAGCTTTCAATACAATACCCCACTCGGGCATTATAGATAAGCTCACCAGCTTAAATATAAACCCCTATGTCACTAGATGGGTTGCAAACTGGCTCAAGGACAGAACCCACATGGTTAGAATTGCTGGAGCCATGTCAGACTCCAAACCAGTTACAAGTGGCGTCCCACAAGGCTCAGTCCTGGGACCTCTCTTGTTCGGTATATATTTCTCGGAGGTACAGGCCAACATGGAAGGACTGTAGCTGACCAAGTTCGCAGATGACTACAAACTGGGCACCATAATCGACTCTCCAGCCGACACAAGCATCCTCCAAAAGGGCCTCATAGAAACAGACAACTGGTGCCAGAGCCATGGCCTCAAGCTAAACGCCAAAAAGTGTATAGTCATCCCCTTTGGCAAAAACAAAGTGCCCACAAATTACCACATAGGTGGTAATCCATTAAGTACAGAAGAAGTAATTAGGGACCTGGGGACCCAAGTTGATAGCAATCTCTCATTTGACAACCACATGGCCAAAGTGGTTAGAAAAACATTTTATATAGCCCACCTAATCATGAAGGGATTCACATCTAGATCAGGGGAGGTCATCGTGCCGCTTTACTCATCCCTCATCAGGCCCATAATTGAGTACAATGCCCCTTTTGGGATGTACCTTACCAGACACCTGCAGCAACTGGAAAGACCCCAAAAGTACCTCACCAAGAGGATCAAAGGGCTCAAACAGATGCCATATGCTGCCTGGTTAAAGAAACTCCAGCTCTACTCAGTGGCATACCGCCTGCTCAGAGGCGATCTGTGCCTGATGTATAAAGCCATGTCCAACCCGGAATTAATGGACATGCTGCACCTCAGAAAATCCAAATCCCATCGAGCTACACTCTCTAGAGACTTGAACCTCAGCACTGAAATAAATAGGACATGCTGGAGGGACAGATTCATAACCCAGAGGCTCCCTTCACTCTGGAATAAAATCCCAGTCCAGGTTAGGCAGAGTCCCTCATTGACTCTCTTCAAGAGGAATCTTGATGAGTGGATGGGGGATCATAGGTTTACCCCGGGTATCATTTCTGTGT
>NC_056743.1:1488156986-1488299486 GCF_019279795.1 Protopterus annectens | reverse complement strand
TCTTAGAAGAATTCATATCATTATAAATGACACCTGTGAAATAAGAGACAACTCACCCAGATCAGGTATAAGTAATATGTTGAAAATGGAGCACTGAAACATAGGCTGGTAGATGTACTTTGTATTTTACTTGGTTTGAGAATTATATTATCACATCTGATATATTGTTACAGTAAGAAGATATCCTATACAGTACCTGAGAATGTGCCACTTGAGGATCACAGTATAATACTGTATGTTAAAGATCACTAAATTCTTCAGTAAAAGGCATGCTAATAGTGTGAAATATGTAACACTTATTTACAATTTTTACGACTATGTACTGAGTTCTACTGTAATCAGGTAAAGCCATAGGTCTATGGCATTTTTCATAAAGCTTGTACAAGCGTTATTAGTTGTCATATATAAATTGCAAGTATATCTTATATTGTACATCATATTTTAATTAGAACTCAGTTATATAAGATGGTAATTAAGTTACAGAGACATAAGTATGCGTTGCAGTGTGAATGCAGTGACTTATTATTCAAAATTATTCACATTATCAAGTCTTAAATACAAGTTAGTTCATATGACTTCTATCAGATAATGTTTAAATCATTACAGATGCCACAGTATCAGAAAAATAAGGGTAATCCTTCTTTGCACAGTATTAACTATGTCTGAAAAGTTAACCAAAAGCAACTAGAATAATGAACTTCCTACTTTTAGCTAAATTATTGATATATGTTGATGAATTTCAGAGAAATGAATACAGCAGCATTAAACTAAAGAAAGAATAAATCAGTTAATCTTGCCTGGGGTTATTTGGTGCATTTTTTTCCTAATATTTTCATAGTCATTAAACTCCATATGTTGCATCTGCGACAGAAGTAAGCTAAGCTCTGTCTGCAAAAGCACCTTCTTACTTAATACTGCGTGGTTTGAAGCAGTATCAGATAAAGTGAGAATTGTAAAAAGTGTTTTGGTAAATGCAAATTGCTCAGTAAGCTGCAGCTTGTAAACCTATAGTGCTGTCTTGTAAAGACTTCTTACATATTTTGAGAGGCTTATTAACAGAAGTTTTGGTGTGTTTCTAAATGTCACTTTCTTCCCAGTAGGGATTATGACTACATACTTCAGTACTGATAATCTGTAATACACTGGTACTATTGCCTGCCTACTTCCATTAAAGTGTGAATGAATACCCTACCTTAACTTGCAGTTCATTCCAAGCAATCCATTGGTCAATTTCCTTTATGTTCTGTACAGATGAACAGACTGATTATCTCATTTAGTTGTCTGAATGTCTGCTGTTGATTGGACTCATGCATATAAGTATTCAGAAGGAATTACACTCTGATGTAATTACTCTGCTTTTTAAATCATACTATCAAGTATCAAATTTTATTCAAGATGACCCTCGTAAAAATATTTATGTGACTATGCATTTTCTTTTCTTCCATGTTCAGCTGTGTCCTTCATTTTTGGCATTTTGATTTATTAGGCAATCTAAAGTGTTAAAGGCTTATGACATACCACAGCAGTATTACAAATGTATTATGCCTGATGTCAAATGATGAATTAATTTCAGTGGAGCACAAAAGTTACTATTATTCAAGGACCTACCTTTCTTAACTTCTATATCTTAGTCAAGTGAAAACAGATAACTGTAAAGGAAAGTAATTGCATTTTAAACTGCATGCAGATCAGCGACTACAATATTCAAAAATCATTTAAGTATGGGTCTACTACCCAGCAAATGTAATTATTTGCACTGGAGAGTTGGCCATTGTCAAGAAGATATCTGACTAAGTTTTTAGCAACTTATGTACCTAAATATGCCCAAAACACTGTGTCTTATTGTACAGTGACTCCAATAAAAAATGAACATCTTTTCATGTACTTTGGAGGCTTTATCTGCACTTTTAATTTGTCTTGTAGTTTTGAAAAGAGTTTCATAGCCCCTGAAATTATGCATACTCCATAGCACAACTGACTATGAATATATTCTAAGCAGCAGTCTGGTTCTAATCTGTACTACATCACAAAGTTTAATGCAACAAAAGTTACATGAATAGACGATGTATTTTTCATTATTCTACACGCTCTTTTAGCAGTTAAATTCTGTTGCATAAACATGTCCACATAAACATTTTGAGAGCTGCATAGTTTCAGAGCTAAATCATATTTTTCATAGCATAGCATAGTTATTACAATGAATATCCTCAAATATCCCAAACTAGGGACACTGAAAGAAAAGGACACAATTTTAAGGAAGCGTTTTTATTATAATTTAAGAAAACGTGCACCTTGTCTGATTTCCTCATTTGCACTGACATTTGACATTTAGTAAGCATTTGCATAGTACTGTTTTAATTGATTATATACCTTTTCATCTAATCATAGACATGTTTTGTCTTATTGTATACATTTTGTATTTGATTTTGAAATTATTGAATGAAGTGGTGTCTCTTGGATTTATAATGTACTATTATATAGGGACACTGTGGATTATTTATCAGGTTTTCAAGCCATAGAATCTTTCCCTTATGTTAGATAAATTGATAAATGTTATTTTTTAATGCAAATGCAAATGTAAAGGCATTTCATTAAAAAATAGTTGTTTATTTACATGTATTATTTATTAAAATAATGTATCACATTATGCAGTAAAAATAAAACAACTGTGGCAACTATAGCTCTCAGTCACATACTAATTTGTATAACAAGTGGTTCCACACACTTTATTCAAGATTATGGCTGCTAGAAACGACATGAATTGTTGGGTGTGTTTAATGCTGGATTATAGCAATTTGAAACATGTCAAACACATGGCTAACGCCTCATGCTTCACTCATTCTTGCGTAAACCTGCATGGCCACCATCTATTATACCCTTGGTAACAACACAGTTCTGCAAGTAAATATTGTTACACTAAGTAACCTTTCAATTCAAGTTGTTTAGGAAGAGAAAATGCAATCTTGAACAGTCAGTTCCAGTGTCAGTCTAATGTTTCAAAAAGGAAGTGGTGTAGAGAATGCACAGCTGAGGAAATCATTCTTGAATTTACTGTTTTTTTAACTGCGCTGTGCTTTATTTCTTACTAAGTTATTGATAAATACAGAAATGTACAGGAATAAAACAAAGTTTGACTGAAGGTAATTGCTGATGAAAGCATTTCAGAAAATGTATAAATCATATTTTTTAGCTTTTTCAAAACATGGTGAAAGAAAATGAGAACATAGCATCTTAGATTCCTCAAAGAAATGATGATTTTTGTGCATAACTCCTAATAATAAAATCACTATTCCTAGTTGTCAGTAATTTTTTTATTTGCTTCATAATCCTAAATATGTTTCCCGATTCTTATAATAATGAGTGGTATAAATATAAGAACCTTGTGTGAAAGTAATTTTAAATATACATTAAGGGTGTTCTGTTTAACACTGTATAAAACCCCTTGCATGCATGCATGTATGTATGTACATATGTTGAGCTGATAGTTTGATTTCTGTTATACCTTTAGTTGAAATACCTAAAAGTTGCTGGTATTTCAAGAAGCCTGGACTCCTGAGTTTTGAATGGTGCATTTCTGTAAATGGTTATAAATATGGCATGTATAACTGCAAAGTTTTGTTCAGTAAGTGTTACAATGCTCACAGTGTATAAGTTCCAAAAACAAAACCTGATCAAATTCTCAGTTTCAAATGCTTAAGGTCATGTTTATGATTACATACATGAACATACCACACATATACACCTGTGCATGCAGACATGTGGGCACATACATGCACATACACACACATGCACACATGCACACATATACATGCATACACATGCAAACACACACGCGCACGCATGCACACACGCACACACGCACACACACACACACACACACACACACACACACACACACACACACACACACAAACACACACAGTTGTACATGTGCACATGTTGAGGTACACACACACCACACACACACACACACAGTTGCACATGTTGAGGTACACACTCACACACTCTGATGGTATATTGTTCTTATTTTGAACATTTCTTTTACAGAGACATAATGGTTCTTTCTGTCATGTGGTGAAATAAATGAATATTTATGTGGTGCACATACAGTCTGCAGATCACATTCACCACTGGTGTACATTAGGGTACCAGGCTATATTTTGTTTTATGTACCGTACCTCCTCTTGCTTGAAGGATTTCAAAAACATTCTACGTTTTAAAGTTTTGGCTTTAAAACCTGTAGTACAGGAATACCTGGCAGACAACAGAAAAGTTGAAAGCATATGTTTCCTGTAAAACAGTCTTACAAATAATTTAATATAGGTTTCCTGTCTTTAAACATTTTAACAAATTCTGTGTATTTAATCTTTTCTGAACTGCATTTTTCTGTTTTTTTTTTTAATATTAAAATTATTGTGTGCTAATTATATGTATGTGTTTTTAGATTTTGAACAGTAGCTTCAGTCTTAGTTAGATTTTCTTCCACAACATTTAAAAGACACTTTCACATAACTGAGTTCCACGCCACTGACATATTTGTTTTAATAAAACACTAAATGTTCAGTATCTGAGTGGGTATTTCTATATAATTGTATAAGCATTTATCAATATCTATAAATCTGTCTATTCTGATAATCTATCATATATGTATTATCTATCATATTATATATCTGAATGATGCATTTTGTAAACCTCTTCTCAAAAAGCAAATATTGCAAAGCTTACACTATACTTTGCATTCTCAAGCATTATAGGCCTGTATCATATTTTCATACAACTAAGAGTAATCGGGCGATTTTCTGTGAATATTTTAAACATAGTGCATGTAAAATTTATGCCTAATTTGAATACTTATTAGCTGCCTAATCCCAGAAAAGAATGCTAGCTTTGTTTTTTACTAAAATTCATTACTACATGTCTGGCTCCTCCAGTGCATTTTCCCCTGAGTTAGTGCTTAGCACAAAGTTTAACAGAGACTTTGTTGACAAACACATCCAGTGCGTATATTGTTTTCTGTAAGTGTTAACAGCTGTCACCCCTTATGTGTTCTGGCTCATACTTGCGTTATTGTATCCTGTTTATTCATGGGAGGAACAGTCTTTTATCAATACTTGTGTTTTGTGAGTTAAAAGGATTACACTATTTACCTTGGGACGTGATGTAGAATTAACTATTACATTTATCATTCTGTTTTTTGAGACAACTTGTCTTACGCTAAAACAACAACAGCAACAAAACTACACTGCACTCTTTTAGTGGTATTTTCTCATGTATGGCTAGCATATACAGTTTATTATAATGGATCATGTACATTTCATTCATATGCCATGAAAGAGATATCCTCATTTGTTTACTGGAACTTGTGGCATTTTCCAGTTGGACTCCTGGACTGCTAAGGACAGGACATAAGTCTGTAACAGTACTTTCCAATGTTGCATGGTACAGTTTGGTAAACTGCAATAATGTATAATGTATTAATTTTTAGTATATGATAAGAATGTGATATAATATGCAATACAAAAAAATGCTGTTTTGTGGCATTCAGACAGTGCCATTTGTATACTTTCCTTGAAATTGATGCATCATTTAAACTATAATGCTAGAAGTATCCCTTTCAGAAATTTAACATGTGACCTTTACTAATCCAGTGTAGTGAGGTGTGGTAAGGTACAGTTTGGTATAAAAATATAGCCTACTCTTAGGTATGATGTGTGACTTAGTGTACAAAATAAACATTATTATTATAAAATACAAATATATTTATTGTTTTCAAGAATAATATTTTCTTCACAGTTTCTGCTTTTAGAAGTTAATACCACATGTGGGCACACACACACATACACACACACACACACACACACACACGCACACACGCAGACACACGCACACACACTCACACACACTTAAGTATATATAGTTTTATGTACTCTATATTCACCGCTTTGGTTGAGGTTGTCTGCTTTATGTCTTTCATACTGTACCAAAATATTAACATCATGTAGAGATGTCATTTTTCCTTTGCCATTAGAACAGATTAGCAACCTGTAAGCACGAATGTTGATTTTTACAGCATTATAAATGCAAAACAAAACACACCTGAAATTGAGGTTTATAAGGTCACATTGATTCTTTATTTACTGCAAGGATTTCTACTGATCTTGGCAGGACACCTCATTGCTATCCTGAAAGTACAGTACATTTATGCAGCAAAAATGATAAAACATTTATTACTGTAGAGAAGGTAATATGCATAATTTATGCTGTTTTTAGCACAATCATTAGTGATATTCTTGATAGATTTTATTTCCAGCTTTCATATCTAATACATGCCTGGAAAATTAATTTTATATCTTTCATTTATTTGCCTATGTTAAAATTGAGTTTTAAGTCATCTTCAAGTGAACAGTTTGACTGCTGCTCATGCATAAGCTTAATTACTTCCTAGGAAGGACAGTATTAAATGTTTTAAATGTCACAAAAATAAATGAATATCAGCCATTTGATTAAAAAAAAACTAGGCAATATCTGACGTGTTTGCAGCAGGAGCTTTTTCTTAAAATGCCTCGGAGGCAAAATTTTATTTAGCCACAAAAAAGAGAAGCCCATTATACTATTTATCACTGGTTGATACCATATGATTTGTAACACCCTTACAAAATTTTAATTTTGTATGATTAGCTGTGCATCATTAAACAACAGCCTTGCATAAGTTATGCTATAAAATTCTGACAGAATCAAGATAGTGAATATTTTAAATAAGCCTGTATAGTCATCCATGGTTGTCAAAGATGGGTACTAGGAAATGCTGTACAATATATGCAATCATGGCTTCATTTAAACTTAGTTGTAAGAAGACAGCAAGCTTTTTTGCACATAGCTCAGACTTCACAAATGCTGTTTGTCGATACCTTATGCATGATTGTAATTTTGGCTTTTCAGATTAACCACAAAGACTGCATAAAGAAAATACAATTTCAGTGATTACAGCCTGAGTGAAAGCTCAGTCTGTTTTGCATTACTTGGGTAAATGAGTGTGTAAAGATTTTTTTTTTTATGTTGCTTATATAATTGGCAGAAAAGGACATGTTGAAAATGGAAGTGTGAAGGTGTAACTTGTGTTAATTGATGCTTCTTAATCATTTTATAGGTATTAAGTCATGATGCAGGAATCTGCGACAGAGACAATAAGCAACAGTTCAATGAATCAAAATGGAATGTGCAGTCTAAGCAGCCAATTAGATGCTGGGAGCAGGGATGGAAGCTCAAGTAGTGACAGCAACGGTGAAGTAACCACAGTAGAACTGCTGCATCTCCAACAACAGCAGGTAAGTTTTTGTTTTCCTTAGCCATTTGCAGAAATAGTAAACAAATAATGCTTATTTGCATAAACAAACAAACTATTGTGTATGTGCATCTTTATGTGAATGCATGACAGGAGGATATACACTGTTACTCAGTTGATTGTCAGTGTTTGTTTTCAATCACCAAAGCATGGCTGTTTACAGTGTTTATAAATGCATTTGTTGCTTCTTTTGCAGCTTGCTAAATTACTGCATTTCCATGAGTTTCATATTATAGAAAAGAAAATTATTTTTAAATAGGTTTGCTACGTTAGATTTGATATAAATTGAGTATGTTTGGTTTGCAGTGTGATAGAATGTTTGAAGAGGTAATACCTGAATTTCCACCAGAGGGCCCCATTACTTGATGCTGTTATTGCCTGCAAAATACAAATGGCCTTAGTTGTGTTTAGCACATAGTAAGATGGAAGTGTGAGAGGTTTTATATGTTCTTACTTGAAGTATATTCCACATCTTTTTAAATTTAATAACTTAGACATATTGATCCTAATCTTAATTCATAACATGCTTTATTTACTGCAGTGTTGACATGGTTTTGTCTTTTTGCAGCATGAGGTCTTTAAAGTCCATTCTTGCCAATTTTATTTGAAAATGCCAGAGTTTTAAACTACTTACTACACTGCTGCATTAAATTATATTTATAAGGCATGTTTCTATCTTCCTTTATGCCACTTTAAATTTCTTTTACTTAAATAAGAATTAAGACAAATATGAACTGCTTAGTAATTCTTTTGTTTACAGTCAGATCATTTACTGTCTTTCTAAGATATGAATTTTCATTGACAATGACCATTGCATTATATCTATGACTAACCAAGTGACAAACATAGTATTAAAATTAGCAACATTTTCTAGTCTGTACGTTTAGTCACATATGCACACGCAACTGAAAAGAATACATTAAAAATTATTATTACCCTTCATGGGACTCTGCATTTTTAAAATCTCTGAGGCCTTTGATTTCTCATGCAAAGCAGATTAATAAAAATATTTCTCTAACAGCTATATTTAAGTATCTTCAATGATGAGTCTGTCTCAGACTGCTTGAAATACAGATATCACTCAGTTGGTATTTTATTTATTCACATAAATGGAATATGTAATTCAGACAATGGATTTGGTCACTGCTGATGTTTGAAAATCTCTTTGTATGTGTATAAAGCAATGCACAAATAAATTGGAAGATAATGCTTAAAAATGTATTTAACATGTTGGTTGGCAATACTGCTGTTGTTATCTTTGCATTAACCGTATCTGAACTAAACTATGCCAGCATTCATTTTCTCCATAATAAATAAAATTGGATACAATAATTTGATTTTCCTACAGCCAGTCTATAGGTGTAATGATGTGATATGGGAAACCAAGAATATAATATAATGTAATATAATATAATACAATACAATATTTATTTGCCCCAATAGTTGAGTGTCATTACAGGCATCTTCAGTCAAGGTAAAAAATCAAGAATAAAATATTAATATAACTCACAATTTATTTATTAACCTAAGACACAATATATCTTATACATATAGTTTTATAAATATATCTAATATTATCACCCATGTATTATCAGCAAGTGTGTAAAATACTTTGCAAGGTGCTCTGTAAAGATTTGTCTTACATTTTGCTGTGTTTTATAAATCTGCAGATATAATGTACATTATAGCCTTGTTGAGTTAACGTGGGTAAAGTACTCATAGTAACACTAGTAATAATAATAATAAAATGAATAATAATAATAATAATAATAATAATTAAAAATGTAGTCTCAAAATCCAGTTTCCCGAAATAGTGAATGTCATGGGACATGTACATATGTACAGCTATAAATAAAGGCTGTAGCCTTTCTATGTCTCTCAGACCAACATAGCATATATGTCTTCTTTGTCACTGCCCTCAGAAATGCTGTTAATGCATCAGGGAAATTATTGCTTGACAGTAACATATTTATACTATTTTCTTAGTCTAGCTATACAATATACTGTGTAAATTCTTACAGTTCAGGTAATCTACCATAAGCCATAGAAGTTAGCTTGAAAATGTATATCTGATTTGTCAATGCACTATAAGACACTAAGAGTAGCAAAGACCACAGAGAATTACAATAAAAAAATCGTTCTGAGTATTAATAATAGACAGGTTCAGAGGGGACATTCTTACAAGTGACAGGCATGTCTTCTATACCGGAATTAGAATGTAGAGCAGCACACCGATACAGTAAAAGTAATGGAACTCAGGAGACACTTACATGCAGGGGTCTGTTCCACTAAACTCGGGCATAATCTGTGATATTCCACAGTGGGTATGCCTCCAACCACAATGTTGTAAAACATATAAACTTCATATTATAATATGGGATGAACCATGATTGCTTTGTAATCTTTATTGATTATGGTCTTTAGGAGACGTTATCTCAGATGTATTTGACTCTTTTAAGAAATTCTGTTTTCTAAGTAGTTACAAACACAAACTTGTATTTGCCAATGGCTTTACTTATCCTATTGATAGAAATGCCTTGTAGTGTAATTAACATCACATTAGAGCTAAATACCTTAACATGGTTATAAACCGGTAAACCGTTATTTAACCAGGTAAGACCTGATGCTTATACTTGCAATATGTGTATTTTTGTTTGCAAATGATTTTACATTATTGTTACTTTATTACAATAAATATATATTTATATGTGCTGAATTTTCAGTCATTTCAGTTTCCTAGGACTGAATATATAGCATGTCATATCTGCAACGATTGACATTTTGCACAAGTTGGGTGTTTTTGCAACATTTTACATATAGTTCTGTTTTCATATATTACTGTAATAAATGTGAGTGATTATTTTATTATCTTTCTCCAGATTAAAGAGCCATTTATTTGACACCTAATTTTGGATGCAGTGCATGATTGCTTTTTAATTAAGAATGAGGAATGCTTGTATTTTAGAATATATTGCATACATCAGGAAACCTTGGCAATTATATGGAATTTACTTAGCCCCATTTTCATACAAACCTTGTTTAAATGACCTTGGTTTGAACTGCTAATTTTACTTATTCTGCCCCATGTTTTTTACAGGGTTTTTGTGCTTTATATTAATATTACAGGGTATGCAATATAGCCAAGGAAGCAGAAACGCATGTCTTAGGTGTAATGGTGCATCCACTACTCTATTGTTATAATGGATACTCACATATGGAGTGTTCATGTCCAACAACCTTTTACCATTTTTACTATTATATTATTTGAAACATTGCCCTAGCTGCTGATAGCAACTGTTCCATTCATTTATGATCAGAATGTTTATATGTATTATTTTCATATGTATCTCTTTAAAATGTTTTAATTGTAGTTATGTGTTTACTTGTGTTATCTTTGATTTGTTTTCAACTCTGCAAGTGTACTTATAAATTAACTTCATTATTCTGCCTGTGGCTAAATCCAGGTAAAAACAAATGACAAACAAATAAACAACATTGCCTAATAAACCAGACAGTGTTTGGCAGAAACTTGATACTTGCTGGACTGGCTGAAAGATAGAATCATTTTTTGACTAATTAACTGCTGTGCACAGGGTAATTGGTAGAGAACTGTGGGAGGAACCAAGGTTGGATCTGGGTGTTTTTCTAGAGAGAGACAGCTGTTCACTTACTGCTAACATAGTTGGAATTAGACGTTGAACTGATGGAGTTGTCTGGTCCAGCATCAGTCTATGCTGCTGTGTATCTTAGAATTTGGGCATCAGAAATTATGCTTCTAGTGACTTGCTTGATAAGTAATCCTTGCTTAATCCGAAGACATTTTAGTGTTGAAAGTTTTCATCTGATTCAATAAAACACTTAGTTTTTTTTTATTGTGTATAATTGTTTGTACCCATAGATACTCAGGCAGGTCTTTAACTTGAGCAATTTATTTTAATGTTTTTCTTTTTTTTTCGTAGATGAGGTGTTCCTAATGTATTCTGTAAAGAATTTTTTTTATCTTGAGTGTATTGCCTTTTTCTGTTTGTGAAAACAGCATGCAGTTGTGCTATTTTTAATAGGAGGAACTCATTTAATGCTCCAGTATTGTATTTTGGAAACTGGCAGTGATACATTTTCTTTTCTTTTTCTATGTAGATGATTTCATTTAATCTTGTTATAATGACAGACTTTCTCAAATATATTGCATTTATTATGATCTGTAATAAAGAAGTAACTTGCATATTTCAGAGATTCATTTTTAAATGACTGCATAGAATGAATTATAGGGCATTAGTGCATGAATTCTTTCCATATATTAACAAATGCAAAATTAATTTCTTGGGTCATAGTGGTCAAAATTGTTGCTAAAAATGTGATTACCATACAAGGTAGACTTGAGCTTGCATTTTAAGTGTTCATTAAGATCATTCGAACAAGTAGGATATTTTCAAATATTTTCTGCGAGTTTATTGCCATGGCAATATTATCATGGAACTGTGTTTAAAGTGTGTCATTTATATTGCGTATGTGCTCTTTATGAAAGTATTTGTTACACATTGAACAATGTGTTGTTTACTTTACTTTCTGTTCACTATATATGAGTGGTTAAAACAATAAACAACTTTATTATAGTGCCCTCATGAGTGCTAATTCTGCTTGGATATTGCCTATCCTAATACTACTTGCAGACTGCATCAAACCCATTTGCGTTATTCTTATGGGTTATAGCATCCAAATTGTATCATTTGCCTACTCATGTTTATGTGCATGCATAAATATGTACAATAGAAATGTATACATTATTTTAATTTGTAAGAACATATGAAAATGAAAATAAATCCAATGGTCATTAATTGGTCACTTGCAGTCATATGATGATTCATATTACAATCTGATAGAAAGATTCTCATATAGTGTAAATTTCAGTGGTATCATAACATAATGCCAGAATAGCACTGCACTGTGTTTATAACAGCCTTATAGGGTAATAACTTTTCTCTGGTGTTCACCCATATATTAATTGCCAGGCATGCTATGTTATTTCTTAGTATATGAAATCATAATGATCCTATTTAGTATTACATATTGTCTAGTTTAGACAAATTGTTTTATTATTGTCAAGTAAAGGTACTCTGTTTTATCTCCTTCTGGAATTTTATAGCGCTAGCATGTTTGCAGTAATGCCAATTTTTGAGTATTTTATTTAGAAACAAATGTATTGCTTACTTCAGATTAGGGCATTTATTTTATTAAGAAAATATTATTTTAACACATATTTATAATATTACCCAAACAGGTAAATTTTGAAGTGTTATGGCAATGTGAACCTGTAGTTTAAATAAACCAAGAATTACTATATTAGACAAAGTAGACCTGGGTGTGTTTCTCATGGCTTCAACTTGCATCTTCTCTGAATATGTTCAAGTTAATTAGCTTCCCCAGGGCTTCTAGGTCATCAATGAAAACATGACATGCTTTGTGTCTGTCAGATCTTACTTCATTATCAAAGCATAAAAAGCAGAATCCACCAAAAATCATGGACTGTAATTTGATAAAATTAACATTTCAACTGATTATTCAAGAAGCTGCGGTTTAAACACCAGGGTCCAAAATTTGTTATACACTGCAGTATATGCTGTTTTTATTTTAAGTACATACCTGAAAACAGTGTTTCTCCTTTGCTTTAAGCTGTTTTGAGAATTTTATGACCAGTTTTGTGAGATAGTTGGAAATACATTTAAGGAGCTACATACATACTGGTAATTACACATGCAGTCACACATATTAATTCTAAATAACTGGTAGACGTCTGTGTTTTTGATTAACAAAAATAGAGAAAAAGATAGATAAAATTATATAAAAATAATACACACACACACACACTCATGTATATATATACATATATATATATATATATATATATATATATATATATATATATATATATATATTATGTTAAGAAAGCATGATACATGAAAACCTGGGGCTGGAAGACTGACAGTACTATACACTGAAGTATTTTACATTTACAATTTTTCCTTTAGAACTAAAAATTAGACTAACATAATTTTGCTTTAACTTAAGTCAGACATCTAATAATGCACTTCATTATTACATTTTTCCATGCATGTTTTTTTTTTTAATTTACAGAAAGGATTTAAATCTATTTACTGTGAAGCACAGAGTATCTGCAGCGTGTTCTGAAGTTCTTTTCACTCTAGGTACAAGTGGTAGCATATTCATTGTGCCTGTCTTGCATGAAAGCATTTACTGAAGAAATATGACAAGAACATGTTCAGCTAATGAGGTCGAATGGTTGTTACATTAAATTTAGGCGGTGTTTTCTATTAGGTTTTATTTATCTGTATTTGCATTCAGTCCATTCACATTTGTTATCTCTCACCCAATGCCAGAGATGGGGTTCCTTTTCTCATTTCGCAGCCAATTGTTACTGCACGCTGACTCTGTAAGTTGCTGGTGAATGTAAAAGTGACTGCAATTAACCTGACTTTGTTGCTTGAGGAGAATTTGAGATGAGAAATCTGACAGCAAATGACAGGCATTTTTCTGGGTTTAGCATAGAAGAAAGTCTAAGTAACATTGCAAAGAGAGGCATTAGGGAGCAGGTACCTGCAAATTAAGTGGCTGACACTGTCTATTGAGAATTTCGATAGTAGCGGCTGGAATTCTTATGTTAAGTTCACATTATTTTATATTCATAGTGAGGTTCCTTTTGAGTATTTCCTTTGTGACTGTGCATGATCTCATTTCTTACATTTTGTATTTTTTTTCTTTCAGCTGATAGTTGAGGACCCCGATTTTATTATATTTCATTTTTACAGTTGCATCTTTAAAGTTTTTAGGCTTTGGCATTCATGACTTCTTCTTTAATGAGAATGCAGTTTACCTGAGAAATAATGTTAAATATAAGTCCAGGATTCACCAGTCTCTGTTTTCATGGAGTTTCTATTATATATATACATTGTAATAGGCTTATTGGCTTTATTCCTTGCTTTCATTATATCATATTCTGTTATGCAAGAACAAAGGATATTTCTGTACTTTGGTATGTAAACAAAGTCATGATCTAGTTGAGGTGAAAGAACTTAGAGCTTGGAAAGGAGATTTCTGCCTCCAGTTTTTTTTTTAGGTGTATTTTTCTGAATATATTTTTATCTAACCCCATTACTGTAATTTTCTATTTAACAACTGAAAAAGAATCTTCAGCCGTATACATTTTTCTTGCCTTCTTTTCTTACCTCAGTAATAATCATCCTGCAAACTCCATTTAGCACACACTACAAATGCAATATGCAACATTTATTGTATTTGTCAGGTATTTAGGAGACCATCGGGATTTTTAATTAATGTCATTTAGGAAGATACATTGTTCACTTGGTAACAGCATGCCAAGTTCTTCATTTTCCTATAATCCATATAGTCTTTAGTCTTTAGGGAAATATGGAAAATTAAAAGTTACACTGCATGCTGTTGTCTCAACAACACTAGGCTCATCAAGCAAAACTCTCATGCAAATTTTAATTTGCCCTTGAGCATAATTTAGAAACTATAATCATTGAGATTTTACAAAGCACAGCAAGAAAAAGAGATGGTGTTATTTATTTCTTTTTCTTCAAATAATCTTATTGGCTTTATAGTACAGGAAGGAATTTTGAATGTCTGTATGCTAGCCAATATAGCTTTATTTTATATCTTAATAACTGTAATGCAGTGTATTTTTTGACTGCCTAATAATATGATTTATTTATTTATTTATTTCAGTTTGATGACCAGGGAGGTCCACTGGGCTCAGGGAGCCCATTTTCAGTGGAGGCCCCGGGAGAAAAGCTCCGCATTACATAGTGATTATACACAGTTATTCACATAAAAATCCACATTACATAGTGATTATACACAGTTATTCACAAAAAAATCAAAATTAAATGAAGAAGAGTGCAATTAATAAAGTTGTGTTACACAGTGTGCTCACAGTTACAGTCAAAGTAAAGAGAAACACAAATCAAAAATGATTGAGAGTCAGAGAACAACATAAGTTATATGGTTTCATGGTGTCAAGTATTTATAAAGGTATGATATAGAGTAGGAACAGGGAATTTATTGAGAAGAAGTTGAGGATGCAGAATTTAATTATAAGCTAAAGTACAGGAATAAGTCATTGCAGATTATATTTTTAGCTAAAGAAGTTAGCTGAGGAACAGGAGTACGTTCCCAGGTTAGAAGGTATTTGAAGTGTATGGAGGAAAATGCTACAGGGAAAGAGGGGGAAAGAGAAGTGAAAGAGAGCAGAGGTGGTAGAGGTTGAAGAGGGTTGTACAGGTGATTACTTTTACAGTTATGTCAGGTTAGATTTAGGTTCAGAGGTAGAGAAAGGTTTATGGGGAGAGAGAGCCATAAGGCTATGTGGGGCGAGAGCAGTTGCATTTCCATTTGGAAGAAAGGTAGGAGTGTAGAAGAGTTTTAAAGGTGTCAAAGCTTTCACAAGTCCTTAGGGAGGATGGCAAGGAATTCCATTTTTTAGCTAAAGAAAAGGATAGCAGATACTGCCCAGCAGGACGATTGGGTTTATGGACAGTGATTAGGTTTTGGTGGGATGATCTTAGAGATCTTGGAGGGGAGTATGGCTGGAGGATATTGGACAGGGCTGGGCACTTAGTGGGTTGAAAAGATAGTTTATGGGCTGTAGTAATTTGGAAATAATCTAGATGGTTGGGAAGTTCAAGCCAGTTTAACAAATGAAGGGGAGTAAAGTGATGGGAGGAGAATTTGGCTTTGGTGGCAAATTTAGAAATTTTATTATAGCAGATTTCCAGTTTGGAGGAGAGAGATGCAGATAGGTTAGATAGGAGAGGAGCACCATATAAAAGTGAGGGAAGCAGACAGGTAGTGGCAAGGGTACTTGATATGATACAAGAGTACTAACACATATCAAGCAATACAAAGTGGCTTATGCCAATAATATCAAATTCAGAGTGTCATGTAGCTTGAGTTTTCATAATATCTGTAGGATATGTAACTGCATAGAGTCAGTCTTTTGTTATGTATCATAATGTATATGCTATAAGGAAATGTTCTTGTGCACATGTGGGAAGACATTCTACTAATTTGCATGCTACAGCAGAGTTGAGGTATTTTTAAATGATGTTAATGAATGCACACGCTGCATACAGCTAGTAGGGAATGTGTTCATGTCATCTGGCATGGATCAGAAAAGCATAAGCATGCTTGTTTACAAATGCGCTTCCTTTGGGATATGTAATTTACATATCAGGCTTGTTTACATGTGGGCATACAAAAGGAAGAGGATTCTCTGTCAGATGAGAGTCTCTCCCAAACTCTTAGCACTGAGCATACATGTAACATTCTGTTATTCTATAGGCCATTACCTGTTCCTCTACAGGAATTTGCATTCCACCACAAGCCAAAACATTCTCCGACCTATTTTGACTTCCATGGACTGTTTCTTAGATTACAGTAGGTAGACTGTTCTGAATTTTGTGCATACTGATAAAGTATAACGTTGCATGTTTCATGATAATGCTATCAAATTCTATAGTAAATGACAATAGCTTGAGACACTCTTATAACAATTTAAAAATTATCTCATGGGTCACATTCTCTGGACCATGTTGGAATATTGTATGGAAGGCAGTTGGAATGATAACATAAGTCTTCATTTGTTTAGAACAGATAACTTAAATTTAAATTTAAAGGTGAATATTAACCTTTGTTCCTGCATGTCCAATTCTTATCCAAGCAGTCTTGTATTCCATGACAACTGAAAATAAAAACTCTGCATGTATGCATCATTGTTTTTGTGCAAATCAGATTTAGAAGATCATTCATTAAGACAAATCAGTTCTCCTCCAGTAAATATTTTGGATTTGCCTTTGTCAGAAAATCCATGGGGTATCTTTAAGACATTTCAAAATATGTTTGGAATGCTAGTTGTAAACTGGTCAGGTCCAATATTAAAATGCTGAAAACGCTGAAATCAAATGGCTCACAAAATATTTGTATTATGAAATGTAATAAGTTTTAATAAGTTTATGTTAAGAATTTATGTCTCTTTATTATCAAGAGATGATATGACTGAAGTGACCTAACTTGGAGAAAACAACAGGCAGTTTGATTTTGGGCAGGATATGGGATGGGTATTTCTCAAGGTAGTGACTCTTTATTTATTATTAAAAAGTAGGGCAATACGGTTAAAAGTACTATATGGGATATTTTATTAATATCTGGCTTGCAGACACATTTTATCCTTCTCTGTTGAAATACTATTGTTGACATCATTGTCTGGGTGTTCCTGACTACCGGAAACTTCTTTCCATAAAATGAATTCAGTTTGGAAAACTTCTATAAAAGTAAGCTGTGGTCACTCTTCTTATACCATTGAATAACTTTTAAGTTTGAATTTTAAGAAAAATTGCAATAACCACCATGACACGAGATAGACTGAGCTGCAGGAATGTGAAATACATGTGCTGATCATTATAGGTTTGAATCTATATAGAGGAAGAGTGATTTTTTTTTTCTCCCTTTTTACACTTTTATGATAGTTGTACTCCTACTCTGACGTAGGCCCATGTTCTCACGTGTTTTTTTTTCATTTCTCACTCATTTTTCTAATTCTTTATAAAATGAGATATTTCTTAGCAGCTTCATTTTTCATGATGATGATGATTATTATTATTATTATTACTGTTAAGTTAATGGACTTGGGATGAATATTCAGAGAAAGTCTTATGTGTATTATTTTCTTTTAAATGTATAAAGGAAATTGTTAAATAAAATGTAAAATGTAATGAATCAGAAGTCCTTATCTGTGGAGTTAGCTTAGTGATGATGTGTGCTTTTAAATTAAGGCAAGAGATTACATGCCAGATTCAATAAAGCCTACACAAAGTGTACACAGTATGTATTCAGAACATCCCTACCATATTTTTTGTGTTTTCTAGTCACTCAGAAAGATTACACTAAGTGTATATGTAGTCCATACTTTGTGGTAACCTGATGAATCCCTGTCAATATTTAAAGCTGCAATGATATCAGTAGGAAAACTAAAATTAAGAGGAAGAACGTGCGAGTTATGTCTGTGTCATATGTTCAGTCAGAAAGGTGCAAGCATTGTTGGATCCAAAGGTACGTCTATGGAGACATTTTCAAAATTAATTAAATAACAGGCTATTAATTAAATAAATACTCATTTTTAAAATAAGCATTGTTGTTCTGCTTTTCATAAATGGTATGGTTGTAGTTTAATAAGATACTGCTATGCTGAAACATCAGTAATAGTAGTGATAGTAAAGGTAAAAAAAAAGCTGTCAGTATGAACAATTTGCCATTATTGCCCCACCATCCTTTGGGTTTTCTTTCCCCATACGATCATTTAGTATTGCACTTTTCCTTCAAGATGTACTTAGTTTTTACAACTTCTATATTTTTGTTTATATAATATACAGCAGAATAAATTATTGCTAAAGATGATAGGCTGAGCAGCTTCTCTGGGCATGAGTAAACCAACAGTACCTATGGGAGAAATGAAGATTAGCCTAAAATCAGAATATCATGCCACTTTCATGTTGACAACCATTCTCTGCTTTTTGTTAAACTGTTTATTGGGTTGATATAGAGATGATAAATTTTAGCCATTGTATGAATCAAACAGCAAAATTATGTAATATACAAATGATTAGTAGTTCAACAGTAGTAAATTTCACAGTATACAGAGATCATTGCTAATCTCCTTCTATTAAATAATCATGACATATATGTACATTTACCGCAGAAATGACAACGTGGTCTTTTATAATGTAATTCAGGCCACAAATCCAAACGCCACTATAAACAGGATTGACACTTGTTTTCCTCACTCTAGAATCCAGGGAGAATGATGAATGTGGACTCAGCCACAGAAACAATGGCAAAACACACATACATTGTTACAAAGCTATTTGAAGATCTTAGTTTGTTGGAATACTATGACAGATTTATAGATTTCATCTGGAAAATTCAAAAGCTCAGTTCTCTAGTTTTTCAGTGCAAAAATGATATCCAGGTCTTAACAATGCATTCAGGGAAAGTACATCTTCACTAGCTATAGGATTGTTTGAATGCCCTGATAAATTGAGGTTTGCAAATGTTTTTGTATAGATGTTTCTATATTTTGTCACTCTTTCTTGACTTTTGATCAAGAGTATACAGATGCCTTAGTTATAGTATACTAACCATAATTGCAAGCAGATGCACAATAACATAGACTTGCCAGCTATAGAGATGCTCATAGTAGGGAGTTACTTGCTAAAAAGTTAGATTTGTGGGACTGAACCATATGCTCATCGAATACACAAAGTACTCATTTTAATTTCCTGCCAAGTATTGTAGAACTGGAGTTATTTTTACTTATTTATATTATATTAAGATAGATGAGCTGTAATATTTTGTTTTCTTTGATATTTACATAAGAATAAGATTTTTACCTAAAACATTAACAAGTTTGTAAGTTTACATGGGGTTGTAGATAGATGGAGAAATGCAAGATGAATGGCTAAATCAGGACTGTATTGCAAAAACAGGACAGGTGGTTGAGCTATTAAAATGAATTGGAATTGAGCTGTCAGCATTAACCAACAAAATTGTTGTGAGTTTCCATATCAGAACAGTCATGTTTTTATATATCTTTTTCAATGGCTTGCAAGTTATACATTTCCAGATGACATAAAAAATAATATAGCATTATTTTTTTAATAAAGAAAAACATAGTATTCTTTTGTAACATTTGTGGTTCTTTTATGCTTTTTATAGTAGGATTAGAGTCCTGTGTCCCTCCATGGGCAGTAGCCACTGGCAGGAATTCCCATCACTCTCCTTGCATAGGTAACCAGGCAGAATGCTGGTCATTCTTATCCCCCACAACCCCTGCTGATTTGCTAATTAAACCCAGGCTGTCTGGGTCACAGTCATAACATTATCCCTTTATACCATACGGTGGCTAAAAGTACCATAATTTTGTGATTTTTGCCCAGCTGCCCATCTTGATGAACCCCTGTGCAGATGAAGCATATTAATAATCCCTTTTTTTTCTCTGAATATCACTTCTCATACTCTGCTGAATCATAAATGTGTTAAGACTACAACCCTACTCCATCTCTTGTATGGGCTCTATGATAGATTTCCTCAGATGATATCTACATATGAAAAATTATATTTTTAATAAAATGATGAACAGGAAATACCAATAAAAATTATTCTGATGTATTGAGTGACATATGCAAAAATAGTTTATCCACTGTGCAACAGTAGCTCATTGCTCCAGTTCTGAGTGATATGCCTCAGTCATTTGTTTGTTAATTTACTGATTACATTTGCTAAGTTCAAATGTCTAACCAAAAAGTCCTGGTGAGAAATACTCCAGACAAATCATACAGCAATAATATGATTTACAATGGATACATTAGATAAGAATATGCCAAATCATATTAATACTTTGGAGAAAACTGGAGTGAAATAATGCAAAGTCTACCTCTCAGATTAATTACTGTATATGAGAGGGGTGACCTGGTGATGGTGCTTTACATAATTGACAGCCGTCATCGATATAGTATTTCCAAACTGTACTGAGAGGAAAATGATAACCGTGTAAGATGAATAGCCAATCATCACAAATGCACGTGCAGCTGAAGAGAGATTTTCCCTTTGCTTTAGTCATTATGACAAAATCACAGCAGCCATAAATAAACTCAGAGTTACACATTGTCTTGCATTGTTTAAATGTTTTCTTCCTTTACTTTCAATGCTGATTTATGTCTTATGGTGTCAATAACTCTCATTTCAATTGGCAAACTGATATTTTGCCAAAACTATTCTTTTATATAGCTCAATATTGTGTTTTACTATTGATTAGCAAAAGACTTGAAAGTGGTTGGCTGAAAAATAACTTGTTTTGTGAACAGGATGATTATAAAGCATGAAGATGAAACTCTGACATTCATCCGTATTTATTAGATGTACACTAGTGGGTGTTTTAATACACATATAAAATGACTTTTTGTAATTATGCAAGGATCGCTTTATAACACGTTTCTTACTGTGCAAAATGTATTTTTTTACAAATAAGATTACATAAGATAGTCATTTGTAGTACTCGAGATAACGTCATTTTTAGAAGTCATAAATATCCATTGAAGGAATTGCAAAGAACTTCTCCAGAAAAGAGGTGTAACACTTGCAGGACTGCTGCCTAGCAACATATGCTTGAAAGATTTTGTTAAACAATTTAGGGTTTTATTCCCAAATGTTTCATATAGTTTATGTATGATAACATGTTTCAAATAGTTTATGTATAACACCATTTTGAGTCAGGATATAATGGACAAAGGTTAGTTTCTGCAGTAGCAAAACTTAGCTCTAACATGGATAAAACATAAAATGGATAGGCATTGTAGAATTAAGCGTAAGATAAAAATAAGAACAGTAAACATTTATATTGCAAACTTTGTATATCGGGGCAATTCAGATATTGGCATTTTCCGCCCATACAGTTTTATTTATTTTTTGTTCCTTTGTTACATAATCACAAAGATTCATCCAAAACAAGATAGGGAGGAAGTGAAAATCTAAAAAACAATCTCTTTAAAAGACTAATGTTAAAAATATAATGTTTATGGCTTCTAGATTAAGGCAGGACACATTTTGTTACTAAGAACGGTACTGAGCAGTCAGTATCTGAAGTAATCTGAAGAGGGCCTCGCGCCTTTAGCTGTCCTGTTGAAATCGTTTAGCTTTAATTTTTTCAGGAAATTCTATGCTGTTAAAGAAAAAAAACTGTACTGTGGTACTCCTCAGAGGGTTTAATGGTGGGGCTGAACAGTAAAAGGAATAAAGAACAGCCCTTGCAGGTGATGCAGACAAATTATAGTGTGATTTTGTCATGGCCTACCTTGACAGTGTGGCCCCTTATCTGTGCATTCTGTCTAATACTATGTGTGAATCAAACAAGCTAGGCCAGCACTTGTCATATACTGCTGGCCTGCAGTTGCCATATTGGCATGTAGGTTGTACAGGGAGGAGTGGAACTGAATGCCATCACTGCTCTTAACAGCAACTGGGTTTATACAGGTTTAGGCCATACAAATAGGTTCATAGGAGATTGCTAGACTAATGGCTTAAGAGCTCTTACAAGCTTATCCAGTCTAACCTGATTTTAACCAATGTGTGACCCATAGGGGCAAGAAGATGGCATAGGTTTGTGCATATGCCTTGAGTATTTTATGGATTGCCCCTGTCCATAAGGGACATAGGCACTACCATAGGTGTGAATTTGCGATTCCCCATCCATTGATCCAAACTGTGTTTGAAGAGGGCCAGGGAAGGGTTCTCTTTAACATGAACAGAAAATCTGTTTCAAAGATGGGTTAATCTCTGTGACACATATCTTTCTGTTCAGCATGTTTTGTTTGAGTCACTAACTATGTTTAGATCCCTAGATCTGGTGACCCTAGTACTGTTTGTCTTGTGAATGTATAGCAGCTCCATCAGGGCAAGATTTGTGAGTGCCTTGTAGGTTTGACATAGGTCGCCCCTTTAATATTCGGCAGGAGACAGAGTAAAGGAATAGGAATTTTAGTCTGTCTACATAGGACATGTTGTTAGCACCCTGTATTTTCTTTGTGAGAAACCTCGGGAGTCACTCCAGCAGTTGTAAGTCTCTAGTCAAATACATGACAAATGTTGCATTGTACTTGATTTTTTGGTCTAATGAGGGATGGGTATAGTAGGACTATAACTTCCTTAGACCTGGTTGCCATACCTTTACTTATAAGCTGTGCCATATAGAATGGCTTCTTCACCACTGCGGACACATGGCAGTCAAAATTCAGACTACTATTTGTATAGGTAGATCTCTCAACTTGAGTCTACTCTTTGGGGTAGGCTACTAATGTTGTAATTTGCAGGGGTCTTTAGCTTCCCAAAGGGTATAATAATGCATTTTTGTGCATTTAGTTTTAGGCTGTGTCTCTGGCACTAATCATTTGTCTGATTTTAGACCCTCCTGAAGGATATCCACATTACTGGGGGATTCAGTGATTGACCCCAGCTTGCAGTCAGCAAACTTTGTCATCTAGAGGCCTTTCACATTAGCCTTGACTGCAGAGAAGTATATTTTGAACAGGTGTGGTCCCAGTACTGAGCCAGTAGCACACCACTAGTAACTGTCCTCTTGCCGGATCTGGATTCACCCACTTTAACCACATATGTCCTGTCCAATTGACTAGCCACCTGGTGATGTCGGGCTTTATGCCTAGTTTTTTTCAGTTTATAATACCTGAGCGCGGGATTGTGTCAAATATGTTGACCAGGTCAAGGTAGGTGGTATGCACTGTTTTGCCCTCAGCCATGAATCTAGTGACTTTTTCAAAAAAGTCCACCAGATTTAGCAGATATGACCTGCCCTTGACAAACTGAATTGGATTGGGTCTAGTGTTTGGAGGTTATCTGTGTCATTAATTTTCAGGTCCATGGTTATTCTTTCCACAGCCTCACATATAAGGCTAGTCAAGCTTATGGATCTGAAATTACCTGGGTCAGTTGATGCTCTGCCTTTGTGCAGAGGGATGACTGTTGCTGTCCTCCAACTCTTTTGAGACATAGCCAGTGCAGAGTTTGTGGTTAAACAGAGATACTAATGAGCCTGATAGGTCCAGATTCAAGCAATTTAAGAGACGACCTGGTATATCATTGTGCCCTATTGCAGCCATGTTTTTAGCTTTAGAGTGTGCAGTGAGAACTTGTTCTTTACTGATAATTGACAATGGAGTGGTGGAGGGTATTTCTTGGGGGAGAACTGGGGGATGATGGGGAGGCAAAATTTGAGCTGAATTTGTCAGCCAGCAGATTTGCTATATTTTTTGGCTGAGTATAGATGATGCTGTCCAACTAATTCTACACATTGTTTGGTGTTGTCCGTAAGATTATAGACATAACTGAAAAATGCTTTATGGTTATCCTTAGCTTTGGCGGCTATTTTTGCATCAAAGTCTGCTTACAGAGTCAGGACTAGTTCCCTGATCAGCTTGATTAGACAAATGAAGGACTTTTTGTTCTGTTGTGCACATTCACTTACTTTTCAACAGGATTTTATTTATTTTTCTTGTACAACCTATTAATACCAGAAGTCCACAAGGGTGTCTTGTTTTTGCGATTTGACCTGGGCTTGTTTTGGTCCGGTACTGCCATTTCTATGAAGTTGTTTTTATAGTTGTACAGGCTTTTGCGTATGTCTCTAAGTAGGCTTCTCTGTTTTCTGGCTTTAGGGGAGATTGGAAACTAGCCATGCCATCACTTAATAGGAGGTAGTTTGCCTTAGAAAAGCTCTTAAAATTTTGGAGATAGGCGGGAGGGCCTAGTTTTATGTTTATTTCATTGGAGATCGCTTTGTGATCTGATCTTACCAGTGAAGACATCACACTTGTTGGGGGGTGCAGCACTCAGCTATATATGTGAGTACCAGATCTAGGATATTTGTACCCTAATGGGACTACAGACTACCTGCTCAGAGCATTTGAGTTTACAAATCAAGAAATCTTTGGGCCTGCATGTTTGTGGCCATGTATGTCTCCTACTTAATGGAGAGGTAGTTAAAATCACCCATGAGAATGGTATTGAGCTGGATTTTGAGTGATTCTAGTCACTTCAGGTATTATGTATGGGTTTCCTGGTTCATGGTGGAGCACCTGTATCTCACAAGAATATGATAATGGATTTTTCCCATGGTTAGTTGGACTTGGAGTAGCTCAAGCATGTCATATTGTTTGTTCAGCATTGAGGTGTGCTTATCCTTTATGTAGATACAGGCACCTCCACCTTTTGTTCTTTCATGTTCAGTGGGTGGTCAGAATGTATGAAAGGCATTATAGCTATGCACAGCTGGAGTGCTTTACATGGCTTTGAACCATATTTCAGTAACTGCACAGATGTCAGCATTCTCCAGGGTGAGGAGTGCAGTTTCTCATTGAGACTCCTAGCACTGAGCAGTAAGATCTTTAGCTTATCTTGTGTAGCTTTTGCAATGCCGGAAGGTTTGTTTGCTTGGCAGTGCCTAAAAAGACATTATAGAGGTGAATAATGTTTGCTTATTGATGACAGGGCAAAGCAATGTTTCTTGTCAACCATATTCTCACAGCCTGACAAGTATTGGACCCCTTTAGAATGACACCAGTAGCGAAGCCAATTGTTATACTCAAATGCTGTTGTTATTGTGGCATCATCCTTGGTGGTGGCAGAATGCTGCTCAATGCTAGGCTCCTACCTGCTTGTGATACATATTCTGAGAGCTTGATCATGTCTATCTTCATATAGTCCAAGGAGGTATGTCTCAGGTCATTCACACCCACATGGATTATGACAGAGTCATACTGCTAGTTGGGGGTAACTGACCTGAGTGCTTGTGTGATCTGAAAGATCCTGGCACCTGACAGGCATCTAACTGTAACCTTCTCTGTATCCAGCCTGGCAAGAGCTACATCAGTGTATCTCACAATGGATTCTTCTCTGACACGCCTCTGATAGCAAGAACGTGTCTATACATTGTTGCAGGTTCGAATGTATACTTTGCAAGGGATAGGAGTCGAGGGTGTTTGTAGCCAGACAAGGAATGGGGCTTACTGTGGTGTATTTTACAGCTGACCTATCCAGAGAAGTTGCTGATCAACCCAAACAGATGCTCTTCGAACAGTGACAGTCCTGGTGCTATAATAATGTAATCTAGACCTTAATGCTTAACTAAATGCATTTATGCTGCTCACCAAATAAACTATGTACCCCGTGAGTAGTTCAGAACTGTGTTAAAGTTCTGATATAGTTTTATAGAGAAATTTCATCTTCTGGTATTGCATATATACAAGGTAAGGCTAACCATTGCTGCGTGAGGAGCAGCTTCATGCAGACGCAACGCTTATATACAATCAGAAAAAAATAAGTTGCAGACTAACTATGCCCAAAGGCCAATCAGGTAAGCACACAGTGAGCTTTCTACTAGCAAGTCCCAGCTGAGATAGGTGAAATCAGCTCTCTCCTGCCACAAGAGTGCAGAGTTTGATCTTGTAATGTAAAACAACTGGTTTGGAGCTCAAGTGTTAAGGAACCGCAAATAGATGCCTAATACTAGCTAAAAATCACCGGATACAATATATTTAAATGCAGAGCAGCAACTCTTAAAGCACTTAGAAAAGACAACTTTTAAACTTTAAAGAAGTGCAGAAAACAAATAGCACAAAAATATTTCACAGTATAATGAAAACACTTAAAGCCAGTGCAACATGATACTAAATTTTATTTGTCTTGTCAAGGGTGGCATCAGATGTGTATTCCCTAGCATGATGATATCATCTTAGTGAGGCTGAAATGCCAGTGAGATGTGGCAACTGGAAGAAGGTTCATCCTGGGCCCAAGGACAAATACCTCCACTCCCACAGACCCACTCAACTCAACAGCACTTTCTCCACTTAGCACTGAGCTCTCCACCATAGCTGAATGAATGATTTAACCACTACGGATGTATTAAATATTATATGTGTATGTATAGGTATGCATTACTCTATGCATACATAAATATGTGCACCACGAAGAACAGTTACTGGCATTCATTAAATTTTATTTTGTTGGCATATTTTATGTTACCTTTGTATATCATTGGTCTTTAACTGTGCATCGTACACATACCTCTCAACATCTAAGCTCAAGAAATCTGGACAAAGGCAAAAATAATCAGTGGATAAAGGCCCAAAATCAGGGAAAGATTTTAAATTTTGCTGTTATAAAATTAGAAAATTGTCAGAAAATGAAGTTTTATATTATTATGCATTTTTGAAGGCTATGAAGTTTGAAACTGAAATGTCTGTCATTATATAGTGACTTCCATGTATTAAATTGAATCTAACATATTACAAACTGTAGAGTATAAAACTGCAGTATTGAAGTGACTCTATAATTTTGCAAAATCAGCTATGCAACCTAACGGATACTCTGCCAGTGTTAAAACAAATGCACATCTTTTGAACTCTGCAACATAAAACATACCACAGCATTATTAAACTGATCCCAAAGTGCTACAAAATTCAGTCATGCAACTTAAAGCATGCCTTGCTAGTGTTTCTGTCATTTTTAATTTCTCCAAGTATTTTGGGTTTCTAATACCATGACAGGAATGGACCACATTTCTAAGTCAAAGTACAATTAAAGTTCATGTTTCACTCTGATGTCAGCCATATGTGCTCTTTGCAGCACCCGCAATGTGTCCAGTAATGACTCCTTCTGCAATTCGTATGGTGTTACATGAATTGGTAACATATCTAAATACGATTGTAAATTATTTTTTATAAGACCCATTGCTCCTACTACTATTGCAACTGTCTGGGTATCTGTCTTCCACATGGCTCTCATTTCTGCCTGCAGATCCAGGTATTTTATGACGTTGTGTCTCTCTGTAATCAAGATACTGTAGTCACTGGGTGTGGTGATTTCAATCATCAATGTTACTTTTGTCTTCTTTTCTTGGACCACTATATCCATTTTTCTAGCATCTATCTTTTCAACTGTTGGTATTGGGTGATCCCATGTGATATAAACGTCATCATTTTCTATGATTCTTTGTGGCTTATATTTCCAGTGTTTTTTAACCACTTCAACACCATAATGTTTGCACAATCTCCAGTGTAACAGTCTCACCACATTATTATGCCTTTCAGTATACAGACCCTCTGCCATCACTGTGTCGCAACCAGCAACAAGGTGTGTAACTGTTTCAAATTCGGTTTTACAAAACCTACATATGTCTGTTTCTCCCACATGTTCAATGGAGTTTGTAAACCAGCGTGTACATAGACCACTATCTTGGGCTGCCAGTATTAACCTTTCATTTCTTGGTTTGAATTCGGCTATCCTTAACCATTCCTGCATTCGTTCTTGATCAACATGAGGCTCTTCCAGATATTTTCTATACTTGCAACTACATTTATGTTTCTTCCACATTTCTTGCCTTCTCATCTGGTCCTTCACCTTATATTCTTTCTTTTGTTTTTTGGCACATTCAGTTGCTGCCTGGTTTTTATCCACTTCTGGTTTGATTTCCATTCCTGCTTGATGTCAATATGCTTCTGCTAAATTAAGCAGAGACATCATTTTAGATTTATTGTCCTCATGTTTCAAAACTTTCGCTGCATTTGGATCTTGTGAAGTCAGTAGATATGTGTGGAGTCCCACTATTGCAGATCTATACATGTAATCAGTTTCAAGGAGGCCGATCCTTCTTTCAGAATGGGGAATGTGGAGGCCGATCCTTCTTTCAGAACGGGGAATGTGGAGGCCAATCCTTCTTTCAGAACGGGGAATGTGGTGCAGCAGTTACCGTTGCCGCCTCACAGCAAGAGGTTCTCTGGTTACATCATCGGCTAGGGTGCCTTCTGTGTGGAGGCTGCGTGTGCTCCCTGTGGTTGTGTGGGTTTCCTCTGGGTGCTCTGGTTTCCTCCCACATCCCAAAGACATGTTGTAGGTGGATTGGACACTCTAAATTGGCCCTAGGTGTGAGTGCATGCGTGTCTGTGTGTGTGCCTTATGTGGAAGGTTGGGCGCCGGGCTGGCAGTTTGACACTGTAAAACTCCACTGCCAATCATGAGCAGACAGGTGATCCGCTGTAGCGACCTCTAACCAGGAAAAGCTGAAAGAAGAAGGTATACACTGATTTTTATAAATCAATTGATAAGCATGAAGCATCCTTCTTGTTTTAATATCCAATCTATCCAACACATTTTGGGGCTAGTCAGTCACTCCAAAACTATAAGTTAGGACAGGAAGATCAAATTTATTTATAGCTTGGATCTTGTTCCTAGATGTCAATGCTGTTTCAGGATTAATTTGAGTCTTCTAAAGTACTCCTTAGTGAGTTTTATTTGCATTTGTCAATGTTTTATTGCTGATCCTTCATCAATTCCCAAGTATTTATACACCCCCTCTTGCTCAAGTTCTTTTATATCACATTCTTGTCCCAAACTGATGCTTTCCTGGTGCTGCAGTTTTCCCTTTTTAAAGGTTGCTTTTGCACAGTTATCAAGAACAAATTACATTCCAATATCATCTGAAAAAGTTTTGACAACCTGCAGATGTGCTTTCAGTTCCTCGTCTGATAATCTAGTGCTATTGTGTGTCTGCTAATGTTCAGCTATGTGACGTGCAGCATCCTGTTTCACTATTAAAATTACTCTAACACTCTGTAAAAACAGGTGTGTAAACAAAGGCATGTTGTTTACTGAGCTGAGGCAGAAACCATACCACACTGACTTTGTGACCTTTTATTAAATAACTGCCATTGACAGCCATTAATGATGCCATGATAATTCAGATCAACATATAAACAATAACCATTCAACCATAAACTCAAGCGAGTCGGCATAATCCAGCCTTTTCCGGCTGCCACTACAGAAAAAAAAACAAGTGCATATTCCAAGCTGCCTTGGACATGGTGGCAAACCCATTTAACTCATCCTTGCAAGCCACATACCCCTTGATGTGGCCACTGGTCAAATCTAGGTTGAACCTGAGATGAGGGCTGAGAGGGAGAGTCAACACGTCTGCTGATGGATCTGCTGAGTGGAGGAGTAGTATTCCTTTAAATAGGGGGGATACACCCTGGATGACATGTACACTCACAAACAATGTGACACTATGGGTAAGTTGTCATTATTCCAGTATTAGAATGACTTCATTACTGTTAACCCATGCAACATATAGGAACCTGTAGCACTATTACCATGAATTTAATGTGAAAGAAAACCTGCTACACAGCCTGGAACATCCTATGCCTACACTAAGCTAAATGCAGTGCTGTTCAGTGATGTAGTATTGACTATTCAGTCACGATATTAGAGTAAGTGCATTGCATTAAAATTCAACCATGCAGAACAGGGTATCATACAGTAAAATTAAACCAAACTCAGCAATCTTCAGCTGTGCAATATACATCATCCTGCAGCAGCAGTAAACTGAATGCAGTGTGCAGTAAATATGCCATGCAGATTAGGACATCTCATCACAGTACAAAATATAATCTATTATTCGTCAGATGTGGAAGTGGGATTTTCCATGCCCGTATTAAGCAGAATCCATTGTGCTACATCTTCCAGCTTATAGAATAAGATAAACGACTAGAGTCTAATTTCTGATCGCCTCAAACTTTCTTGTGTTATTGATGATACATCTTTTAAACTCTAATGCTCTAGTATACTTCAATTGGAAGCCAACATTTAGCATCAGTAAATGCCTGTTTAATTTCATTTATTCATTTTATTATGAATAACTCTTGTTAGAAAATTCAGTTAAAGAAAGGCAAAGTATGAGGCAACACTTCTATCACACATAAAAGAGATCACCTAACTGTAAGCAGAACCCCAAACTATTTACATTGTAGTCCAAATACTTATGAACATGCCCCCAATATCTTAATAGGATTAGTTATGAATCAAAGTGCATTATTAAATGCTTTTACTAATGCCTACTCTGTTATTCCCTGCAATATGCAAGGCTCCTTTAATAATAGTATCATGTTCATAGGTTCATAGGTAGGTACTAGTCTATTGGCCCAAGGGCCTAAGTAAGCCTAGCCAACAAGGTTCCCTGGCTTACGCCACCCAAGAAAGTTATTTTCCTGTGCCCCTGTCGAGCAGAGACACAGCAGTGACCCCCGGGGATGTATTTCCTACTTCCCATCCAATCATCAAGATTTTTCTTGAAGAGTGCTAATGAGGAACTTTGCTTGACATAGATGGGTAGCTTGTTCCAGAGTATGGGAAGTTTCTGGGACAGGAATCTATCTCTCCAGCATGTCTTGTTTATTGTAGTGACAATGTTTAGGTCCCTAGAGTGTGAAGCTTGGAGGGATTGGGATTTATTTAGGTGTAGCATGTCCAACAGCTCTGGGTTTGACATAGCTTTATATGTTAGGCAGAGATCACCTCGGAGTAGGCAATATGTTATGGAGTAAAGATGGAGTTTTTTTAGATGGTCAGTGTAGGGCATCTGTTTGAGGCCAGTAATCCTCTTTGTGAGGTACTTCTGTGGCCTTTCCAGTTACTGCAGATGTCTTGTGAGGTACATTCCAAAAGGGCCATTGTACTCTATAATGGGTCTAATGTGTGTCGAGTAGAGCGGAACAATGACCTCTTTTTTTTCCTGGATGAGAACCCTTTTGTAATGAGGTGTGCCATGTAGAAGGATTTCCTGACTACTGCGGCAATGTGATTATCAAAGGAGAGACTACTGTCCACCTGGGTCCCCAGGTCTCTTATCACACATTTGGCATTAAATAGACTGCCACCTATGTGGTATTTTATGGGTACAGAGTTTTTACCAAAGGGGATGACATTGCCCTTTTTGGCATTGAGCTTGAGGCCATGGCTCTGACACCAGGCATCTGTCTCAGTGAGGCACTCCTGTAGGATGTCCACTTCATTTGGGAACTCAACTATGGCCCCTAGTTTGCAGTCATCTGCGAACTTCATTAGCCAATCTGTGTTAGCCTGTACTTCAGAGAAGTAGATACCAAACAGGAGAGGTCCCACGACTGAACCCTGTGGTACTCCACTTGTCACTGGTTTAAAGTCAGATTTGGAGTCTGCAACTTTTACAGTGTGGGTTCTGTCAGTGAGCCAATTGGCAACCCATCTTGTGATGTAGGGATTTATACCTAGTTTAGTGAGTTCAGCTATAATTCCAGAATGGGGGATGGTGTTGAAAGCCTTGACGAGGTCAAGATAGGCTGTGTGAACCACCTTATCCTCATCTACAGCTTTGGTGACTGCCTCAAAGAAGTTGATCAGGTTCAGGAGGCATGATCTGCCTTTCACAAACCCGAACTGGGTGGGATCCAGAGTTTGGAGGTTATCAATGTCTTTGTTTATGGGTTCCATGATGATACGTTACATGGCCTTACAGACCAGGCTCGTCAGGCTAATAGGACAATAGTTCATTACAAACTGGTGCCAAAAAAAATAGATGTTTGTCTTCTGAAATATAAATTCATTACTGATCATGAAGTTAGGAGTTCTATACTATACTGTACCTACTCATGGCTGTCCATAAACTACATAGATTTTATGGCTAAACACTTAATATGCTACCTCATGTATTACCTTGTCAGCGGCCCAGAATGTGACAATAGTATATACATTTGGATCCTCACCATTTCCAGGGTAATGCTGTAATTTGTTTATCTTATAGGTTCATAGGTTCATAGGTAGGTACTAGGTTATTGGCCCTTGGGCCTATATAAGCCTAGCCAAAAAGGTACCCTGGCTTTCGCCACCCACTAAAGGTTTCCTAAATTTGAGAACTTGTTTAAATGGGGAACTGAGAACCTGATTCCCATCCCTACTGATGTTACTTAGGTAACTGATGTAACAACTGTGCATGTTCTGCTCCAAAAAGTACAAATGGCACAACTCTCTGAAATAGTTAGTTGTTTATTTCCTAGCGAGTTTAGTGTCTGTTTCAAAACTGATGACATTTCATGGCTTCTCTAAATATATAATTAAATTAAAAACAATTGTTGTTTTGAAATGTTCTTATGCAGAACTCTCTCCTGCATTTCATCTGGCTATTACTCAATCTGCTCCACAGTAAGGAAAACTATCAGGTGGTGTGAATTAAAATAATTACATTTTGTGAGAGGCAGTGTTTTCTTTCTAATGCTAATAAGCTAACAAGTCTATGAGGGTAATTTTGCCATATTAAATTCATAGTTGCCCCTCTCCCAGTACCTTTTATTCTCTTTCTTTATTCCCTTAAGTGCATTCATTGGCAGATTGTTAGCAATACATTTTATCAGGCATTTTCTAAGCTATTCAGATCTCTCTGCAACACAGAATCTCAAAAAGTACCCATAGGTGGGGACTCCAGTATCTCAAATTTAGGATGGCCATATCCAGGGGGTATGTTTCAGGGCAAACAGGAATTCCAATACAGGAATGTTGAGAGTTCAAGTATATACAGCAGTCCCTTCAACTAAATAATTGTATTTCCAAAAACAAAATAAGTCCAGTTCCAAATCCCCCTTTTTCAAAAAAGAGACTAACTCCAGGTCATAAAACCTACAAAAGAAATTATTTATCCTCTTTTTCTTGAAGAAGAAGGACTTAGAAATGGATTTATATCGGTTTTAGAAATAAAATTATATAGTTGAAGGGAATGCTGTAAATACTTGGACTATTGGCAATCCTGTGTTAGAATATCAGTTTGCCCTGGCTGCTGGAACCTCTTTGCAATAGGGTTATTCCTTCCAGAATAATTGTGTCACATAGTTTGTTGTAAATTTTGAAAAGTACACACTGCAATAGAGTCATTTTATAAAGGTATTAGTTTTACTGAGCAGCATTATGCCTTTATAAGTTTTCCAAATGAGACAGATATTTTCTTGAATCACATTAATTTCTCATTACGTCTTTTGCTTCCATTTTGGCTTTTTTTCTCTATATGAGCTTAGAAAATGCCTGATAAAATGTATTGCCAATAAACAGCCAAGGAATGTACTTAAAGAAAAACTGAAATGCAGTCCAGATATATCTAATAGTTATTGCAGAATTGGTAGTGGTCTAATAAAACCTTTGGTGAACCTAGTCATTGCTTCTAAGAGATACAGGTTTGAATCCATAGACTGCACTCTGACTCATATGTTGGAGAGAACAGGGGAACCCCAAAGAATCTTCACACCTACTGACCTATTTCTATAGTGTGGGACATTTGTGGAGACTCTTCAAGAGTAAGAAATCTGAAAGAAACACAGATTCTTAATAAGAGAGTCATTCTAATTACAAGGATTCACCCCCAGCAGAAATAACCTAAAAGATGACAGCAGTGTAGTAAAACCATGTGACACTGCTCTTGCCCGGAACACAGACTATGAGGAAAACAAAAGAAAAACAACCTAAGAAACAATAAAAAAAAGAATAAGATTGCTTACAACTGTTTACACACCTTAAAATTGTTAGAGTATACTATGTATTGTATCAGTAAATGTCTGCTGCTTTCTTTTACAGGATCCCTTTTTATTTCTTTATGCAATATTGCATTAAATGGTGTGATATTCTTTTTAGTGAGCAGGCCATACAGAGCAATTGATTTTTTTTCCTGTTTATTTACAGCCATCTTTAGCCAGGCACTTCTATCATCTTTCTATTTACGTTTTCAAACAATGTGTACACACACACACACACACACACGCACACGATGTAAACTTACTTTGTTCATTCACCTGTAATATTGGAAGTACCCCTGGTTCCTAATATTTCTTCTGGTGCTGTGTTATTTGTTATCACCGTGATATTATTTAATAGAGGCTTGGTTACTGGCATTCACTGTGTGCTGTGAATGTAACCATCAGAAGAGTCAATCCCATGATACTAGTTTTTGGAAATTAGAGTTATACTACGACATTATTTGTTGACTGAGTGAAGATGTAAAGATGTAAAGTTCAGCTGTGTATGTAACAAAACCCAGCTTAGAGTGAGGGTGCATAGTTATGTAGGAGAGAGGAACCATCCATGCCTCTCCGACCTCTGTGTTGAGTGCAGTCTACTCCTAGGCAACTTTTTGTCCCCTGTATGTGTTTAAAAGTCTTAAAGGTTTACCTGCAAGCTAAGGTTTTTTTAACTTCTGTGGGATCCAATTGAAGTGAATTCCTCTGTCTTATGTTTTCTGTGTGTTACTACCCATCACTAGTGTTTAGAGGAAAGTCCTACACCTGCAGCAAAAAAGTAATTTTACAGGGAAGCGTAGAATGTGCAATTACATTCTTTTACAGGGTCTCATAGTTTCTCCTGGCTTATGTACTAGGTACAACTTGGGTGACTATTTTGGATAGCAGTGCAGCCCCTTGTTAATCATGTGATATTTTTAAAGTCCCAGCAAAATGATCAGCAGCACTTTTGATTTAATGGGAGGAGGAAAATCCTTGTTAACAAGTATGACTGCAATGACAGGCTTTCAGTCAGCAAAGCATCTAAATCTTCCACAGGATGTCAGGCCCTTCACTTCACTTTACCCACAGTGCTCTGGCAGCTATTCTCATCTGGATCTATTATGCCACTTGAGAAGCTTGCATCAAGAGAAGATGGCCTTGGTTTACTTCACAATTCAAATGAATCTTTTGTGTAAAGAAAACCTTAGAATATTGTGTTATTTTCTACATATTTCAAGTCAACTTCACTTGTCATCTTTTCTAGTCCACAGAAAAAAGGCATACCAAGGTATTTTTCACTTTTTTGGAAGTTTGCTTCTAAACTGTTTCTCAGGCCAAGTTGTTATTTTCATTTATTTGCATTTTCACTTCCTGTATTGCATTTCTTGTTCGATCTAAGCTTTGATTTTGCTTGTTAATAAATAAATAAAAATCTAATTTTGAAAAAAAAAAGTGGTTACACAGTGCTTTGCTTTTCCTTCTTAGCCTTCACAACACAATGTCATTGGTGTGGTTATTGTTAGTTCTCAGGCTGTTTTTAATTTCTTTATATGCAGAGGGTAGAGTGTTAAAAAGTTCAACATTAAATGTATGAGCACATTTATTGTACTAAGAACAAAGACAATGACAGTGAGCAAACACTCCAAGGTTTGTATGAACTTCAAGTAAAAAAATAACCTTTTTCATCCTAGAAAAGATTCTATAACTTTGAGAGGTGCTGGTGGGAAGAGCAAATTAGCATTCAGAGAATTATTTGGTAAATGAGACAGTGCAGGAAAGCCGCCCAGTTTGAATTATTTTGTCTTAATACATATTTTTTTTTAATTAAGAACAGCTAAAAGATATGAGTTATTTTATCTTTACTTTTATTTATTTTTGTTTTCGTAATTTTATTTGTTTGGCCGTGCCATTTTTATTGCATCACTGATTGTATCATTTTCATGAGGCAGAGTTTTCTGTAAAGTTGTTTGCTCACTTGGTTCTCACTTCTTCCAATGTTGCCCATAGCAGCATATGAAAGTGCTGAAGAAAGTTCCAATAAACATCTTTTGTGGATAATTATCGGTGGTCTGTTTTTCAGTTACAAATTTTTTCCTTAGGACAGACATACATATCTTATGTGTTGCTTGTCTGGGAGAGGATCATTTTCAGAAAAAGTGTGAAATATGTGAGTTATTTAATCCATGCATGTTTAGACTGAGTGGAAAGAACAAGTTATATTTACATAGTTTAAAAGGTAGCTTGGCATTCACTCCCAAAGGGGCTTTGACATCAGATGCCGTCTTGGCATTGAACCTATTGGCCTTAATGCATGAGTCTAACTTGCTCAAACCCGTTAGACACAAAGAAAAATATATTGATCATGAGATGGGCAGGAACAAGACTAAGCGGAGGTCCAGCAAAACCAGTGATTCCAAAGAGTTTTCATTTGCTGCAGTCAGTAAGAAACCCAGACTGGATTATCCCTGTATTATCTACCACTGCTTCTCTAAGGCCAGTTATATACCCACAATATTTGGAATAGATGCTAGAAGTGTTCCAAAGTTGATTGTGTTGTATGCCTGAAGGGGGTTGATACTCAATATTTTAATGACTGTTAGTGTTTGATGTTTTTATGCTGATGCTGATGCTATTGGCATCAGATGTCTCTATGGCACATAGAGTCCAGGTTGGCTATCAGGATTGATCGCATTCCCAACACATTGGGAACTCTGCTGATCTCAGATAGGTTGGAGTTCAAGCCCTGAGCCTTACAGCTCTAATAGTCAGGTGCAAGAAAAACAGATGTGTCGGTCATCTTGTTTCTGTTTAGCTCAGCACCAGTCCTTTCATTGTTGGTCCTGTCCTGCATGACCTTTGGCCTTGGATAATTGGAGTTAGTGAGATCATTACTGAGTGCAGTATCAACACTAATTTTCCACTGATGATGTACATGGTTTGGCATATTTTGCCCTTAGCACCTGTACCAGCATTGACTACAGCCTCAAATAGAGATACAATTCTTGACATTAAGAAAAAGGATCTGAAAAGCTGTTGTAAGATCAGCCTTTTATGCATAGATGATACCATGATTCTTCTTTCTCTTCAGCTTGATCCCCAGCAAGTTGATGAAGAAGCATGGTTACAAGAGAAAGCAGCTGGATTCCCTACTGGGGTCCGTCCCCCAGGTACAGTGTAGAAAGCATTGATTCCACACTTTGGAGGCAGTTGGGGGCCTATTTTCCTCACATTTAGATGGATGGTGGGCCATCAAAATATAACACATGGATTAGAACAGTATGCAGAGCCTATACTCTTATTTTTCGCAACCTTCTCCAGCCTCACTGTTTCCTATTGCTACAAGACTAAACCTGTTAAAATAATGCATTAAGAAAAGTTGTCTTAAAGCTCCTCAATCCAAGAGATCCTACCTCACCAGATGTGATGCAGATATTATGCCATACTCGTTTTAGCAGCAGAGAAGGCAAAGGATCTTAGGCAATATTTGATCTTAGTGGAATTAATTAATTGATTCCCAATCTTTCCAGATGGCCATGGTGCAGTCCAGCCTTCCATCTCTGTAATAAACAGATTGGACATGCTCTCTGGACCTCAAGGCCAACCGTCTACATAACCAAATTTCCATGGATTCCAGAATGTTTTTACACTTCTGAGTAGGAGTCAGTCATTATCAGTTCCAGACACTTCCCTTTGGTGCCATATCAGCCTTCACAGTGTCTTTCAAATGTGTGCTTATAGTTGCAGTGAACTAGAGGCTTCAAATGGTGTATTTCTTTCCATATCTGGAAACCTGGCTCTTAGCAACAAACAACTTTAGATGTAATGGTTGCAACTTGGCATTCTTAGGTGCATTTTCTCTGTCCTTGGATATAACAATGAACACTGAACAGTCCCATATGGTGCCCTTGCAGACACTATCCTTCAGTGGATGCAGCTTAGACACTTTGTTCTGTAAATCATGCCTTCATTCAGGCAGGATTATATGTCTGCATAATATACCATCTCTGTTTCTTCACTGCCAACCAGCCACATTAGCTGTCTGTCTTAGAAGACAGACTGTTGACAAATAGTATTTACATGGTCCCTCAGGTGAAGTCCCACATGAGGGTACTGAAGGTATTTAACAAATCCCGTGTCCCAGAAGATTTCAAAGCCATGCTGGTACAGCAGCAATTATGGATCCTCACAGCAAATCCTACTGTGGGTAGCCTTTTCCAAATCTGAAGTACCTGTCATGGAAGACTATTTCTAGTGGTCGTTACTTATGCATGAAGAATTTTGGAGTTACATGCCTTATGTTTATTCCTGATCTTTCATAAGGATATGATGTCATTGTGAACTAATCCTTCTTTTATGTAAAAGCTAACCATTGGGACAAATCTTAAGCAATCTACCTTACACTTGAATTATATCCAACTACTTAGAGGTGAACATTTATTACATTACATAGACATTCATAGACAGCTTAGATTTCATGTGGGCAGAACAGTTTCAGTCATTAAATATTCACAAGTTTTGGCCTCATTTTTTAATAAAAAATTGGTTCCAAGGTTACAAAATGTTTTGCATCAAAATAACTTTTTGATTTTCTCAAGTTTTGTTCTGAAAAGCATGATCGGATGCTGTCCTTGGCACTGAGATCATACACAATTACAGCAGTGACTACCCCTGGAACAGTTTTCAGAAGTGGGTATCACTGAATATCTTTTCTGGATATCATAACCTGCATATGATCTCCAGGTCAATGTCTTCTTTGAAGCCACAGAGCTCATAGATATGTACCACGATGACCACCCATGCAGGAAGATAAACTTATAATGGTATCCAAACCAGAATAGACCTACTCACTCCGATTGCAAGAATTATGTACTTACCATTAATCATAGCTCCAAATGAGCACATATAGCCTCATCAATATACTCACCTTACCTACCACTGCCTCACAGTAGACATAGCCTGGAGGACTTTTGTAGTCTTTGTGATATTTCTTCCATATGGTTCAACACTTCAAAGTGGCAAACCTAATAAATTGAGAACAGGCTATCTTGAAAAGCATTGTGGGTAAAGGGAAGAGCATAATAGCCTGGGAAAGTTTTAGATGCCAGTCTCACTGAAAGCCTGTGGTCACAGTCCTGCTGGTTGATGAAGATGAGCTGGTTCATCCACGTCTGTTGTCATGGTAAGTGCAAAAAACACACAATATGCTAATACAAAGTATGATATGAAAATGTTTGCTTAAATGGCAAAGTAAAATAAATATTACTCATTTGAACGTGTTAATGCAGTAGGCAGAGACTGAGCGGTATGACAGAAGCCTGATAAGATAAAAAGGTTTCTTTTTATATTAGTCATATGAATATCAGACTGTCTGAAACTGAATATCCTCAAGCATTTGGTCATTGTACCTAAAACAGTAGAACATAGAAGATTTTATTGCATCTCTGATCTTAACTTGGATGTCATATGTTAAAGTCATGGATGTCAAAAAATTCACTTTGAGTGAGGAACACACATAACTTCCCAGGTTAAGATCAGAAAGACCTGATCATAATTCTTAGTAGTGCATGGAGCTTTACCTGCACTCATGTACTATAAAAATGAGGAATAAAGCTGTAGTACACTAGCTGCAGCCACAAAGAGAGTGGCCACCCATGAAGATCACAAGGAAGCTGTTAAGCAATTCATTTAGACTTAAAAGAAAGTCCAAATGAAGCGTTTATGTTGATTTCTCAGCTTCCTAATGCTCATCTGATTTGGGCACTGAGCACTGTAAATTGCAAGACCAGTGCTTAACAGCTCTGAGGGGGTGCTTAACAATTGTAGAGCACCATTTTGATGTCAGAAAAGTGCTTAATAAGCCTGTATTTTTACTGATTTTCAACAGAATTTGTGACACTCCATGCAATACAATGGTATCAAACTTATGAAGTATTAGATTAATGTGTGATACATGATTTATAGAGCAAAATATCAACAAGCATTCAGAAAGTTTTCAGAAAGAAATATTTTATATATCTATATTTACCTGTTAAATTTATCTGACTATATACACAAAATTGCTAAAGTCTGCTAGTTAAGAAAAAGAATGAGTTGCATTTTGTTATAAACTGCTAGATGAAATGATGGACCGAAGATGAGAAAGAAGTTAGGCTGCATTTGCTATTTTCCTTGTATGTTGGTGAAATGTGTTCACACAGTAGCACTGCATTCCTTGTATTGCCATCTGTCTTCAATTTTCATATCTGACTAAGAGAATCATCTGTTCATTTACTAAACCTACAGTAGCAGTGTTGTCTTATAGCCTAGCAACTGCTTACACAGCTATGACACAGAAACCGAGCTGTACATAAAGGTCAAGGGTCAAGGGTATTTGCATATGTGATGCTGTGACAGTTCTTTCTTAACACGGCAAATCCTGTTGACTTTCTCAGGAGGAGCTGTGCTTCTTGGGTAATTAAAGCAAATAGAGTGAGATATGTAGGAAGCCTTACATCCCACTTTTGAAAAAAAAAATATAAAGCTTCTGAGTTAACCAGTGCATGTGACAATACAGCTTGGAAGACGGGAGGAGCTGGGCAAGAAAACTGTAAAAGCTCTTTGCCATCTAAGTGACTCCAACAATGTTTAGAATGAGATCAGCCTGAGATGTTGCTAGATTCAGTGTTAGAAGTAGTCAGAAAAGAGGCATTAAAATGGAGTATGCTAAAAATTAAAACAAATAAGCCTCTTTTCTTTTTCTTATCAGTGACTTGACTAATTGTTGTTAGAAATAATTACATTTGTCTTAATAAGATAATAAACCAACTTGGTCATACTAACAAAAAAAAAAGTTTTCTTTTTCTTTTTTTTTGAAAATTATTTTAAGTACATTTTGGGTGAGCACTTCCTATTTTCTGTAGTAACCCCTGAAGAACAGTGCACTTGGCCTGACATATACAGTTGTTGCCATCTACTTGATGACAGTAAAGATATATGATTTGACTGACAGTGTAGCTGATGGACATTGTCTTCCCTAGACAAAACAGGTGGTATTGTTCTATTATCATCCATAGTTATTTTAATGTACTGTGTCCATCTGTGTTAAGATATATTACATGCCATTGTGGAATTTACAGTGCAATCCTGCAGTAACTCGATTTCACTGTTTGGTCTCCAGAGATTTTATAAAATGTCAAGCTGCAGCTTGAAAAAGAAAAGTGAAATCTACTGGAAACAAATACTTAAGACTATTTCATGCCTGATCTCTTCTGTGATGTTGTTTAAGACAGATGGAGTTAATAGAACATTTTGGTTAAATACAAATGCTAGCATACTAAACAATAGTAATTGTGATATAAATGTATACTGATATTTTAAGAATTTTAGTTGACTGAGAGGCTTCAGTGTTCTTTAAAATGGTGAGACATCATTCAGGTAATTTTCATTCGACATACCAGACCTGATGGCTTTTTTGCAGGGTTTATAAGGAAGATAATTTAAGAAATATACCTTACATATTTCTACTTCAAAAATCAAACAACTTGTGTGATGGGCAGAGCAAAGTAGAAGATTATATTACTGACAGGGACATACAAAAAACATTTAAGGACCTCCATTCCACCAAATGGTTTAGTCCAGTTTCTGTCAATATAGCTTTATAGCTTCTGTTGTAAATGTGCCCTAACTGTAGAAATATGTATTCACATTTATTTCTATATTTGAGAGTTTCCACAGAAACAGATTTCCCCCATTTAATACAGTTTGAAAATTTATGATATAAAAAGGTTAACTGGTTGGCTAATTGGCCCACCCATAATAGATCTAGTTAATAAAATGCAGTTCTTATTAGTGTATTTTATACAGAGGCTTGCAATTTAATTAAAATATGTATACATTTACGTAGGTATTTCCATTGCAGGCTGTTCAGCAGAATCCATTTATGAAGTGGGAAAATGCATCTCAGAAGTAAAGGACTATTGTATGACAGAGCAGTATCAGTAATAGATAGCGGTTTTGAGTAGCCATAGGCTCTCTCCGTTCTGAAGACGCTGGCATAACTCACTGCATACTCTTTTCATCTATATAACATTTGCACATGTTCCAGTTGGTTCCAGGGGCCTGCAGTTGAAAAACAAGATTTTAAACACATGGCAACAGAATTTATTCTACTAATTATATGCATGCATGAGTTTGTTAGGGAAAGAAATTTAACATTTTTGAAAAAAAAATGCACTTACAGGCTTTTATAGGTTCATTGGTTCATAGGTGTGCACTAGGCTAGTGGCCCTGGAGCCCTTACAAGCCTAGCCCAAAAAAAGTGCCCAGGCACTGTGCCACCTGATGTTAGTTCACAGTGCACCTATCTAGTAGGGCAACTGGAGTGATCCCTGGGGTGAACTTTGTTACCCATCCACTCATCAAGATTTCTCTTGAAGAGGGCCAGCGAGGGGCTCTGCTTGACATGAATGGGAAGCTTATTCCAGAGTATGGGCAGTCTTTGGGAGATGAACCTGTCCCTCCAGCATGTTCTTTTAATTGTGGTAATGAGGTTGTGATCTCTGGAGCGTGTGGCGCGGGGGATATACAGAAGATATGATCTAAGAAATACATTTGATTCCATCCATAACCCCCTTTTTACATGGCATCAGGGTGTCACTTCAACAGTGACAATCATCTGGAGTCAAGTTTAACACCACCAGGTGGCAAATAGTTTTTCCAAACCACGCAGTCACACACACACCTATGGCCAGTTTATAGTGTCCAGTCATTGCATGTCTTTGGAATGTGGAAGGAAACTGGAGCACCCACAGGAAACCCATACAAACACAGGCAGGACATGCAGACTCTGCACAGGAAGCATCCCAGTCGAGAATCAAACCAGGGAACCTCTTGCTGTGAGGCAAGAACACTACCCATTGCACCACTGTGCCTCCCTCAAAATCTGTTTGATTATCCACTTGAAAATTTTATGGATGTGAGCATGTGTTTTTTAAACTACCCCTTTCATCAAACTGTTATATTTATTTATTTACTTATTTCTTAATTAGTTTGCAAATTACTGAATGAAGCATAGTGTCACTGAAAGGGAAAAAAAACAGAATTAACATTGTGATGGAAGCCACGTGTACAAGTAAGGTAAAACTGAAAAATGCTTGTTAGACGTTATGCTTTTCACTTAAACCAAAAAAACAAGCAAGCAAACAAAAAATTAGACTGTTTAATGCTAAATGCATGTTTGCCTCTTCATCAAGTAATTGCAATCTGAGTGATGATTATACTTCACAATGACCATTCATGACTTTCTGATTGAAAGTTTTGTGCATTTGTGACTAAACTGGAAATAAGTATAAATGGACTCTCTATTACTGCCTTTCTGCATTAGAAATGATATACGTCCACTGCAAATCAATGAACAATGACACATTTCTATGCCATATAAAATAATATAAAAGTAATAATAATATTGTGTGCAAAAAATGCCAGAACATCTTCTGTGGCATGCCATGCTTTCATGTGCATGTTGCAAACATATATACAACAGATATGAAAGATGACATGTAAGAGAAAGCTTTATATGCTGAAAAATAGAAGTGAGTCATGCAAACAAGAATAAACTGCTTATTGAAGGTCTTGCAATAAATATTTACTGAGTTACTCTTTTTCAACCAGGCAAAGCACATTAAATGTAAACATACCCTAGAAGCCATGTGAAAGATTTTAATCCAGAAGGTGCATAAAAAAAGAGTTTGACAAGTTGATCTTATTGCGGTTTAAGTTTTGTATAGGTGTATATCTAACTGCTTTTCTGAGATGGCTTGAAAATGGTCCACCTGAACCAGTTTCAACCTAGGTTAACAAATCTAACTAATTAACTACCTCACTCAGTACGTAGCCTTCTATCAGACTTACTATTTGTAGGTTTTTTAATGAGCTTCTTTTTTGATTTACTTTATACAGCCTATTTAATGCATACATGCTTATATACAAGTTGTTCTGTAAAAGAAAAAGCCAGTTGACATTGGTCTTGAGAGGTATCAGTCTAGAAAATCTTTTGCTAAATACTCTGCAACACACACCCTCACGTGCTATAAATTCTGAAACACATCAGTCATCTTTGCTTTGAAAAATCCTTTATATTATAGAAAGATATGACACTTTACACACCCAACGAAGTTTAGAGACATAAAATTATAACAATAATGTGTGATGCCTTGTAATATATAAGCATTGAAAAGTTTAACATATTTTCTTTCACTTTATCTTGCCCTCATACTTCTTAACTGTCCTTGGTTTCACAGAACATCTCCAATTTCTCATATTTTTGTGCTGTCCCTTTTAAAAGTTTGTATGTTCTAGCAGATAACTGAGGCTTAGAGCCAGTCTGTAATGCTGGATGTTAGAGTTTTGTACTTATTCATTAGAAGATGCGTGTTGATACAAAACCCATTGTTCTATTAACTTTCTAAGTGAGTTAGAGTACTATTTAAAAATTGTCCCCAAGTTTAGGCCTTTGTCAATCCATTGTTTTTGGCTTTGTCTCTGATTCTTGAGGAAAGGAGCAGAGAGAGAGATTATACTTTTAGCCTGCTGTTTGACCTTGTATCTCAAATCTTACTCAGTTGTTCCAGTGGGATTTGATGAGAAAAAAAGTTGAGATGTATATCAGTGCAGCATACCCATCCCTTCTTTAATTAAGGCATTACTTGGCCATGTGACCCATGCTTTCATCACAATGGTGCTTCCTCAATCAGTTTTGTTAGTCTGCTACAACACCATGAAGTTTCCGCTCCTCATTGGGTGCAGGCTCTGAAAATGGATGCACTAATCTGTGAGATGTCAAAATATGGAACACTTATATACACATATCATACAAATATAGTGTCCTGTAACTAGAATCCTGATTGGCTATTTGTAGTATATGATGGTTTTATAACTCTCTGTCTCTCTGTCTGTCATAAACATACATACAGGCATACATACAAACCAATATAGATTGAAAAGTAATATGTGAACACAACGGAACAACAACAGTAAAAAGTAATTCAAGCACTCATAAGTGCATTCACATCATTAACTTCAGTTTATTTTGGCAGTATATAAAGACCATCCCTCCACCCCCACCCCCACAGTCTGTTTTTGCTAAGAATATCATCAATGCAAGATAAAACTTCAAAGCAAAACACATTTTTATAGGTAGCATTTTACAGCATATTGAAAATCAGAGCTATAATGCCTTTTTCCAGGATTATTGCACAATATAATTAATTGTGCTGATTTTGCACATGAACAATACAAAATCATACTGAAAAAAAAAAAACAATCTTTCATTGTCGAGAGTCATGTATCAAACACACACATGCACACAAACACACAGGCCTACTTCAGATAATCGAAAATCCAAAACACTGGAGACAAAAATGTTGAGACGAGAATCAGGAAAATGAAAATGTCAAATCGTGTAAGTATTCCTAGGGCTAGTAAACACTTGAGCAATGTGGGGAATCATGCCCTTTTTCCCGCTATGGTACAATCCCAGAGTTGGTATATATAGTTGGTGGGGGGTGTTGGGTTTGTAGTCCCCACCTAGGGGGTTTTAGATAGTCCGGTATGTTTTACTGTAGTATTGGACAAGTCAGCATTTTCATTTTCGTGACTGTCGTCTCAGCCTTTTTGTCTTCAGTGCTTTGGATTTTTGATTATTCCAAGCAGATCTATACATACATATATTATTGTCTAGGTCCCTGTTTTCCAACCTTTCCAAGCAAAAATTTGAAAATCTGATGACACTATTTCATTAATAATCCTGCAAAGTGCATGATTCTGTTGAAAACTAATCTAAAAGGATTTGTAGGCTATAGAGGTCTTTGTAAGGTATACCTTTGCATCCGCTACCTCATCTTTAAGGCACTAAACTACGTACTGTCCTTTCAAAGAAACATGAGAGATAGCTCAGGTATTCTGTGGAAGGGCTGCTAGGTGACCTGCTGAAGGGAAAATTTAGGACACAGGCATAATTTTCTTTGATTCTTAGCAAACTTATAGTCCGAGTGGCCTATAATGCTGCTAAATGCCAGCTTGAGCATTAGAATCTACCAATTGCCAGCATTCTGAGTTGCAATAAACTCAGTTAGCCGAGGACACCAAGGCAAACTTTTTTTGAATTCTGTCTTTTAAGTTTTTCCTTCTGTTTGTTCCCAAAGTCATCTTGCTGTGGTCGGTGTTAAATTTCATCCTCCAAAGCATACATTTGCCAAGGCATAGAGGAGCCAGTGTCAGATGTGACATTGATTTGCACAGAGTAACAGGAGCATGCTGGGAACATACTGTGCCCATAGTCTGTATCCTGGAAAGATCATGGGGCCAGAGTACTCAGAAATCCACAGAAGGCTATGGTTATCCCCAGGTTAGATTGCAGTACTTCTGACTCTTTGCTTCACTGTCTTCCTTAAGATGCATTTGGAAGGAGAGTCTTTTTAGTGTCCCAGCATAGAGAAATATCTCCAAGAACAAGTGGATCAAGGAAACTGTATCTAATGTGTATGCTCTGTCCTCTTCCACACCTCTTTCCAGACTTCATTCTTATTCTTTCTAAATGTCCAAAATTATAAAAAAAATACTATCATGGAAAGAGGTGCCAATTCTTCTTCATAAAACAGCCATCCAGGAGGATCTTCCATACCAGAAATACTTACAGTAATAATACAGATGCATTTTGGTGCTCAAGAAAACAAACCATTTCTAGCTCATTGTGCATCTTAGTGGCCCACATACATTTATGTCCAGAGAAGCCATTTAAATGGTTGCAGTGCACTCAGTCCTGTCAAGTCTATCAAAACAAGATGCTTGGGATGCATAACTTAAAATCAGAATTGCAGAAGTCTCCTAGCTTCTGGGTGTAAATCATTAACTACAGGTTTGAGCGACTTCAAGTTCAGACTCATCTCTGCCCCTAGAGTGTTTAGAAAATGAATGTCTGTAATTTCATCTCATCTACATTTGCATGGATCTGTGATGTTTCCTTATCTGGACAGCTGGGTCCATGTCACCTGACTTAGGAAGCTCATCTTCAGTAGAAGTTGATTCTGGTAAACCTTTTCTTCTTTAAGGGAGTTACAGTGAATCTCACAAAGTCCCATATCTGCCTAGATAAGACTTTAGTCTTTGTAGGGTATTTACTGGCATGATAAAGATTTTATCATGCCTTTTTCCTCATAACAGGGTCCTATCCATTTACCAAACAGCTTTTGTTTTACATACTCCCAAATTGCTCCTGCAGAGATTTTTCTCAAGGCCCACTTATGCCAGTCTCTTATTAGATTCCTCTGGTTGAATCTGTTGGTTTAGTGGTTTCAGGATTCAGATTTTTATTCAAAATTCCGTTCTCATTTTCAGGATATGCCTCTGTGTTCTAACCTGGTGGTTAGATTAGGCAAACTTATTGACAAGGAACACTTTTCAGCTTCAAACCTTGCAGTGGTAACTATGGATGGATGTGTTCTGGGCTGGGTTTGCTTTGCAGCTAGGAGATGATATGGGCAATCAGGATGTCCTGGAGTCCCATTTACAGACCTGAGAGTGAAGACAGTATTCATATCTGTTTTATCATTTGAAGATTTTCTACCCCATGGAGTCCTTTCCATCCAGTTAAATGGTGTAGCTGTAGTCTGCTGCAGAAATTAACAGGCAGGACCATGCACTTATGCATTGTGTTGAAAGGTCATTAAAGTGTGTCAGTGAACCATGCAGTCCCAATGCTTCCTGATAACAATGCACATTCTAAGAGAGGCAAAATTCCTAGTGAGCAGTTTAAGCCAGTGTCCATTTCTAAGTGGTGTCTTTGTCAGATAGATGCCACAAAAACCCTTTTCCTTTAGGGCATTTTAAGTCTTTGACCTCTTTGCCTCTTAGGCTAAGACTGGTGCCTTTGCTTCTTTTTAAAAACCGAGCCTCTAGGAAGTTGGGCAAAGGGTGTGCTATGCAACCCTTGGCCAAATGGCATATCCTTTACTTTTTTCTCATTTTCATCAGTTGATGAGGTTCATCTAGAATATCATGGTATATAAAGCAAAAAGTAGCCCTTGTAGACTTTTTCACCCAGACAGAATTGGTTCTTTCCTTTCAGCCTTACCCTCTCTGCAGTCTTTTGACTCATTTCCCTTCCAAGATGTTGTTTACCCACTAGTCAGCTAAGGCTGTTTCGGATCTCCCTGTCTCAAAACTGAAAGTATGACTGCTTCAGTTTTACTGACAGCTAATGGTCCATGTTTCTTAGAAACAATGGTCTTTTTCTTCAGCTTACCCTAGTGGTATTTTACTCAAATGATCCACCTGGAGAAGTAGGTTTATATTTTTTGGCATGGACAGTCAGAAATAGTCTTTATTTCATTTTTGGCCATATTCCTAAGGTTGTCTATTAGCTCCTAAAACTTTTCATTTTCAGAATAAGCTATTCCACTGTCAAGATTCTCTTTATAATTATTTCCAACTACCATTAAAGAAAGGAATATTTTCCTTAGATTCTTTAAAGGTGTATAAATCCTTTTTTTGTGAAAACCTTTCTACCCCAGGTCTCCATCCCATAAGAAATCTTTTTTTTCCATGTACATTTTTTTTCATGCCTGAGAAACTTATTCTTCCTCTATTTAAGTCTGCTAAATCCAATGATTTGATTTTTTTCTTGGAAGGCCTTTTTCTTAGTGACTGTTATTTCTGTCAAAAAAATCTCTAAGCTTCAATCCTTGTCTGTAAAATTTTCTTATTTGGTTTTCCTCAAGGAAATAATAAATTTCAAGCTAACACATTTTTCATCACAGGTGTTGCAGAAGAATTTAGTTCTGATGAGTCCATTTTTTACAAATCTTCATCCTGCAGCATGCTGACCACAGAGAGAGCCAATTTCAGTATTTGTAGGTCCACACGGAAAGTATTTTTATGTGGTTGATCATGTCTTTGCCTCACTGGTGAAACCTAAGCTGGACATGAAGATTAGTATGTACACAGATGGCTGGCCAGTGGGAAAGTTCTTCTGGAATGTCATAAACCTCCTAACTCATCTTGTGTGGTGGCTGCCTTCATGGCCTTTTCTGTAATGTCACATAGGATGGTATATCTGTTCCACCACCATGGTCTTCCATGAACACTTTTGTAAAGCATTGCAAACTGTATGTTGTTTCCAGATTTAGCTTTCTTTTCAGTGATGCTGTTATTAAGGTTATGTTCCAAGGAGAGTTGGCATCCGGGAAGTTTGTAGACTGTATCCTAGCAACTACCGAAGATGGACTTCTTCTTGTCAGATACAGTAGGTCTGTAAGAAGAAGGCCCTCATCAGTAACACATCCTCCCTTCACCCTCACCTTAGGTTTCATCCCATTTGCCTTTTTCTGCCCTCTCTGTTTCTTACTTTCTACCTCAGCTTTTGCACTGCCTGGACAGAAAGAGAGAGAGAGAGAACAAGAGAAGCCTGTTTATTGCTTAATGGGGGTAGAAGGATGAGTGACTGACATGGAAAGCTTTATTGGCTGAATTGTCCTGCTGCATGAGGCGCATGGCCTAGTGGTTTCAGCAGATGGCATTTCTTACAGATTTGTAATTGCAAATACATAAATAACTTGATTTTGTTAAATTTCCTTTTATACTCACTGCCTGCCCAAACAGCTCATTCATTCTTCTTCTTCAGGCAAGAGCCAGTTATGGGATGCCATCATCCAAACAGCCATTAGTTTTTTTTTTCTTTAGCCCTAGCCTTGGAACCTACATGACATCCTGATCATCATTATGGCACAAAGAATTGGAGTTGTGATGTGTACACATTCTGAAGTGAGCACAGATCTCACTTACAGCTTGTTATATTGCTTGGTAGGGAATCTATGTCTTTGGCTCTTAATGTTGCATGCTGCATCTCTAAGCACAAACTGGAGAGAGTAGTACAATGCAGTAGGGCATGCTGCCTTCCCTCACCCAGGGGTGGATGAGCTGCTGTTGCCCAGTCATTGCCAACTGGCTGGAAGAATCTCAGTGCTTTGTCACTTTGCTCAACAGGGTTTACTAACTTATATGTTTTTGGAGCTTAATGATGTTATCTAGGACATTTCTTAGGTCTTGATCTTATGCCATTTATGTTTTTATATGCACCTACACAGGCAATGAGGTCAGCTCATGGCTTTAGGTGAACTTAAGCCTCAGTGAATTATGGGACTGGTCCTAAATTGATGCAGAGGCAGCTGCACAAGAGCTGCAATGAACTTAATTATTTGCCTGATCTTTTTGGACATTAATCTTCAACATTATCTATTTATTTATTTAACATTTGTTAACTGGGAAAGTCCGACTTGGAGCAAAGCCAATTTTCAGCGGAGGCCCGGGGAGAAATGTTCCAGATGCATGTCCTTCTAATGTGGGAGGAAACCGGAGCACCCAGAGAAAAAACCTACACAAATGCACGGAGAACAGGCAATGTCAATGAATCAAGGCCTTGATGCCATTATTTAGCATACTCCTACTTGGCAGTTTAACACAAGACTATGAGCTACATCCCATAGTTCTGGGTTTGATTCTCTCAGATTACATTTTCTTACTGTGTGACTCTTACTTACTTTAAAATAAATACAATTAGAAGGGATTTATTGGCTCAATACTGCAAGCATATAATATATTTTTATAAGTGATTTAATCCATGAAATGCTTTATAGTATCTTAGAAACATACATCACTTTGAATTTATTTCCCTGCACAGTCACACTCATTTACCACTATAAAAATATAAAGGATAAGGCAATATTCTTAGGCTCCTTTAAACGTTTTAATAGTAGCTTTTGGACATAAGTCAATCCATCAATAGACTTTCATTGAGTGCTATGTAATTGATGGAGATACAATTAAACAAGTTTCAATGAACATCTGAGGTACATTTTTTTTTCTGGGAGGGAAGACCACCTACGTCCTGCATGCCGGCAACAACCGCCACCCTCCAAATTAAATATACCTACACTGAGATCACACAACAATGGAGAAAAAAGAATACTCCGCTGCCATTGAAACTTATTTCATTGTTTCTCTGCAATTATACAGCACTCAATGTCTTCCAGTGTAAGTACATAATATTCATGACAGATATTTTGTATTAATGTCTTATGCTGTGCATAATTACACCAAAAAAAAAATTTAGTGGTGCAACATGTAAGCGAATTACCTTAGACATTTCCCAGTCCTCATTTCAAGATATTGAACTACAGGGTCAAAACAATGAAACTTTTAACCAGTATGTTGTGTCTTTTGGCTTTTTCCGGTTAGGGGTCGCCACAGCGGAACTCCTATCCGCTAATGATTAGCAGTAGATGTTTACATGCCGAGTTGCCAGCCCTGACGCACAACCTTCAACGAAGGTATGCCCATTCACGCATGTCTCCACACAGAAGACGCTCTAGCTGAGAATCGAACAGGACAACGTCTTACTGTGAGGTGACAATGCTACCGCACCACCACCACAGTAAACTTTTAACCAGTATAATTTAATTAAAACATATGTTGTATGTTTCTGCTGCTGAGACATCACAGAAGGATTGTATAGCTGAATCACAAAAAGCTAAGGCCCAGGGAAACAAGTGCTGATCTTCTGGAGCTGAGAGATTTTTAAGAAAAGCTGCATTACCTTTTTTGAAAATGTAAAAATAGTGCTTTTTGAACAGTTACATGCCTAATTATTAAATTCAGTACAACAAGGTCTCAGACCTACCCATGCATACTGAATGCTGATGTCTCTTTCTAAGTTAATAATTGACTCTCACTTTGACATCAGACTATCACTGGGGTAGACACAATCAAATGTATGCCGGTGAACTTTGAGAGTCATTACTTGTATATTTTTAGTTCCATTCCCATAAATATTTAGGAATAAGTGCTTTCTATACGTCTTTAAATAGGTTAAACAACTTCTGTCAAAAGCCGATGAGCTTCTTTCAATATGTGATTCATCCTTTTCCTTTGACTTTTGTATCAGTACTATATAAAAGAATTCACTCATTTCAGAATGAAACAAAGTTGGTCAGCTACTGTGTTTATGACTCATGCTGACTAGGAGACACTGTGTTCTGCATTTTGTGATATGTGGCTAATAATACTCTGCAAATGTGAATAATTTATTTGTTGATCTCATTAAAATACATTATTGCAATTCTGGATTATGTTCTTATTCTTCATTTCAGTTATGCACTTATTAAATGGTGTGCTTATCCTCTGCTCCTTGGGCCATTGCGATATAGACCTTGGCATGAGAATACATTAGCAGAACAGTGTAAGTACAACCACAATGGGAGTGTGATGTACTAATCCTAAACTATAAATCTGAACCTCCTAGTTTTCTTAGGTATATCAGTGACGGTGCTATTGATCCACAGCTGCAGCTGGTGTAATGGTGAATGTCTTAACCCTACAGATACATAGTACACAGTTTGATTCTGAGCCCTGGTTAGTTAGACTAGTAACCTAGTATTTAGCTATGAACCAAAAGAGCATGATGACCATCGACCATTTCTTGTACTGCAATATGTTTATATATTGATAGACACACAGTCAAGTTTATTGAATAATCTAACCTTTAAACCTCTATATATGTTAACATCAGTAATCTGACTTCTAAAATGCAAGCAGTAATAGTTCGAAAATATTTGCAAAACTATATTGCACACTTAATATTTTGTATCATAAATGACATTTGAGGGTAAATAATGTACCTCAGATGGAGTTATAATAACTATACTGTTATTGCAAGGCAGTAATACCATGCGAAAATCTCTGTGTAATGAGACAGGAAAATGAATTAAACACTTAAAGACATGGTTAGGTGGCATTATAATCTTTCAAGTGTTTCAAACTAATAAGAATAGCTGATTCACAACACAGGCAGCTCAATAAAGTGAAGTTTTCTAATAAGGCATGTTTGTTTCTTCAGATATATATAACGTTTGTTGTTGCTGTTGTTAATTGTTAATTAATAACAACATGCTTGACAGGATTATAGTACCTTGTCTGTAGGATGGGAGTTATAGGTTTTCTCAAAAGGCTTATTGTAGTGTGTGCAGCTTGAGCAGTAACTGAAAAAACAAAATTTCAGTGTCCCTTGGATATAATTTTATTAATCAATGTAAAAAGCAGGTGTCAGAAAGGGGCCTCCTGCAATTTACACTGAGAACATTTGTGGTCGGGAGGTCATCTCACTGCAATGTGTTAGGCAGTAGCTCTGTCTCCTATGGAATATGCCTTGTTTGAAGTCTTCCTAAGGCAAGGCATTTTGTTGTAATGCATATCCCTCAAACGGTGCAATGGCATGCAACCTCAGAAACAAACTGAGAAGCTCGCAGTGTATTGTTTTTGAGACTAACTTTTAAGGTTATTGTTTATCTTAATACATAGAAGCAGAACAGATTTCTGGCTCATGGACATTAATATTTACTTTTCTGTTAAAGACACACATTAAAGTTAAGGGCATTTTTACAGAATGTTAATTCTACCAGTACCCTTTCACATTGTTTACTTTAAAAAAAAAAGCGCAGATGGGGAGTTTTTTTGTTTTAAGATGATGATCATTTATCAAATGGTTTCTAAAAGATACAGCAATTTGACACTGAAGTGCTTACTTAAAATGACACATCTCATCAGACACCAAAGAATGTTATAACTTCAGAAATTGAAGAACTGGACTTCTAGACACAAGTCAGGTTAGACCTGTTTTTGACCTAGATTAAGTTTGTAACTTCTGTGGGCCAGTGTTATGAAGCCTTCGCTTATATTTTGGGAAACTATATAAATATTTCAAAAATGCTAAGACGTGATGCAGAATGAGATATCCATTGCAGTACCAGAACATATAACAATCGGCATATACCTTGCATGCACCTTTAAAAATGAACTGCAGGGCAGCAAAATAGCTATTTAACAATGCCAGCCAAGTGTTCATATTAGGTTCTTAAAGTATCCTATAGCATTAAACACCTGAACAAAATATGGCCTAGAAATAGATGGATAGTACATTTTGAAACTGTATATCAGTTTCTTCTGCATTCAACCTAATGTCTTCTTTTTCCCTATTTACTTCACATCTTATTCTATGGCACTGTTCTCTGCCCTCCTGTTATTCAGTGAGCAACCATGTAATCAAATCATTGTCATATAATTCTATATAGAGTAAAATATGAGTTTGCTTATGTATGTACATATAAATTTGTTTAATTTATATATATATGTATATATTCAGACATACATAAACACATGAACACACGCATATATATATATATATATATATATATATATATATATATATATATATATATTCTGACATACATAAACACATGCACACACACACACACATATATATATATATATATATATATATATATATATATATATATATATATATATATATATATATATATATATATATATATATATAGATATAGAGGAAGGCCTAAGATAAGGTTTATGGATGTGGTGAGAGAGGACATGCAGGTGGTTGGTGTGACAGAGCAAGATGCAGAGGACAGGAAGAAATGGAAACAGGTGATCCGCTGTGGTAACCCCTAACGGGAACAGTCGAAAGAAGATGATATATATATATACATATATATATATATATATATATATATATATATATATATATATATATATATATAAAATTATGTTACTGTTGGTCAACTATTGCATTGCTCCGCATATAGTACTTCAACCAAATACAATGACACACATTTGATTGTAGCAGATGTTATCAAAATAAAATGGTTGTAAATGTAATCTAGTTATATGACATTTGCTATGGAAACACTTGAACTACAAAATGCTTCCTTTATGAAAAGCAAACACTGCACTGCTACCCTATATAACTTCTCAATGTCAACAGACATATCATGAGCACTGTGCTTTTGTATGGGGACATCACCCCATGCATTCCCAACATGGGAATATATGGCCATACCTCCTAATTTACTAACTTACATCATATATATATATATATATATATATATATATCTATAGAAAGACTTTAGTGAATCAAACATTTACCATTTTTATGTCCCCCTACAAAAAAAAATAGATAATTTGAATTTCAATCTGTTTAGATCAATATTTTTACTTTTGAGATTTGTAGTGTTCGATTATATGTATGACACTTTACACATAAATATACATACATATATATACACACAGGTTTGTAGTTTTCATGAACATGACTAAAGTAAATGATTTATGCTATAGACAGATATATATATTTTTTAACATTTGTTTACTGGGAAAGTCTGACTTGGAAATAGCCAATTTTCAGCAGACTCTGAGAGAAATGCTCCAGATGCATGTCTGTATGTATATGGGTCCCTTACAGAATTTTGAAGCTTAAAACTTTGAAATTCATATGATTGAAGTTTTAAAACTTCAAAATCCTAAATGGACATCAGCATACAGCGCGGATCAGGAGATTTCCCTTTTCCGTGCTGTAGTGCGATCTCGGAGTTCCTATATTTAAGTAGTGGGGGGTGTGGGGGGTGCAGGTGCATCACAGTGTGATGTGTTGACTGTTTTTTTTGGGGGGGGTTCTTAATTTCAAGATTTCGAGATTCTGTACTCGATATTCTGAAACTCGAGATTGTTGTATTTCAAAATTAAGAAGTGGACCGATATATATATATATATATATATATATATATATATATATATATATATATCCATATATATATATATATATATATCCATATATATATATATATATATATATATATATATATATATATACATACATACACACACACACGCATATGCATTTAGTTTGAAGTAATGTCGTCAGGTTACGTACAAATATATATTCCATTGTGTAGTGCACTTGTAAACTTGTGTGATGGATTTGCATTTTGTTTTGATTGTAATTCTTTTACTTGATTTACATTCATATCAACTGAATTTTTATTTGCCAGTTAAGTTCTTTGATTATATGCATACCTTGTAATCTAGGAAATCAGATTATTTAACTGTGTAGAATTGTCTTATGCTTCATATCTTGATATTTTCTGCCTGTATTTCTGCTGTAATGCTGATTGCTTTGAATGCTCATGTTGTACTAGTCTAAGAGATGGCTACCTGTGTTATTATTTCACATTGTAACTTATGCTGAACTTAAGTTGTACAGCATTGCTGCTTTATATATGTTATTCTTTTGTCTGATGTGGCACAAAAAGGGTCTTACACCAGTTTACTTAGTCATTTAGCAGGCAAGTTAAATAAATGAGTAAGACACTGCCTACAAGCTTCAGTGCTCATTACTGGACTTTTATTTCATTTTACAAACAAATATTAAACAGTGCACCACACTGATTTGCAAGATGTCCTTTGCAACTGTAGTCCACATTAGATGCAGAAACTATGACTTCTTCTGTTGTATGACAGCAGTGCTGCAACATAGGAAGAGTACAAACCAGTGTGACAAAACTGTAGTTCTGAAGACAGTTTCCACTTCAGCCATCTTACATTTGGCAGTTTGGAGACTATCAATACTCTGAACTGTTAACAGGTTTCATAATGTAATGTTGTTGTTAATTTTATCAGTACTGTTAAGTGTTAACAAGTTTCATAATGTAATGTTGTTGTTAATTTTACCAGTACTCTTAACTGTTAACAAGTTTCATAATGTAATATTATTGTTAATTTTATCAGTACTCTTAAGTGTTAACAAGTTTCATAATGTAATGTTGTTGTTAATTTTATCAGTACTCTTAACCGTTAACAAGTTTCATAATGTAATGTTGTCCAGGTCACCTTCAATAAACACCTCACGCTGAATGACATTTGATGACCTTTATTAAACTTCCATAACATTGCTTTGGTCACCACAATTAATTACATTTGGACATAGTATAGTTAATTCTAAACCCAGCATAAACATTTTTGCAATGTTAATCAGGCCAGTGTGCCTACTCATCCTGCCCAGTAAGCAGCGTCCATACCTTTGCTCGCTTACTTTACTTATGAAGCAGCATCCCAGACTTACTTTATATCACATTTATTGAATTGCCCATCCAACCAAATAATTCAGGATGGCATGATCTTACTGACATGAAACAGTGTCCCATCTCACTTCATACACCATTCACTGAATTACCTTCCAACCAAATAAGCAACAGCATCCTTACCTCCACTTGCTTACCTATCCAGCAAGCTTCCTCCAGCTGCTCATTTTCCTTTCCCCAAATCCTTGAAATGAACCCAGACACCTGAGGGGGAACAGAAAAGGGCAAGCCTGTCCCTCTTCTCCGCCCACCAGCCTGACCAGGCTGTTCCCCCTCCCTACTACCCAAACTAATTCAACTACCTGCCATAAAGGGAAGGATTAAGCCAAACATCATTCGCTGTACCCATCCTGAACATTACAATAGATCATGGTCATCAACCCCATGCTTTCAATTACCAGCACTGAAACGTACCTTAATGAAATTATAGAAAGTTCACCTTATTGAAAATAAAATTAATAGGATTACCCTTGACCCGACTGTACCAACAAAACATCCACTCCGAGAAACCACTAACCATGGTTCACTTCTAACCGTGCTCTGTGGCCCCATTATACTTCTCTAGTGACTAGAACGTCTTCTGCAACCGATACAGTCAGAACAGTAACATCCATCCTGTCAAATCCATCACCCTCCAAACTCTCTCCTTCAGACCTCGACTGCTTCCACCTTCAAAATGCACAAACACTTCCTGCAGTATGCATCACCTGCGTAACCCACATCCATCAGCCACTGGGGAATGCAGACTCATTTATTGTCTCAGCCTCAAATTCTGTGCCTCTAACATCTTTAGATATGCAGCTGTGACTCTGAACATGTCCTTTATGACCTCATTGCCCATCACTCCAGCCACCAGCGCAATGTCCACTGTGAGCACCTTCGTCATGCATCTGTAAAAGAAAAGAAACTGTAAATTCACTGCAACGATTAAACATGTTTTAACCTGTATGCTATCAAGGGGACCCACCCCCATACCCCCTAAATCAACATTCTTCAATGTAATTATGACTTAGTCCTTCCCTTCTACTCTTTCCCCCATATATTATTTTTTTTTATAACCTGCTTAAGTTTCGCAATTAAAGCTGTTAATATGCGATGGTATGCCATTAGTATGACTAACACATTCTGCCCATGTGTTCACTTTTAACTTGCAAGCAATGACAGGAATTATTCCCCCTAACAAGAACCAGGTGGTTCTACAATGTATCTAAGCTAGTGCTTGTATGTGCAATGAGAAGACGCCATAAACCTCTCTCAATGGCTGTTGATGCTGGACCACACATGCACCCTTAACAAGGCAGCCTTCCTAGGACAAACTCCCCACCCCCCCAACAAAACTCCAAACTTCTCAAATCTACTAAATATTCATATCCCCAAAACTCCCTAGTCCAATGCATCTAGTCTTTTTAACAAAAAAGGTACCCTAAACTCCCAACAAGCCTAAACCATGCCCTGCTTAAGACTTTCCACTTCTGCTTAATCACAAACCTCCGATTCCTCCAACATCCCTTAACATACCTGTATACATACCCTATCACATAAAACTCCACCTGCCTCTAGAAGTCATACTTACCCTGAAATTGACTGTACCCCACGTGGTACCCCGTACTACTCCCCAAAAACAATTCCCACCCAGCAACAATCACCCATGTCCCTCTTAAATAAGAGCAACATGCAATGCATTCTGGATTAAGGAATCTTACTTACCTGAAGCTGGCTAGATCATCAATATCTTAGAGTCATTAACCTAGTAATTACCCCTGCTCTTGAAATTAGTACTGCCCCAACCACCAATAAACCCAAAACAACCCCTAAGCAAATATCAAACCCTGGTATAACTTGCCCACAACATACCCTATTCTCCTTCGGCCCTACACTACCTAGCTGCACCAACCTTGACTCCAGCGTTGCATTAGCATGAATTTCCTTAACGGTAGGCATTCTGAACTTGAGTGAAAGTCCTCGTTCCTAACTGTAAGATTTAAAACCTAGGCTGACAGAACAGGTTTGCATTCCATGAGTATTAAGCCTGAAACCCAAAAGTCTGTCATCATTCTCTGCCTTCGGCCCCCATGCTTTGGCAATCATGTGTCAGACAACTTCCATTTTATGAGAAACAGACCCCAAAAATGTAAGGCCATAATCCGGACAGTCTGCAAAATTGTATACAGTAAAGAGGTATGTTTCAACTTCCAGCCCAAATTCCAGCCAGACCAGAAATAACCAAAGGACAAAGTCCACCACAGAACAAATCTTAAATACTGCTCTTACAGACTCGGAGTTGCTGAAATAACCACACAGCTGAAGAGAAACATGTCAGATACTCAAATAGGCACTCATTGTGTTCTGGACTAAATCCTCTGTGCCCAGCTATATATTGCCAGGCTCAAAGCAATACCCCACAACTGTTATAAATATCTACTTTTTTTTTGTTTTTTTTTTTTTTATTTATTTTTAGCCAATAAGTGAAACACCCAAAACCACACAACCTGTGCCAGTCCAAACAAATGGGGCAAGGAAAGCCCCAGACCAGGGACTGACCCCAACCACCAGCTGCACAACCCAGAAAGTCACTGGCCCAACTGGACCTGCACTAAAATGCAGCTCTCTGATGGCAAGAGGCATGAAGCAACTGGAAAGCAATATGACAACCTGGACTTCTTGTGATCATCAGTGCCACCAAAAGACAATGCCCCACTCCACCGGATGCGAAAGAATAAGCCCCTCACTACCAGTTCCCATGCTGCAAAACCATCACAACAACTTTTATCCACATCAATCTACAGATGAGTTGCAACACATCAAACTAAACCCCCTGTGCAACAGGCAAACGATGCACAAACACACAACCCATCTTCCCATCACCAAGCTTCCCGCAGTGTGAGCCAGTGAACATGAGCAAAAGAAGCGCCCTCCAACTCATCATCCAACACCCTAAGCCTGCTGTTTTGCCACAAAGCCATGCTGGACAACAAAACAAAAACAAGCAAAACCAAAAGTCAGCATCCAAATTCACTGACCTCTGGCCAGCTGTCCCACCAGCAAGAGGTCCAGGCCTACAACTCTGTGCTTCTCGGGCTCTGGTCACCCAATACTGGAATTGGCTCTGCCATCAAGCATGAAATCAACCAACTATTCACTTATTCTCCAGACAATCTGCCTAGCTCACTTCACAGCCATGGAAGATCCAGAGCCTGTGTCGCACTCAACAGGTGCAGAGCAGACAAAATAGACCTGGACAAGACAGAAGTCCATTCAAGGGCAAGCAAACACAAGTGCTCCCACATGTGACACATACCTACTGTTAAAATGTAGGATCTCCATGTCACCCACCCCTGGGATCCAAAAGAAGACTGGAGCACCCAGTCGATGAACAAAAACAAAAAACATGAAGAAACAAAGAAGACATCAAGACTACACAAAAAATGTACCTCAAATGAGGACCCTGATAAGAAAACAAACACTGAGAGACCTTGCTACAAGTGCAACAACCTCAACAACGAAACTCTCTTCCCTCTTCATTGTTGCTCTAAGATCAAAATAGCAAGCTGTATATTTGTAGGAGGAGACACCATAGTGAACCTGCAAAAGAAAATGAACTCCACCAATGTGTCCCACAACGTCTCCATACAATCATTTCCCACTACAATAAACAATGGTAACAACTCCATTAATATAACTCAAGATTGGAAGATTTGGTGAAAACCTCATATCCACCAACACTGCCGCTGCTGCCCATGTTGGCACCACCTCCCCCACACTCTGCTTCTACTATAACAACCACAAAGGCTATTACTGGTCCTTTTTTTTTTTTTAAGAGGATAACAGTGATTCGCAAATGGTATTACACAAAGAAAACATGCAACAAAGAAGAGCACCTTGTCATCCCGGCCAACACAAAAGCACCTCCAACATCCCAATCCATGAACCACCCGGAGGCCCACAAAGCCGAGAAGAGCCAAACACACTGGCACCATCCAGATGACTCAGACATCAAACACTGAAGTAATCAATTTCAAAAGTTAGTGGAAGGAGATGTTCTGTATCATACCTACGCTTATCTTCTGGAAGATAGGCTGCACCACACCTCCTTGGCAGTGTTGCCCAACCCCCAACAGTCTGTGACTGACATGCAAAATTCCGCAAAGACATGTAACGTTGATACTGTCTGACTTCTTTCTGTGTTGGATTTTCATTGGGCATGCTGACTGGGTTGTCTAATCAGCATGTACACTTTGAATACGAATGACACTTTATTGTATAATTTGTAATATTTAAATTCAGAACACTGTTGACATATTACATACAGTTCTATGATTTTAAGCTACAGTTCTAAATGATTTTCAAAAACCAGTGTTACAAACTGCTTTTTATTTCTGTATTGTATTGTATTGCCATATTATTAAGGGTGGCCATGGTGGTACAGTGGTTACCATTGTCACCTCACAGCAAGAGGTTCTCTGGTTCATTCCTTGGCTGGGGTGCCTTCTGTGTGGAGTCTGCATGTCCTCCCTGTGGTCACGTGGGTTTCCTCCGGGTGCTCCGGTTTCCTTCCACATCCCAAAGACATGCTGTAGGTGGATTGGACATGCTAAATTAGCCCTAGGTGTGAGTGCATATGTGTGCCTTCTGTGGAAGGTTGTGCTCCAGGCTGGCAACTCGACACCGTAAAACTCCACTGTCAATCATGAGCGGACAGGTGATCCGCTGTGGCGACCCCTGACCGGGAAAAAGCCGAAAGAAGAAGACGATTGTATTGCCATATTAAAACAGTATTCAATTACTGAGTTTTAGAAAAGAATGTGGAATGTAGAATGCAAACTATATTATACACCGCAGACTTCATATCCCTATGTTTTTATATCGGCAGACATTTTCCTTTCAGAATCATGTTTCATATTGACAATTTTGAATATATGACACATAAATGTGGTTTTACAGTGATTTAGAATAATGAACAAAGTATAGCTTTATGTTTCAATGCCCAAGTAATGTGCAAACCACATAGTCCATGCACGCGCAGACCACCATATTTCCTCAAGCAAGACACACTCTCTGAGCCCAAAGCCCATGAAAAGAAACTCATGGCTCCGTCAACCTCTGTGACTGGCAAAACTCTGCACAACACCCCCACCACCAATGGAGGCCAATGCCAACCTCCCGACATCTGACAAAAGCAATACACAACAGTAAAATGGACTCACACAAATCACCAGGAAACAATCCACTACCTGGATGAAACATCCAAAATAGAGACACTGACTAGCCAAGCATCCACCTGGCTCAACCAACAGGCCAGGAGCCTAACCACAAAGCTACCGGAATTCAATCCCCTGCACGGATGCTGCCACAAGTTTACAGTAGGACTGACCCCAAACGCTAAAATCTTCCAAACCTATAGATCATGATTCATATTACTTATTTATTTTTTTAAATATATTTCATTAAGAGCTGCCAATGAAGTAACTACCCCGACCACCTATCCTCTCAAGCTTGGTAACCACCTGCCCCTGGGATCAAAGCTATGGATCTCTAATCCCCCCCCCCCCCGACCTGAGAATTCACAATACCCTACCGAGTGAGAATAAATAAACTAACTAAATAAATAAATAATACATACCACATAAAACCTGCCACCAACCAATACCCAGAGGCCTACCTTATCTCCTCTTATATATAGAGGTTGTCACAGGCATGCAATGCCTTAGTAGCAAGTTCACGCTAAAACGTGCTTACTTGCCCAGCTACACTTGTCTAAACCCCTATGCTCCTTTCCACCCTTACCTCATTTCCTCCAAATCATTCCTTCCTCCATTTAACCCTTTCATCTCCCCAGCCCACCTTACTCCCACTACTATCAAATGAACCCCTTTTGAAGATGTCCCTGTACAACTTAGTTTGTTGCCAAACCTCATCTGTTGTTAATTTTACCAGTACACTTAACTGTTAACAAGTTTCATAATGTAGTGTTGTTGCTAATTCTACCGGCACTCTGAACTGCTAACAAGTTTCACATTGTAATTTTGTCATTAATTCTAACAGTACCCCGAACTGTTAACAAGTTTCACATTGTAGTTTTGTGATTAATTCTACCAGTACCCTGAACTGTTAATACGTTTCACAGTGTACTTTTGTCATTAAATCCTTCAGTCTCCATTTAGAGATTGTATGACTGTAAGCTTACCACTAAACCAGCTGCTGCTGGAGATACTGATGCCTACTGCAGTTAGCCGAGTAATGAAGAAGTAAACAAATGACTGAATAAATAAATTGCCAAAAATCAGGAAATACAACATTAATGGGCTTGACATTTTCAAAGTTCAGCTACTCCATGCATGTGCATTCTCCAGATGTACGTGCCATTGCTCAGTACAGAAAAGTCGCACATGTAATAATACGATAGAACACGACTACTATTTTTCAGATTAGAGAACACTTCAGGGGTGGTGATAGTAATCAAAAACAAGGACACCAAGCATCGTTTCTAGCCACTGCGCAATTGCAAACATTTTTCAGCAGCACACACCGTAATACTGCAAAGAGTATTTTTTTTTGTGTTCCCTAGCACAGTTACCTCAAAACTGTTTTGTTTAAATCAGATGAAACAGAAGGACAGCAATGGAGTATAGGGGGAGAATTACCCCAGATAGCAGTAATTTTGAGGATTTTAATTAGGACTTTTACAGAATCTAGCTATGGTGAATTATTTCCGTTGAAACAATAGCTACATTTCACTTTTAGAAACTGGCCTGCACTTATGTACTCAGACACCAGTACTGTTATGTCAGTCCTAACTCTTTCCTGACTTTTTTTTGTATGTGTAGATATTTTAGGAGGGGTTAGATCACATTTTGGCTTTATGGCACTAATGCTTTGATGCATGCGTCTATTTAATATAATCAAATTAGTTGACCAACGTCAGGAATTTTTTCCCTTTTCCCTGCTGTAGTGGATCTCGGCGTTAGTATACATAGGTAGGGAGGTGGGGGTTGACATATTGCGGTGTTTGTATGACAGTCGCTTTGTTGGTCAACTAATTCCATTCTCTGTTTTAGAAATCGTGCTGATGTGAATGTTTGCTTAAGTGAATGTTCGCTCTTGTTGGCTCGACAAATGGAGGTTCGTGGAGTTGATCCTTCGATTATATGAAATAGACCCTTGACTTATAGGAGATTGTCAGTCTCTGTTAGTTGACGGAGTCTGAATCCATGCCACAGTGACAGTATGCAGACTTTAATTATAATGTTGATGATGTTCTGCCTAATATCACATTTATTTATTTATTATATTTAGAAGTTTAGACATCTTTAATAATGGAAAATATTCTGCATGCGCCCATGTGCACACGCGCACATAAGCGCACACACACACACACACACACACACACACAAACACACAATGAAAGATACACATACACACACTCACTCAATAAAGAGACTCTTTTTTTTCTTATGAAGTTGTCTCTTACTAAGATTATTAAGCATTTTTTTATTTGTTTCCACTCTGCCCTTGTCTTTAAGTGGATTCTGAATTTAGAACTTGAAACAATATTCCAAGTAAAGTTTCAACAATGCCAACTCCTTTTCCTGTCACGAGCATATTGATACAGGAATTCTGTCTCCATGACTAACTATGCAACTCTTTTCTAATTGCCATACATAACTGCAGTCATGGACGTATGGTAACACACTGAAGTGCGTAAAGCATTTGCATGTGAAATGTGGGGGCTGAACCTCTCACAGCCCTTCTACTCATATATGTCCAGTCCAACGTCACTCATATTCTGTGTGACTAAAAGGTACCTTTCATGTTATCCATGTGAGACATTTCAGCTCTCTTACAAATATTCTGGATATAAATACTGTATGTTCCTAGAGAGTTTGCATCTCTAAAGAGTAGAGGAGAAGATAGTAAGCGCTGAGACAGTAATATTATACATCGCGGGATCTGGTTTACTAAAGCCTGAACAAACAATCATAAAGTAGAATGCTCCTGCCTGCAAAATACTAGAGTTCGTATTTTTCCTATCACTGTTGTATTGTACAGATGTAGTACATGAGAAGCTAGCATTTTCAGTTTTGCCATTTAACACTTGTAATATACTCACATTAAAGCATGCACCTAGCTTTCAGCATTGTAACAATAACATAATTTTATCTGACTTTGTTTCAACTTGGAATTTTTTAACATTCTGTGGTAAATAGGTGACATATAACTAATGCAAAGTAATCTTTCAGGCTTTTCAGATGTTTTCAGATATTTAGAATATTTTGCCAGAATGTGCGAGGTGGAGTACAAGTTCTGGAATTGGCTTTATCACTTGTATTCCACAATGATCTTCAATTATTTAATTACTGTAACAGTGATTTAATAACAGCTGCAACTGAGGTGTAGCACAATTTGGCTATGTGCCCAAGGTCTGAAAATAAAAGACAACTTGGAAAGCTACCTAATGTTTCAGAAATGTGGTATGATTTAAGCAATTACAGTGACATTTATATCAAGAAATGCATGCGTATGCTGTTTATCTTATCAAAGTAATCACAAAGTGTATTATTTGTTGAAAGGAGCTTAAATTCACAAGAATACAGTTTTTCAACAAAAACTGTGCAAATGACAAATATGAATCTTTAAATGAAATCAGTGTAAATATTAAGAACAGCAAGTAGCTAATAATAACTGTACGTGACTGTTCTGAATTAGGTGACTGAAAGAATATGTTATATTTATAAAGATACCAAAACAGATGCATGAGATGGTGCAAAACTTGTGCATAGGTCAAATGAGCCGTTTAATTTTGAGATACTGAACTTGTTTTTAAGCAGTTTATGAAGTAATAACACTGTAAGAACAGAAATATGACAAACATAGATTAATGAATGATCTTTGCATGAGACTGGCCTGTTGATGTTGAGGCAGGAATCCATATGTATCTTTCTTGCCAAGGGGTTGAGTAACTGCTCAGGGACCAGGTGGCCAGACATGGTCAAGGACTGAGTGCTTAAACACAGACATTCCTTCCATGGTTGAAGAATTTAGAATTTCGTTCATGAAAGGGCACCCTCTGGTGAAGACCTGCAGCTTTCCCTGACAATGAAAGGCAAGCATTCGCTTGTCATAATGGCGTGCATGTCCCCCTAGAAGCTGTAGCAGCAGCAGCTTGTGTATGACCATGCACAGAGGTAGCATGCTCTGCAAAGTATTACTGATTAGTATATGCAAAATAAGGGCAAGCATTTAAATGAAATCTGGAGCACTAGTAAAACAACGTCTGCCATCGTCCACCAAAACTCAACCCTTGTGGTCTACCTAAAGGAGTTGCTTGAAGGCTCACCTTATGAATCAACAGACTACTCCATCTAAGGAAATATAGGGGGATAAGAAGCCAGGAAATGTATCTGCTTAGTGCCACCCTGTCCCCCTATGCTGCAGTGCAAGTTCTTGAAAAATGAATTTAAGCACATGTGGTGGGAATACAACCTACAGCCTGAGCTTCTAGTACCAAATGCAAGTGTTCACTGTTGTGCCACTGGCATTAAAAATACTAAACAGCATTACTTTTAGTTTAAGAAATTTACCTGCACAGTAAGAATAATGCACATAAAGCTTCAAAATATTTTCCTGAACAGTGTTTTATGTTTAATGGGAATGAACACATGACCATCTTTATTAAGAGTGGTACAAGACTGGTATGTACGTAAAAAACCCATCTGACAGTCATTTATTTAAAAAATAAAGAAGTATGGGTTAGAGAGCAGAGGTCTGAAGGACTTTGTACAATTGTAGATGCTCTAGCTGTTTATATTTATATTCAAGGAGCAAGGTATAGAGACGTGTCTAAGTCTGTCACATGACTTAAGAGTCAGGATAAGTCCAGCAGAATTATCAAAAGTAAATTATAATCCATAGAGTCATGTTGCTTGGCCAAACCTTCATCTGTGTGTTCATGTGAGAAGTCCTTTATTCATGTTATTGTCAGTGATACTAGTTAACAAGCTGTGATTACCTCAGTGTTATGACTTAAACAGAAGTCATTCTGGTAACTAGTGCAAAGACCCGTAGACTTAAAAACTACCATTTTACTAGCACTTATGCCAAGTAAAGAAACAGAAAGACGAATGTTCTAAACCTTTACATGTATGGAAATGGAAATGTAACTTCCAGCTATAAGAGTAAAAGAAATATCAACATATAAATGTATAGACATGTAAAAAATAATTACAGAACATCAGCTGTGACACTACCTGACCTACGTCGTGAATGCCTTATTTTATGTACACAAATGTTGATTGTGTTGTCAAACAGGAAAGAGTGGAGAAAATGGAGAAAACATTGGGTGAATATGATTGCCTGTATAGTAAGTAGGAAGCAGTATGAATTCTGTTTCTAAATATGTCAGCAAGTCAAAATATGTCGATGATTTCTGACTAAGAGTTAACAACCCACTAGAAATTATGTTGAATGCTTCATTTCAGAGCCAGATACTGTCTATAGAAGGCAGTTTTAATCATTCAGACCATAAACTCATACTATATCCTTAGCTTATAGAATATTCTATATAATAAAGATAAATTGTGCATACCATTAATCTCAAATATACCAGTGCATTTCAAAATATGTTCTGGATATTTTTTAGCCATTTATTCTGATCACCTATAATGTCATTTATATATCATCAAAAGCTAGGTGTACTATATAGAGCAAAACATTACTTACTCCTTGTAGCAGAATCATCCTAGCTGACACTTATCTTTCACCCTCTCATCTCTATGGCTCACCTATTTTGACTAACATTCAGATCTCTGTTAAATCACAACTGGAGCAATGCCATAATAAGATAAAACACAACTGGAGCAATGCTATAATAAGATAGCTAAATTACAGCTAACCTGCCACAAAGCCCATCATTGCTCTGCATTACATTCCTCAACTGGTTAGAACTCCCACATCATCTAACCCGTACACAACTTCTAACCCATAAAATATCATATGACTCTTCTACCTTCCCTTTTAGCTCTGCAGTACTTCATTACTATCTCCCAAATCATCCCGTGGACTCACAAGTCAGAAACCTGCTTGAAATCTATAAACCAAAAAAAAGTATGAGGCAAAGTTTAAACTCATACCCCATATCCAAACTATGGAACTTCATCCCAAATTCGATCAGAACCATATCTAGCCACCATGTATTTAAGTCCACTTTCAAATAATTTCTCACTAACACATTGCTTTGCCCATGCACCTCACCTGCATGATCTATGTTAAGAAATACTTTGCATTCCTACTAAGCTAACCTTTCATCGTACTATCTATCAATGCCTTTCAGCACCCTTTCAACACCTGCTCACTCCCCACTCTTTAGGTATGCTTGTATCTTTTTATTTTTATCTCCTAGCATAGTGGACTATAATTCTAATATTTTGTATATACTAATTGCCATATTTAATTGTCATTTTTTATTTATTTTGATTTATTACTTTTATTTTATATCACTGGTGTCTCTTCATTCCTTATTGTATCCTATATATTTCACTATCAAAGTGCATGTATGTATGCTTATTTTATTATATCTGTAATAGTGTTTTATTTGATGTTATTTAATTCTCTGTAACTTTTCTCCATGGATTTCCCCTGAAAATGGGTATTTATTACCCAGCCAGACTTTACCAGTAAACAAATGTCAATAAATAAATAGCAGGTGATTATGTAAACATTTATCAGGTTTTCTACAAATCAGGATAGGACAAAAATAAAATTTGGACAGACATAGTAGCATTCCAGGTTAAGAGTATTGAAATCCCATTGCAGAGCACATTTACACTTGGCATGGACTTCTCTGGATGGCATTACAAGAGTGAGTGTTGTCTTAATTTTCCAAGAAGAAAACAACAAGAATGTACAATCATTGTTAAGGAAAAGAATAATTATTAACATTTCTTAGATTTATTTTGCTACATTAGTGGGTGGCCTAATGGTTAAGGTGTTTGCCTTACAAACACAAGGTGCAGGGTTTAAGTCTCACAAGGGATAATTGGCTAGGCTTAAAATGGCTCGCAAGGGCAGTTAGCTTAGTACTAATCTGTGAACCTAAGAGACTCATTGTTACTAAAATGATTACACTTTGAAGAATATGTGTCAGCTTGTGTCAGAAAGCAGAGAGTCTGCCATGAATCAAATTCAGATGCTGGAATCCTAGTGATAAGCATAGAGATGGATGAACCAATTGTTCATTAGAAGGTAAGCTCTGTAATTAAAAATAATCAAAGTGAAAACCTGGATGAGTAAGAACTCCTCTTCTTTCATTTTCATTAACTAGCTTAAATTTCAGTTATTTATGATACACACACACACACACACACACACACACACACACACACACACGCGCACACACGCGCACACACACACACATACCCTCACAAACACACACACAACAATTACCACAATTACCATAGGCTTTCTTAAATAATAAATTCATAATAAAATAAAATTATATAAATATGCTACTGTTTGAAGACAATTCTGGAACAGACTTTCTGTTGTAAATTAACTTCATATTTCATTCAGATGTTACGTTTCATCAGTAATCTCATGATAGCCACTGCATAACATGGATAGATAGCAGTTATTTCCAAAAAATGGAATTGAATGAATATATTGGCAAATGCTAAATACAATGAGATTAGTCCTCATTAAGTTTCTGCTTCGAAACATTGGGCCATTGCCAAATTTAAGGTGTGGTGTCAGTGTAGTTTAAGACTAGTGCATTACTCTATATGTAACTGTCCATGGGGGCTAAACTGCTAGAAATATATTATAATTGTATTTCAGCATGTTGACTGAAATATAATTCAGTCTTCCCCTTTCACCATGGTTATATGAATGTAGAGTCAGTGTATTTTTTAAGTTCTAGGGTTGTGGGGGTGAAGCCCCCATGTAAAGGTTTCAGTTGTTCTTAGTAATCACAAGTGTAACACACTTGTTGACATTTGTGATCCCTTCTTTTAAATTGTGCCATTTTATATAGAACTTTTACTTTTGATTTCAAGGTCAGTGTTATATATGGGTACTATGGCTTTGATGTGAATGAGTTAACCACAGTTGCTTGCCATGTGGTAGATGTCCTTTCCCAGTCTGTATCTCAGAGTAGTTGGAATTAAAACACCATGGTGGTTATAGTATATGTACTGTATCTCTATGCTATTTAGATAAACTGCGTACTACATAGTTTAAGAAGTGAAGGGATATCTTCCAGAATAGAAGAAATGTGTTTGCAGAACTGAAAAAAATGTATGTTTGATTTCAAGATTTTTTTTTTTTTTGCTTGGAAAAATAGAAGTATATGTCATGGTGATACCTGTAACTAATTTGTAAAACTTTGGAAGTCATTTACAAGAAGTATATTTGGTTGAAGCTGAAACTTTTCTATTAGAAAGTCTGTTTATCACTCACTGTGAGTGGATTCGTTAAAACTCTGAAATCTTACTGGTTGTATCGGTAAATTATCTTTCATTCATGCCTTCAATAGATCTTCTAAGACACTGACAAAGGAAAATATTTGTGTCACTTGGCTTTAGTATTAGGAAGCCATGGATTTCCTCTGCCCACTCTTGATTCAAAATGGGAGCATAGAATCCAAAATTATATATAAACTCCTCACATCAGATTCCACATAATACTCACTCTTCAAACTTCAAAAAGTGCTTTCTCATTGTATAAAATAAAAATGTACAATGTGAATTTTTGAGTTATCATATAACGAACTGACTTCAGGATTATAACACCTGCTTTATCAAAGTTGTTATTATTGCACACATACAACTACAGATTAGTTTCTTAATTCTGAATAACTGTCCAGTGATACTTCAGAATCCTGGATAATATTGATACAAGGTTATCCTGTTTTTCCACCTGAGAAATGGTTAAGAAATGACTTACAGTTTCAGAGCAGTCCTTGGTCAATTCTGATTGTTTCTTAAACGCAAACTTGTCTTTGCTTTGGCTCATTAGCAGCAGTACAAAAGAACTGCCTGCTCACACCCTTGTTCTCCCCCTCCCCCTTCCCTGTTTATTACCTTACGCCAATCCCAAAGTTAATAAATAATACCTGTGGCAGGCACCATTTTTAAAACTACAACCACCCTTTGTCACTATTATATGTTCATTTATCAGTTTACTCTGTTACCTGATTGTTTCCAGCCCCCTCAAAAGAGCTACTAACAGGGTCTCTACCCGCTTCGCTCCCCACCCTGCCCCCTATTCCCTCCCACCCCCAGTGGTCCTACCTTTATTACACTCACAAACCCCTCCCATCTTTCCAATAGCCAACCACAGTGCTAACCCAACACTACCTCCTCCATCTTTCCACTACTATCACACCTCCTCAACTAACATGTACAAGCATACCTTACCTATGCTCACTGCATGCACTCTCCTTGCATATCTTACATCCTACCAAAGCTCCATCATTCCCCACTCAACCACTACCACTGTACTACTACTCACACCACCACTCATGTCTCACCCTCACTCAGCTCCCCTCCCACCAACTCAAGAACCATCCCTATGCACCCCCACATATTCTACCAACTATATTACTCAAACATAAAGCATCCCTACAACTTAACATAGTAACCCTCCCACCATACCTATTACCCACAGAGCACAATCATAAAGTTTCCCTAATAAACAAACACATTCAAAAACTGAGAAAACTAATAACCTCATGCATATCAAAACTAGCCCTAAGTGGAGACATCCACCCCAACCATGGCCCTACCATCTCCAACCCTAATCCTCATAATCAGACTAGAAACTACAGCTTCTCCCATATCACAGCCAATAGAAAGCCAAGTGACTTCCTGCTACTAAGCCTAAATATTAGAAGTATATCCAACAAAGTCCATGAACTCCATGCCACCATAGACTTGTACTCCCCAGATATAGTCATCCTGACAGAAACCTGGCTAAAATCCTCACATTACCAGTGAGCAAATGCTCCCTAACGGTTACAGCATACTAAGAGTAGACGGGCTAAACAGGAAAGGAGGCGGTGTAGCTATAATATTTAAATAGCATCTAAACATCCAGATCTTAAAATCATCAGCTCCACAAATAGGCAATGAAGAAATAATATATACCAACCTCAAAATAAACCAAAACAAAACCATCAACATAATTGGATGCTACTTCCCACCTGGCCAAAACATCCCTCCACTAGAAAACCTCCTCAGCTGGTCTACCCACCATCTCCCCCAAGAAACTATAATTTTAGGCGATTTCAATATTGACTGGCAATCCTGTTCTGGCAACCATCCAACCCATCATGTAAACCTTCATGGCTTCACCCAACTAGTTCAGTCACCAACCAGGATAAATAAAACTCCAGCAAGCACACTACCCTGGATTGGATACTAGTCAGTAAGAGCACCCAGTCATATATAACAGGCTGCTTATCAGATAGCCTCAGTGATCACTCCCCAACATTCCTCCTCAAAAAATACCTAGACCAAGCTAAACCTGTCATCTACCGTCAAATACGTAAAAAACTAAACTTTAACCCACTTACATTCATCTCATCCCTCAACGAATGTAACTGGCATTCCCTAAAGTACCTCAGTCTTGATGACACAGTTGAATTTTTTAATACTACCTTCCTGAGCATCCTTAATTACCATGCCCCCATAAGACTTTCCAGAACCAAAGCACAACCCTCCCCATGGCTACAGAAAACCACTAAGTCAGAAATGAAAAACAGGGATAAAGCCTGGGAGCACTGGTGCAAAACCAAAACCCCCTCAACTAGACAGAAATTTCTAGAACTATGCAATAGAGTCAAAAAGCTAATGAAACAGGACAAATTCCAATACTACCAGTCTGCCCATGACTCCTCTCAACATAGCCCCAAACAATTCTGGTCCTCCATAAACTCCATCCTCCACCCAGGTAAAGTCAGTACCCCTCCTCCTAACATCCCTCACTCCTCCGAAAATATTGCTACCTCATTCAACACACACTTCACACAAACCATACTATCACTAGCTAAACAACACAACCCCCATCCCCTCCAACCCACAACTTCAACTAGTAATCTCCCCACTGCCTTCTCTTTTTCTCCTGTACCTACCTCCAACATAAAAAAAACTCTTAATTAAACTTAAGCCCACCAAATTAGCATCAGACAACCTCCCAAGTGAATACCTACAAATTGCAGCTTATGCTCTGGCCTACCCAGTATCCATCTTGATTAACCAATCTCTGTCAGAAAGCTACGTTCCCACACTGTGGAAAGTATCACATATAATTACCCTCCACAAAGGCAGCCCCTCCACAGAACTAACCAATTACCGCCCCATAGCTATTCTCTCTCGACTCTCCAAAATACTTGAGAGATGCATACACTCTCAGGTCTCAGACTACCTCCTTACTAACAACCTCCTTTCCAATACTCAGCATGGTTTCCGACCAAACCATAGCACCACCACTGCCTTACTCTCCTTTACTAACACTATCCTTCAGCATAAAAACAATGGTTATCTCTCCTCTGCTACTTTCCTAGACCTATCTAAAGCATTTGACATGGTCCCACACAAACAACTCATTGCTGTCCTCAATAACCTATCCTTATCTCAATCAGTCACCAACTGGTTTCAGAGTTACCTGTCTGACTGCCAACAATCCATTGTATGGCAGAATGGCACATCTCTCCAACTACCTGTCTTCATAGGGGTTCCCCAAGGATCCATCCTTGGACCCCTAGTCTTCTCTATTTTCACCAATAATCTAGCCTCTGCCAAAAAACATGGCACACTCATACAATACGCAGATGACTCAACCATCATCTGCTCAGCCAAGTCCCTACCCAAACTGCAAAAAGTCACACAGGAAGCCTTTTCCTCTGTTGAAACTTGGTTATCCAATGCCCAATTAATACTCAACCCAAACAAAACTAAACTACTTATCTTCCAACCCACCAAACATACTCAAAACAACTCTCACTTTAACATCACAGCAAAAGACAACACCACTATATACCCAACTGAACACACCAAATTGCTAGGAGTGGAAATAGACAATAAATCCCCTTTGGAAAAAACAGAGTACCCACAAACTACAACATAGGAGGTAATCCCCTGAAATCTGAAGAAGAAATAAGGGATCTAGGGACCCAAGTAGATAGTCAGCTTTCCTTTGATAACCATGTTGCCAAAGTAGTTAGAAAATCCTTCTATGTGACCAATCTGATCACAAAAGGGTTTGCATCAAGATCTAAGGATGTAATGGTGCCCCTCTACTCTTCCCTCATCAGACCCATTATTGAGTACAATGCACCAATTGGAATATACCTGGCTAGACATCTCCAGCAGCTGGAGAGACCACAGAGGTACCTAACCAAGAGTATTACTGGCCTCAAACAGTTGCCCTATGCAGCACAATTGAAAAAGCTAAGACTGTTCTCTGTTGCATACTGCTTTCTCAGAGGCGATCTCTGTCTAACGTACAGAGCCATGTCCAACCCAGAATTGTTGAACATGCTCCATCTTAGCAAAACCAAATCTACTCGAGCTACATGCTCTAGGGATATAAACCTCAACACAACAATGAATAGAACATGCTGGAGGGATAGATTCCCTTCGCAGAGACTTCCCTTACTATGGAACAGGGTCCCGATCTACATAAGACAGAGCCCCTCACTATCACTCTTCAAGAGGAACCTTGATGAGTGGATGGGTAACAGAAAGTTCACACCGGGGATCACACCAACAGCACTACTAGATAGGGGCCAAGGGTACTAGCTACTAGTACAAGGGTCTAGGGAACTACTAAAGGGGCGGTGAATACCACACAATGTGGCTGGGCTAATATATGCCTTCGGGCAGATAGTCCAGTACCAACTTATGAACCTATGAACCTATAAACTAAAATTTGACATTCACATATCCATGACCATAAAAAAAGTCCACAAAAGACTAGGCGCATTATACAGAAATAAACAACTTCTCACCAAAGCAGCAAAGATTTCAGAAGCAAATTCCCACCTTATCTCCACCCTACTTTATGCCTCTCCAATATATACCAACCTAAGGCAATGCGATCTAAACAAGCTAGAGACCTGCTGCAACAAAATCGCCAAATTCGCCACAGGGGCATCTTACCGTAGTCACCACTGTCTCTCACTTGCTGAACTGGACTGGCTTGAACTCCCTCACCTCTTTCAGTGGTATCAACTCTCACTCGCCCACAAACTAGTAAACCGTCCACTAAATGTCCCATCCCTCCTGAATCTACTCCAACCCTATCGCACAACCAGACCACTAAGATCCAGCAACAAAAATCACTTGCAGATCTCTAAAGCCAATAACTCTGCTTTTGAAGCACTATTCTCTTGCACCATAGCCAAATTATGGAACTCACTCCCACCCACAATTACCTCCATACCATCATGCACCCACTTCAAAACTTTACTAAAAGCGCAACTAAAAACATGCTGGCTATGCCCTTTCAACTCCCACTCTAATATCACCCACCCCATCCAACCACTACCTTTCTTTCCACCCCACTAACTACCTTGATTATAACAAGCTCAGATGCTCATAAGCCTAGTACCTATTATACAGCAGGAATTTCTTATTGTAACATTTGTTAATGTCTGTTATGTACTTCTCAGATAAGGATTCTAGTTGTCTACTGATGTACTATGTTCTTCATCTGTAAATATGTTTGTAATTAATTGCTATGTTAATCAAATTGTTAAACGCTATGTAATCCAATGTAACTACTGTCTGTTTATTTTAACTGTGCAGCTTTTCTCCCCGGTCCTCTGCTGAAAATGGACTTGCGTCCAGTCAGACACTCCCGGTCAACAAATGTAAATAAATAAATAAATAAATAAAATAAATAAGGAGCCTTATTTAAAGTCCTTATCTGTACTTTGGCATTTAATGCAGATGATTATGGCTATGAGCTGTTACTGAACTGCTTCCTGTTGGTCAGTAATCGATTCCCTCAGCCTCAATTTGCCTGAACAAATCATTTAACCAGACAGTGCTATTGGGTTACCACTGAAAAGAGACACTTACACTAAGTGACATACACAATTAATGGATAAGTAAAACACAGTCTGCTGAACCTAACCAAGCCAGTGGCCCAGAACGGGCATGCTACTTCAAGCACTTGTTGATGGCTAGAAATTGGGAGCTATAGAATCTGTGTCATTGGACACATGAATAGCCATCGCTAGATTTTATTTGATCAAATGAAGAGTATAATGAACTGAAAACTACTCTTACACAGCTGTGTAATAATATAATAAAACACTGTTAATAAAGGCCGAGAAAACAAGTTATTTAATTCTTATTAGGAAATTGATTTAGGACAGTTGATACTTTAAAGCATTCTTAGCGGACAGTGACATAGATGTTCATTATTACTAAATGTAATTTTCAAAAGAAAAACTAACTCACTGCTGCATAATTATATGATCATTACTAGTATAGCTGTCTGTTTGTATGCACACACACATACACACACAGAAACACACATATATACAAGCACGTGCAAGTGCAGAAACTGACCCCCACACACACACACACACACACACACGCACACACATATATATATATATATATATATATATACTGTATTCGGATTATACTATATTTTAGAGCTTTCTTTTCCAAATGAAATGCATCTATGCTATGCTTAGCAATTAGTACTACTCCTCATGAGGCCTTAAGTATGGGGGAGGCAGTGTAGGTCACACAGGTGCTGGCGCACATGTGTAAAATATGACATGTACATGCAGTGTCTGGGGCTTACCTTTCAGTGAGATTTGAAAAGCACTAAACATCTTGCAATGTTTTACTTGGCCTGGCATGCTTTATTCATTACATGCTACACAGATACAAGGTAAGTTAGACATAATAAGTCAGCAAACGTCTTGAGGACTAAATATAAAATCTGAGCTGACAAGACCTCTAGAACTACATATACTGTTTAGTAGAGAGCTTATTTTGTAGGAAGATACTTGATAGAATACCTTCTGAAGTGGAAAACCATTTATCTTTTCTGACAAATATTCTAGACTCTAGTTAACCAGTAGAGACTGATTTGTATAATGTTAATAATGCTACTATTAATAATAATAATAATAATAATAATAATAATAATAATAATAATAATAATAATCTGACTTTAAATATTTATTTTATTTTAATTTATAATAAATTTAATTTCTGTTATCCTATTTCAGATGAGTCCTGACTTTAGTTTGTCTATTGTGATTTTACTTCATGTCAATTTAATATTGTTATTAGTAATAATTCAACAGTAAATGCATTTTCAGCTACACCCCACTGAGGTACAGAACATCATCATGTTTTGAAGCACTGAGGAAAACCCCTGCTAAACTTTGATGTCTTAGAAATTATCTCATGTTGAGTGTTATTTGCTGCAGATTGTGCAAAGGAAGATTTGAAAAAAATGCTTGTGAATGATAGTACCATGGGATAGCTTGTGTGTTCACAAGATGAAATGCCAGGGTGTCCAAATATTTTACTGTCTTTGACAATGTACATTGGGGAAAATGATATTTCTGCGAGAGTAGTAAATGTGTTCCTTTAGGGACCAGCCCATGACACTTAGATTGTTGTCACTTCAATAAATTGTGCAGTGAACTGCATGGAAAATACATATCAGTTTTCTTATTATACTGAAAATGCCATATCAAACTGATTTGTTATTTTTATTTTGGCATCTGGAATAACCAACTAAGTAGGAACCAGAGTGGCTACATACGTCTAATTCAAACCTACCAGTTTACATTCTATAATTTGCATTCAGTGCTTTTGAAATGAGTAAAATGCTGTTTGTCATGAAGATTTTGTAATTTAATCAATGCCAAATGATATATGTGTGTGTTAATGTTTGATTAAGGTAAACTCCCAGTGCAAACTCATGTTACTTTTATAACCTTTTCCCTCAAAGAATTTTGAATATTCTGCATGTCAGGTTTTTTTTTTTTTTGGCTTTTTATTCATTTTATATTGTCTTTTGAATAAATATAAATAACATTTCTTGTGCATTCATTCCAATTGCACACTTTCATATGATTTAATTAGGATTGTGAGCGTTTTCTAAAATAACTTCATGGAATCTTATTTGTGTGGAGTAATTAATGTCTACAGTGCCGCACCAGCAGAATTATTTTAACCAAAACCACTTTACTAAACCTCTCTTTTACATACAACCACCATCTGCTCTATAGCACTAAACACATGTAAAAGTACTGATGGGACAATAGGCTATGTATATGGCTTGCTTTTTGTAGACAGTCACCTGACAGGGCTTATATTTAATATTTCTGAAGAGGTGAGAATCAAGTACTCATACTATAAACTTCTCAGTACTGTACTTGTGTGAACTGGAAGTGTTCACAATATCAGTCTGTAGTCTTCTGTTTTCTCTGCAGTGAAGTAATGATGCAATTTTTGAAAATTAATGAAATGTGAGATTCTTTAAAACAGTGTGTTATATTCTGTAGAGGGTATCTTACTGTTATCGACATCTATTCAATGTTTGTACACATTACGGAAGCAATTGAATTGCTTTAGTAGGATTTCTGTTTGAAGTCTTGCATTTTGGAGAGGAATAACTTTCTTTATTAAAACTAAAGAGCAGAGTCAGATGTATTTCCCCAAAGGCTAAATTAAAAAAGCTACCATTTGTATTTTTTGCTATGATGTCAGTTTTATCATAATTTAAGGAGAATGTTATTGAGTTATGCAATTGATGATTTGCTCTGTAATTTGATATTTGCTGCAAAACCAATAATACCTGTTGATGTGTGATTTTAGCTTTATAAATGATGAAAGTTAAGCACACACCATCATTTTCAAACTGTGCAGAAAGATAAAGAATTTAGATAATGGATTGTGTAGAGCTAATAGCAGTTTTAGTCAGTTTGTAGATAGCTTGAGGCAATATAGCTTATCTTTGCATTAGATTGTCTTCCTTAACACTTGGCTTCTAAAAAACTCCTTTTCCATGACGTATAAATGCAGAACTACCTCACTATTGGGAAGCTATATATCAGACAGCAGGCCAGTAAATAGTTGATTACTGTATGCCATACACCATCTAGAACTCGTTCAAAGATGTTATTAGAACATCAAGGAAAAGTGAGGGAAGAATGAAGCTATCTTTACATCTTTCATTTGACAGTCTCATGCATGGTGCTATGAATGCTTTAGAAATCGTTAGTTTTACAGTCACACACTGTCTTCCAAATGACATCATTAAAGATATATTACATATGATAGGCATGTGACCATTTTATTTGCATATGTTATCAGCATAATCTTTTACCAACATTAATATTTTAAGTACATAATTATACATATGGTTATTATTTAAACATTACTAGCAATTACTTTCTAGTTTAAAAAAAGAATCTTAAAAGTGGCTATTATTTTGCATAATAGTGAAAGCCTGTAAACCACTTAAAATCTGGAATGGAATATGTTCATAGGTTTTTTTGAGATTACTAAGCTAATGGCTTAAGGGCCCTTACAAGTCTAAAACACCAAAAGCCAGCAAGATGGTATCACCATTTATTCAGAGGCATAAAAAGGACAAAACATGTCCAATTCAAAAACTCATACTAGTTTCGGCACCAGCCTTCATCAGTGAGTGAAAATCATTCAAAAATACATGGTCAACGTCAGTTTAAATATGTGAATAAACCAATGACAGTGTAAACATTTGCATCAAGCTCTCAAATAGGATTTAAAGCAACATAACACTGCTCAAAAAGGAAAATTCATATAGATCCCCATACAATACAAGTGTAGTAAATATAGTTCTGATAATGAACTATAATATCATCAAACAAATAATTACATATTGTCTTATGTATGATTTAGTCTTGAATTACAAAGGGAAAAATATATATAAATAGAAAAATGACCAAATAATAAAATGGTTTATAAATGGTCATTGAGACCTGGGGGAAAAAGAGCTCCTAAGTGTGTAATCCAGTATTTTTCCTTGTGGCTCAAAATACCTTGCCATCCTGTTTGATTTTGCCTATTCCCTGTAATTTTATCAATGATTGTAAACATAAACTTGGCACTGGGATGTTGAACTGTATGTAAGTAAAGGGCATTAGATGCTTTGTGGTTCCATATCGCTACGATGTTCCCCAATTCTGATACGTAATGAACGTGAAGTTTTGCCAACATAGAATGATTTACATTGGCACGTGGCCAAATAAATAACCCAGCTAGTGGAACAATTGCCAAAAATCTTGATGTCATATACTTTGCTAGTATTGGAGCTCGTAAATTGTTTGAGCTGGTTAACATAAACACAAGAAACGCAATGTCCACACCTGAAAGTTCCCAATAATTCATCCCCCAATATGGTAAGTTGTTTAAATTTAGCTGCCCCACTTTCTCTATGTTTGTAATGAGAAAATAGAGTGCCTAATGTTTTGCCACGTCTGAATGAGAATGAACATTGCTTATCTAGTATTCCCCTCAAAAAATCATTAGCTAATAAGATATTCCAATTTTGGTTCACGGCTTGTCTGACCGTCTGATGATTTTGCCCAATGTGGTGATTAGTCTCACCTTAGAGTTGTTAATGTTATGACTTTTGTCCCTGTATTCCAACAGTGTCTTTCTATCTTGATTGTCTGAATATGTCCTAGCTAAATCTATATCAGAAATGCTATAACCCGGTCCAAAATCTGGTGAGTAAATCAGTTTTGGCTATAGAGTAATCATGTAAGCATGAATTAATTCTCAATTCTAAGATATTGAGATTTGGGGATGTTCCGGATGGTGTGGCGTGGATGCATGCTATGTGCATGTAACAGGGTATTAAACTGAGGGTATTTTGAAAGATTTTGGTGTTGAGTGTGTTATCAATATTACGATATACCGTAACATCCAAAAAAGTGATAACATCTCTATGAAATGTGATTGAGAATTCAATACCCCAGATGTTATTATTCAGATGTTCCAAAATTCCTGTAGATAGTTAGCATCTGCACGCCACACCATCCAACAATCATCTAAATATCTTCTCCATATGTCTATTTCCACAAGGTATAAATTGTGTAAAGGGTTATAAATCAGGCATTCTTCAAGGTAGGCCATAAAAAGATCTGCATAGATAGGGGCAAAGAAGCCCCCATGGCCGTACCTTGTAGTTGCCAATAGCAATCACCCTGGAAATAGAACACATTTTTGTTTAATACATGTTCTGTGAGACAGATAAGTAGAGTATTGAAACCGGAGAATATAATTCTGACTTAACAAGCCAATATTCCACAGCCTGAAGCCCTGCCCAATGTGGAATGCTAGTGTAGCGGGATTTAACATCCAGAGTGCACATTATCCAATGGGGTTCCAGTTGGCAGTCTTCAATAATTTGTAAAAATTGCGTAGTGTCCTGAATTCTTGCTCTAACCAAGGACAACAGTGGTTTTAGGAATTGGGTTAGAAAAGCAGACAGGGGTTCTGTGAGAGAACCATGACCAGAAACTATAGGCCTACCTGGTGGATGTGTCAGGGATTTGTGTATTTTAGGTAATAGATACAAGATTTGTTTAGCCGGTTCCTTAACCTGTAGATGTTGGACTGTTTTGTTTGTGAGAATACCCTCCTCCAATGCAGTTTGTAAAAAGATATCTATCTCTTTTTTAAATGTCATAGTTGGATCAATATCCATTTTCATGTAGCATTGTTTGTCAGATAGTTGTCGTAAACCCTCATTTATATAGAAGTCCATATTTAAGATCACCACTGCACCCCCCTTATCAGCTTGAACAATTGCTATGTTATGATTGTTCCTAAGTTCTGATAAAGCCACTCTTTCGGTGGAACTAATATTGTCCCTACCAGTAGCAACCTCAAAAAGGGGGAAGTGTAAATCCTTTAACACCGCTTGTTGGAATATCGCTACATTCTTATTCATCGGTGGCTGAAATGTTGATTTGTGGAAGGTAAAGTCAGTAGATCTTTGAGCATTGGAACTATCCTGTTCTGAAAAAAACAGTTTAAGGTTGAGTCTACGACAAAAATCAATAACATCTAGTGAGGTTTGGTATTCATCACAAAAAAAGCTAGGAACAAAATTTAACCCTTTATTAAGCACTTGTTTTTGTTCTGATGTTAATACATGATCCGATAGATTCAACACATTTTGAAAACCTTGTGTATCTACTTGAGTAGTGCCTGAATTAGCCCTGTCATGGAATCTGTAGATATATTTGTTTCTATGTTTCCTCCCCCCTCTGGATTTCCTACCATGTCTAAAGGGTAATGGGTGTTGGTTTTCTTTTTGAGTGGAGAATTGACAGTGTTGACATATTCACCGTCGGTAGTGGATGACTCCTCCCCTGAGGTACTGGTTTGAAAGTGATCTCTGTTCTTTAATATAGATCTAGGCCTTTTTCTAGACCTACCCCTGTCCATGGTGGATATATTATCTTGAAACCTCACAGATCGTTGCACTTGAAATGGATGTCCCCTTTCATAGTCATTGCTATCCCTGTTAAATTTTTTTATTTTCCTCTCCCTGATAACTTTATCATAGGATGTTAGTTCCTTGGACAACTTGTCTATATGTTCAAAATATTTAGGACTTGATTCATATTTTTTACATGTATTTGCCAGATTTTTAACTTCCGAAAGACATATATCTATTGTTCTTTCATAATAAGAAGCTAAAATTTTCACAAAAACCATGGATCCTTCTTTAAGTGCCGCATCCCATTCTTCATTAAGCCTCTCTTCAGATCTGCTTACAAGTGGGTGCAATTTTATCCGTAGTCCCCTAGGTGCAATGTTTTTATGTAAGTAGGCTTTAAATAGACGGAGATGCCAAATATTGGCTCTTAGTCCTTTCAAGCCTTTTTCCAAATCCCGAAAACAGAACTCACAATTATCTGTGGGATTTGTAACAGGTTGAATGGGGTTGCTGCTTGGGGCTTGGTTAACACCAAAATAGCCAAGTCTTCCTGTCAGCACACAACCCTCCAATATTTTATCAAGATCTATATTGAATGACAAATGTCGAAGGAACAAATAAAAATATGGTACTAAAAAATTGTTATAATACTGTAAAGAAATAACAAGAACCATGGAAGGGATGGACAGGGGCAGGACCAAAAGCACCCAAAACGAGGTATCAACAAAACTGGGTTGTTTGACTATCCCTGAGATCAATTTCAAATCAGTATGACACTCAAAATATATACCTTAAGGAATCAACCCAAATTATATAACTTGCTAGTATCCAACCATTGCCTTGTTTATCACAAAATGGCATAAATGTAATATGACAATTGCAAGATTTGTAACAAAACATAACTAGGAACCTAGATCAAATGTTGTCTTGTACATATTAGTAGAATGCAGCATATATATAATGTTGGCCACTGACAACTTTTATAAACATGTAAACTCTGTCCACCACATGTAGTTCACTATATGTCAAAAAAACAGATTCAAACCCTTGTTCATCTTTAACTAAAACATAGCCTACAAACAATGTAGTAGACAAGATATCAATAGGGTTCAACCAATGTACATCAAAAGTGGTACTACATGTATGAACAAAACCTGCTTAGCTTATAATCTATATACACACAGATAAAGTATGTTATAGTCAGAGGCCAATATAGAATGTTAAGCTAACATGAGGGTCCCCTTGATAGTAATCACTAAATAAACTGATGTTATATCTTGTTATGTATCAAATCCAATAGCACAGCACTATATATATTGTTCAAAACAAAATGTGCATAATATTAAACTCCCATCTATGTGTAGGCCAAACTACAGTTGTTATGAACATTCTTGTTAATCAACTATATTATTAAATAAAGAAAATATTAAAGTGTGTTTGCAAAAAGGTAATAGGACCACAAACACAATTATAAAATGTTAATCAACCAAGATTTGCTTAGTACCAAAACGGAGATGTTGTTAGGAACCACCAAGTAATTTGTTTTTTAAAAGGTGTTATCAAAATCGTAAGTTCCAGTTAAATGTATCAGCGGCCCAGAGTTACACAACATTAACCCTATACATAACCAGTTGACTCAAAATAATGTCGGACGTTCAGTCCGTACACTAATCATGCCACAATGCGATGTAACACCCAAACTTACCATATTGGGGGATGAATTATTGGGAACTTTCAGGTGTGGACATTGCGTTTCTTGTGTTTATGTTAACCAGCTCAAACAATTTACGAGCTCCAATACTAGCAAAGTATATGACATCAAGATTTTTGGCAATTGTTCCACTAGCTGGGTTATTTATTTGGCCACGTGCCAATGTAAATCATTCTATGTTGGCAAAACTTCACGTTCATTACGTATCAGAATTGGGGAACATCGTAGCGATATACGGAACCACAAAGCATCTAATGCCCTTTACTTACATACAGTTCAACATCCCAGTGCCAAGTTTATGTTTACAATCATTGATAAAATTACAGGGAATAGGCAAAATCAAACAGGATGGCAAGGTATTTTGAGCCACAAGGAAAAATACTGGATTACACACTTAGGAGCTCTTTTTCCCCCAGGTCTCAATGACCATTTATAAACCATTTTATTATTTGGTCATTTTTCTATTTATATATATTTTTCCCTTTGTAATTCAAGACTAAATCATACATAAGACAATATGTAATTATTTGTTTGATGATATTATAGTTCATTATCAGAACTATATTTACTACACTTGTATTGTATGGGGATCTATATGAATTTTCCTTTTTGAGCAGTGTTATGTTGCTTTAAATCCTATTTGAGAGCTTGATGCAAATGTTTACACTGTCATTGGTTTATTCACATATTTAAACTGACGTTGACCATGTATTTTTGAATGATTTTCACTCACTGATGAAGGCTGGTGCCGAAACTAGTATGAGTTTTTGAATTGGACATGTTTTGTCCTTTTTATGCCTCTGAATAAATGGTGATACCATCTTGCTGGCTTTTGGTGTTTTCTACAAGGTTGGTTGGCCGTGCAGCCGTACGTGCGAGGGTTGGTGTTTTGCTTCAGTTGGTTTTCCTTGCTGTTGGCGTCAGGTTTTCACCGTTGGTAGGAGAGGACTCCTGCCTTGAGGCTTCAACACTTTTTGGTTCAACGTAAATTTGGAATGAAGAGTTTAGGTTTCTTTTGAAACCACTGTTTATTTGTCACTTTTGTGCATAAACGAATTGGGACAGTTCGGAGTTATTGGCTCTTGTATGCGGAATGGAACACAAGCAGCGTGTTCATTAAACAGCTCAAAGGTACTGTTCAGCTTTGGGGGTAATTCATATTTGGTTTACCAACTGAGATCAGTCGATGAACCTTACTTCTGTCTTAAACTCTGGGTGTTGTGTTATATACGGAGCTGTGTAAGGGAGCATTGGGCCTCGATTTAAGGCTTCGCCATTTGTCAACTGGATTCTGTTCGTATATTTTTGACTGTTGGCCATTTATCCGTCAAATATATATGAAAACTTGGACTAGTGGAAACGGAATTGCAGTGTATGGTTTCTAAAACTTTGTGTTTGTCATGCTCACGAGTTTTGGTCCTAGATTTTTGTTACCGTGTTAGGGTTGGACTCCATTTTGATACGCTGCATTTAGACTGGTTTCTTATTTATTTTTTCTACATCGGGCTTTGCCAACAATTCAACATACAACAAGGATCCACGGCGCAAATGATATTTCATCTAACTGTATGTTTGGGACTATAAGTACATGTTTGGCTTTCTTTAATAACTTGATACAAACTATGTACATGTGTTAATGCTTGGCGTATATGACATTTCATCTAACTGTTTGTTTGGGACTATAAGGACATGTTTTGCTTGTTTTAATAACTTCATACAAACTATGTACTTGTGTTAATGCTTTAAACTATATCTTATCAAGCGATGGTTGTTACTCATCATGATCAATGATTAGTATTCAGGGAAACTGTTTTTTAACATTGTTCTACTCATTCTCAGTTGACGAGGGGTGTTACATCGCATTGTGGCATGATTAGTGTACGGACTGAACGTCCGACATTATTTTGAGTCAACTGGTTATGTATAGGGTTAATGTTGTGTAACTCTGGGCCGCTGATACATTTAACTGGAACTTACGATTTTGATAACACCTTTTAAAAAACAAATTACTTGGTGGTTCCTAACAACATCTCCGTTTTGGTACTAAGCAAATCTTGGTTGATTAACATTTTATAATTGTGTTTGTGGTCCTATTACCTTTTTGCAAACACACTTTAATATTTTCTTTATTTAATAATATAGTTGATTAACAAGAATGTTCATAACAACTGTAGTTTGGCCTACACATAGATGGGAGTTTAATATTATGCACATTTTGTTTTGAACAATATATATAGTGCTGTGCTATTGGATTTGATACATAACAAGATATAACATCAGTTTATTTAGTGATTACTATCAAGGGGACCCTCATGTTAGCTTAACATTCTATATTGGCCTCTGACTATAACATACTTTATCTGTGTGTATATAGATTATAAGCTAAGCAGGTTTTGTTCATACATGTAGTACCACTTTTTGATGTACATTGGTTGAACCCTATTGATATCTTGTCTACTACATTGTTTGTAGGCTATGTTTTAGTTAAAGATGAACAAGGGTTTGAATCTGTTTTTTTGACATATAGTGAACTACATGTGGTGGACAGAGTTTACATGTTTATAAAAGTTGTCAGTGGCCAACATTATATATATGCTGCATTCTACTAATATGTACAAGACAACATTTGATCTAGGTTCCTAGTTATGTTTTGTTACAAATCTTGCAATTGTCATATTACATTTATGCCATTTTTGTGATAAACAAGGCAATGGTTGGATACTAGCAAGTTATATAATTTGGGTTGATTCCTTAAGGTATATATTTTGAGTGTCATACTGATTTGAAATTGATCTCAGGGATAGTCAAACAACCCAGTTTTGTTGATACCTCGTTTTGGGTGCTTTTGGTCCTGCCCCTGTCCATCCCTTCCATGGTTCTTGTTATTTCTTTACAGTATTATAACAATTTTTTTAGTACCATATTTTTGTTTGTTCCTTGGACATTTGTCATTTAACATGGATCTAGATAAAATATTGGAGGGGTTGTGTGCTGACAGGGAAGACTTGGCTATTTTTGGTGTTAACCAAGCCCCAAGCAGCAACCCCATTCAACCTGTTACAAATCCCACAGATAATTGTGAGTTCTGTTTTCGGGATTTGGAAAAAGGCTTGAAAGGACTAAGAGCCAATATTTGGCATCTCCGTCTATTTAAAGCCTACTTACATAAAAACATTGCACCTAGGGGACTACGGATAAAATTGCACCCACTTGTAAGCAGATCTGAAGAGAGGCTTAATGAAGAATGGGATGCGGCACTTAAAGAAGGATCCATGGTTTTTGTGAAAATTTTGGCTTCTTATTATGAAAGAACAATAGATATATGTCTTTCGGAAGTTAAAAATCTGGCAAATACATGTAAAAAATATGAATCAAGTCCTAAATATTTTGAACATATAGACAAGTTGTCCAAGGAACTAACATCCTATGATAAAGTTATCAGGGAGAGGAAAATAAAAAAATTTAACAGGGATAGCAATGACTATGAAAGGGGACATCCATTTCAAGTGCAACGATCTGTGAGGTTTCAAGATAATATATCCACCATGGACAGGGGTAGGTCTAGAAAAAGGCCTAGATCTATATTAAAGAACAGAGATCACTTTCAAACCAGTACCTCAGGGGAGGAGTCATCCACTACCGACGGTGAATATGTCAACACTGTCAATTCTCCACTCAAAAAGAAAACCAACACCCATTACCCTTTAGACATGGTAGGAAATCCAGAGGGGGGAGGAAACATAGAAACAAATATATCTACAGATTCCATGACAGGGCTAATTCAGGCACTACTCAAGTAGATACACAAGGTTTTCAAAATGTGTTGAATCTATCGGATCATGTATTAACATCAGAACAAAAACAAGTGCTTAATAAAGGGTTAAATTTTGTTCCTAGCTTTTTTTGTGATGAATACCAAACCTCACTAGATGTTATTGATTTTTGTCGTAGACTCAACCTTAAACTGTTTTTTTCAGAACAGGATAGTTCCAATGCTCAAAGATCTACTGACTTTACCTTCCACAAATCAACATTTCAGCCACCGATGAATAAGAATGTAGCGATATTCCAACAAGCGGTGTTAAAGGATTTACACTTCCCCCTTTTTGAGGTTGCTACTGGTAGGGACAATATTAGTTCCACCGAAAGAGTGGCTTTATCAGAACTTAGGAACAATCATAACATAGCAATTGTTCAAGCTGATAAGGGGGGTGCAGTGGTGATCTTAAATATGGACTTCTATATAAATGAGGGTTTACGACAACTATCTGACAAACAATGCTACATGAAAATGGATATTGATCCAACTATGACATTTAAAAAAGATAGATATCTTTTACAAACTGCATTGGAGGAGGGTATTCTCACAAACAAAACAGTCCAACATCTACAGGTTAAGGAACCGGCTAAACAAATCTTGTATCTATTACCTAAAATACACAAATCCCTGACACATCCACCAGGTAGGCCTATAGTTTCTGGTCATGGTTCTCTCACAGAACCCCTGTCTGCTTTTCTAACCCAATTCCTAAAACCACTGTTGTCCTTGGTTAGAGCAAGAATTCAGGACACTACGCAATTTTTACAAATTATTGAAGACTGCCAACTGGAACCCCATTGGATAATGTGCACTCTGGATGTTAAATCCCTCTACACTAGCATTCCACATTGGGCAGGGCTTCAGGCTGTGGAATATTGGCTTGTTAAGTCAGAATTATATTCTCCGGGTTTCAATACTCTACTTATCTGTCTCACAGAACATGTATTAAACAAAAATGTGTTCTATTTCCAGGGTGATTGCTATTGGCAACTACAAGGTACGGCCATGGGGGCTTCTTTTGCCCCTATCTATGCAGATCTTTTTATGGCCTACCTTGAAGAATGCCTGATTTATAACCCTTTACACAATTTATACCTTGTGGAAATAGACATATGGAGAAGATATTTAGATGATTGTTGGATGGTGTGGCGTGCAGATGCGAACTATCTACAGGAATTTTTGGAACATCTGAATAATAACATCTGGGGTATTGAATTCTCAATCACATTTCATAGAGATGTTATCACTTTTTTGGATGTTACGGTATATCGTAATATTGATAACACACTCAACACCAAAATCTTTCGAAAATACCCTCAGTTTAATACCCTGTTACATGCACATAGCATGCATCCACGCCACACCATCCGGAACATCCCCAAATCTCAATATCTTAGAATTCGGAGAATTAATTCATGCTTACATGATTACTCTATAGCCAAAACTGATTTACTCACCAGATTTTTGGACCGGGGTTATAGCATTTCTGATATAGATTTAGCTAGGACATATTCAGACAATCAAGATAGAAAGACACTGTTGGAATATAGGGACAAAAGTCATAACATTAACAACTCTAAGGTGAGACTAATCACCACATTGGGCAAAAATCATCAGACGGTCAGACAAGCCGTGAACCAAAATTGGAATATCTTATTAGCTAATGATTTTTTGAGGGGAATACTAGATAAGCAATGTTCATTCTCATTCAGACGTGGCAAAACATTAGGCACTCTATTTTCTCATTACAAACATAGAGAAAGTGGGGCAGCTAAATTTAAACAACTTACCATATTGGGGGATGAATTATTGGGAACTTTCAGGTGTGGACATTGCGTTTCTTGTGTTTATGTTAACCAGCTCAAACAATTTACGAGCTCCAATACTAGCAAAGTATATGACATCAAGATTTTTGGCAATTGTTCCACTAGCTGGGTTATTTATTTGGCCACGTGCCAATGTAAATCATTCTATGTTGGCAAAACTTCACGGTCATTACGTATCAGAATTGGGGAACATCGTAGCGATATACGGAACCACAAAGCATCTAATGCCCTTTACTTACATACAGTTCAACATCCCAGTGCCAAGTTTATGTTTACAATCATTGATAAAATTACAGGAATAGGCAAAATCAAACAGGATGGCAAGGTATTTTGAGCCACAAGGAAAAATACTGGATTACACACTTAGGAGCTCTTTTTCCCCAGGTCTCAATGACCATTTATAAACCATTTTATTATTTGGTCATTTTTCTATTTATATATATTTTTCCCTTTGTAATTCAAGACTAAATCATACATAAGACAATATGTAATTATTTGTTTGATGATATTATAGTTCATTATCAGAACTATATTTACTACACTTGTATTGTATGGGGATATATATGAATTTTCCTTTTTGAGCAGTGTTATGTTGCTTTAAATCCTATTTGAGAGCTTGATGCAAATGTTTACACTGTCATTGGTTTATTCACATATTTAAACTGACGTTGACCATGTATTTTTGAATGATTTTCACTCACTGATGAAGGCTGGTGCCGAAACTAGTATGAGTTTTTGAATTGGACATGTTTTGTCCTTTTTATGCCTCTGAATAAATGGTGATACCATCTTGCTGGCTTTTGGTGTTTTCTACAAGGTTGGTTGGCCGTGCAGCCGTACGTGCGAGGGTTGGTGTTTCCCTTACAAGTCTAGCCAATATAGTCCAATTTTACCCAATATTTGGCACCTAGGGGCAAGAGGATGGCATGGATTTGTGCCTGTGCATTGAGTATCTTACAGATTGCCCCTGTCCATAAGGGACATAGACACAACCCCAGGTGTGAATTTGTGGTACCCTATTCCTTAATCCAAATTGTGTTTGAAAAGGGCCAGGGAAGGGCTGTGCTTAATGTGAATAGGAAACCTGTTCCCAAGAAGGGTTCATCTCTGTGACTCATATGTCTCTCCAGCATGTTTTGTTTGAGTCACTGATTAGACTTAGCTCAATAGATCAGGTCAGCCTCACACTGCTTGTCTTGTAGATGTGTAACAACTCCATCAGGGCTGGATTTGTGAGTGCCTTGTAGGTCAGACATAGTCACCCATTATTACTCGGTAGGAGACAGAGTAAAGGGATAAAGCTTTTAGTCTATCTTCATATTTCATGTTGTTCACACCCTGTATTTTCTTTGTGAAGAACCTCTGAGGATGCTCCAACTGCTGTAAGGGCCTAGTCAAGTACATGCCAAGTAGCACATTGTACTCAATTATTGGTCTAATGAGGGCTGAGTACAGCGGCACTATAATTTCCTTGGATCTGGCTGCCATACCTTTACTTATAAGTTGTGCCACATAAAAGGACTTCTGCACCACTGTGGACACATGTCGGTCAAAGTTCAGGCTACTATTATCCATGTACTTAGATCTCTCACCTCTGAGTCTACTCTTAAGGGTGTGTTATTGATGTTGTAATTGCAGGGTTATTTGACTTCCCAAAGGGTATGATAATGCATTTTTTTTTTGCATTTGATTTTAGTCTATGGTGCTGGCACCAATCATTTGTCTGACCTAGACCCTCTTGAATGACATCTACAATGTTGGGGGATTCAATGATCAAGGAATGAATAAGTGAGCAATTATCATTTATGTGCACAATTAGAAAACATGACAGTGGATGCACCCTGCCACTGGCACAGAAAAAGGGCAGCCACAGTAAGAATTTTTTTCCTTGCAGTTTTGTTTGCTAGAGATTCACTGTTTTAGCAACCCCGTTTTATAGAACTGGGCATTTTGTCCAGTCTTGCAATGAATCACAAGCTATTTACATACAGCCCCCTTTTTTAATTTGATTCAACCATATTCCCTTTGCACATTGAGATAACAATCTCTTATGGCTAAGTTCAAGGGGACCTGAAACTCACCTTCAATAATTTGCATTGTGCAGGGTTCTATAATGGTAGATAAATAGTAAAATCCAAATCAAAGTGTCTTTGCTCATTGAGATGTGATCAGAATAGTATTACTTTGTGTTTTTTACTGCAGTCTTGGAGTACACCCTATAAGCATATTTAGCAATGTATTGTTTTAAGTTGTCTGCTTACCAGGGTATGTTCCTTTTTTCCTGTAAATGCACTTAGCTGCTGATTCCCAACAACTTTAAGTTAATGCACAGTTTCAAAGAGTAAAAAGGAAAAAACAGAAAAACAAACCACTAAAAAGTAAGGCGATAAGGAACACAATGAGAGCCGGCAAAATAATAAAATAGCATTTATTAGTAAGCGCTTTCGGTGTGGACCAGTGCCTCACCTTCCTCAGACTAAGACAAAATCAGTATCAATTAACATTCATTATATATAGAATGAATAAACAATAATTCAATTAATACCTTGATTAAAAAATCTTTATCATTTCTTAAAGGAAAAGGTCTTCTTTTGCATGCCATAAAAAATCATTGCCTACGGCATGCATGCCTATTTGCATAAAATATTTTTTAATCAAGGTATTAATTGAATTATTGCTTATTCATTCTATATATAACGAATGTTAATTGATACTGATTTTGTCTTAGTCTGAGGAAGGTGAGGCACTGGTCCACACCGAAAGCGCTTACTAATAAATGCTATTTTATTATTTTGCCGGCTCTCATTGTGTTCCTTATCGCCTTACTTTTTAACAGTTTCAAAGAGTGCCAATTAAGTTACTGGACTAGATTGTCTTACAGTTGTGAAATGCCAATATCCCATGTATGACAAGTATGGCCTGGCTGGAATTTGGGTGGATAGATGTCAGCTACACCTGTACCCCAGTGAATAGAGTTATTTGAAAATGATAATATCATACTGCACAGCAATGACTTCAAAGACGATTTTGCAACAATAATCAAGCATGATAAATGAAACACACAGAATGTGAGTTACTAAGAATTACAGTGCCACTTTGTATCATGCAGATATTTGTATCTTACATAATAATCCTTCACCACTTTTCTCCATTTTTTTGCATGGGGCTGGAGTCTTTCTTGATTTAGTGCCAGTCTTCTACCATCTTCAGTGATCATGCTTGATTGTCAAAGGTCTTCCCTCACACAGTCCTTTTATCTCTTTGCTGGACATCATTGTTTCATCTGGCCTTCTTCCTTTTGCTCCAAATCCTCTTCACCAGATCTTTTTCTACTTTCTTGCATGTGTGCCCAAACTCCTGTAATCTCTTCTTCTTGACCTTCTCTGCAATTGGAGCTACATGGCTTCTGCAGTGATATCCTCATTTTTTTCACTTGTCCCACAATGTGGGGGGTCTATATAGACTCATAGGTTCATAGGTTGGTACTAGGCTATCAGCCCTAGGGGCTGTACAAGCCTAGCCATAACAATTCCCTGGCTATTTCTTCCCACACTATTTACTTCCCTGGACCCCTGTCTAGCAGGGCAACTGATGTGATCCCCGGAGTGAATTTCCTTTCCCCCATCCAATTGTCAAGGTTCCTTTTGAAGAGGACCAAAGAGGCACTCTGCTTGACATGTATGGGCAATCTGTTCCAGAGTCTGGGGACTCTCTGGGTCAGGAAACTATACCTCCAGCATGTTTTGTTCATTGTGATGACAAGGTTTAGGTCCCTGGAGCATGTGGCTCTGATGGATTGGGATTCCTTTAAGTGTAGCATGTCCAACAGCTCTGGGTTTGACATGGCCTTGTATGTTAAGCAGAGATCGCCCCTGAGTAGACGATATGCGACAGAGTATAGCTGGAGTTTTTTAAGGCGGTCAGTGTAGGGCATCTGCTTTAGGCCTGTGGTTCTTTTACTGAGGTATTTCTGTGGCCTTTCCAGTTGTTGCAGATGTCTTGAGAGGTACATACCAAATGGGCCATTGTATTCTATAATGGGTCTAATGAGGGATGAGTACAGTGGGACAATGACCTCCTTTTTTCTGCATGAAAAGCCCTTAGTGATAAGGTGTGCCACATTGAAGGAATTTCCTGACTGTTGTGGTTATCGAAGGTGAGACCACTGTCCACCTGTGTCCCTAAGTCTCTTATCACACTTTCGGTGTTTATTGTACTGCCACCTATATAGTAATTCACTGGTACATGTTTTTTCCCAAAGGGGATAACTATACATTTCTTGGCATTGAGCTTGAGCCCATGGCTCTGGCACCAATCATCTGTTTCTGTAAGGCCCTTTTGTAGAGTATCCAAATCATTTGGGGATTCAATAATGGCTCCCAGTTTGCAGTCATCTGTGAACTTTGTTAGCCAGAGTCCCTTAGTGTTGGCCTGTACTTCAGAGAAGTAGATGCCAAACAAGAGTGGTCCCAGGACTGAACCCTGTGGTACTCTACTTGTCACTTGTCTGGAGCTGGATTTGGAGTCAGTTACTTTTACAGTGTGGGTTCTATCAGTAAGCCAGTTAGCAACCCATTGGGTGACGTAGAGATTAATGCCCAGCTTAGTAAGTTTATCTATGATTCCAGAGTGGGGGATTTTGTCAAAGGCCTTGGCAAGGTCTAGATAGGCTGTGTGAACCACCTTACCCTTGTCCATGGCTCTGTAGACTGATTTGAAGAAGTCAATCAGGTTCAGGAGACAAGATCAGCCTTCACGAACACAAACTGGGTGGGGTCCAGTGTTTGAAGGTTGCCAATGTCTTTGTTTATAAGTTCCATGATAATACACTCCATGGCCTTGCAGATAAGGCTCGTCAGACTGATGGGACAGTAATTTCTGGGATCCATGGTGGATCTCCCTTGTGGAGTGGAATAACTGTAGCTCTGCACCACTCAGTGGGCACTAAATCTGAGGTGAGGCTATGATTAAACATGACAATTAGGTGAGGTGCCAGTTCATATTGTAGTTCATGTAGTACACAGCCCGGGATGTCATCTGGTCCCATGGATGCTGTATTCCTAGCTTTGGAGAGTGCATTTTTTACCTGTGTGGCCATTATTACCGGAATTTGGCAATCTTCTGGTATTGTGATGGGCCATTTAGGGGGTGAGAGGGGGTGAATTTGGCACTGAATCGATCTGCCAGGATATTGGCAATATCCTTGGGATCAGTATATTTAATGCCATTCTGTTTTAGCTCAGAGCAGATCTGAGCATTGCCATTTAGATTCTTGACATAGTTATAGAATGCTTTGTGGTTGTCTCTTTGGCAATTTTATTTTCGTAACTAGCTTTGGAGGATTTTATGAGGGATCTCAGTTTCTTACTGAGGCTGGTAAGGGAGTTTTTTGCATCCTGGGATTTTCCTCTTTTCTGCAACAGATTCTTCCTTCTGTTGTATAGTTGGTTTATGGCAGGGGACCACCAGATTGGCTTCCTTTTTTTTGGAAGAGAGCATCTTGGTTCTATTTGGTATGGCACGGTTCATGCACGAGTGGATGTGGTCGTACAGTGCCTTAGTGTAGGATTCAGCAGTTGAACTTTCAGTTCCCATCTGCATGGGTGTCATGAAGTTTATCACTTCTGACTTGAGTAGCATGAAGTTGGCTTTGGAGAAGTTTTTTATGGAGGTTTCCTTACTGGGGGGTGGGGGTGAGATGTGGATGTTAAGGGTGATTAGCTTATGGTCAGACCTGACTAATGAGGGGGTGACCATAGGTGTGGAGCATCGATTTCCCATGTTGGTAATGACCAGGTCTAGGATATTGGAGCCCCTGGTGGGACTATGGATTAGTTGATCCAGGGCGTTGGAATTTATGAATTCCAAGAACCGTTGGGCAAAGGTGTTGGTACACGAGTAGCTTTCCCAGTTAATGGCAGGCTAGTTAAAATCACCCAGTATTAGGGTGTTTGGTTCTATCTTAATATTTTCCGGTATGTTTAGAAAGGTGTAGTGAGAATCTTGGGGCATGGTGGGGGATCTGTAGCAAGCTGCAATTTGGATTGCAGTCTTACCTAGTGTTAGTTGCACCTGAAAAATATCAGACGCATTGTGTTGGGCAACTAGCCTGGTGGTGTGAATATCCTTGGTGAATATTGACACTTCTCCACCTTTAGTGTTTCGGTCCTGGTTTGGTGGCCAAAAAGTGTAGTAAGAGTTGTAGCCTGGTATTGCTCAAAGTCCTAGAAACACTACTTTGAATGTACTAATATCGAACCCTTTGCATTGAAAGCTGAAAATAATGAAGCTGCAGAATATCGAATACTTTTCTAGGGAAGTATTCTGTGGGCCGTTTCTGTAGCTTCGCTATTTCCTCGACTGTGGAGCTAAGGTTACGGACTGGGTTAAGGTAAGTGTGCGAATGAAGGTGAGTGTGCAATAGGGACCTTAGGGTTAGGGAGCGGGTAAGGTGAGTGTGTGATAGGGACTTTAGGGTTAGGGAACGGGTAAGGTGAGTGTGCGATAGAGACTTTAGGGTTAGGGAGCGGGTAAGGTGAGTGTGCAATAGGGACTTTAGGGTTAGGGAGCGGGTAAGGTGAGTGTGCGTTAGTTACGGACCTTAGGATTAGGGTTGGGTTAAGGTAAGTGGATAGCTAGTAGTGTATGTATGGTTTAGTGTAGGGTTTTGTGAAGTGTGTGTGTGTTGATTATGTATTTTGGTGTGCTTGTGTTGTATGTATGTTTGTTGGAACTGCAAATTTTTTCCCTGGGAAAAAAATTGCTGTTCTGAGTGTTCGATGTTGTGGTGTTTCGAGTGAAATAGTTCAATATTAGAGCATTCGCTGTAGTAATACTTCGATGTTCTAATATAGACCCAATGTGGATCCTACCACCTCCCTCAGGCACTTCATCTCTATCACCTCTAGCTTCTTCAATTGATCTACTTAAAATGCTGAGGTTTCCATACCATTCAGTATTACTGGCTGTGCCACTGTTTTATTACACCTCACTTTTCAGCTTCTTTGGCATTCTTCTGTCACACACTACCCCAACACTCTCTGCCAGTTGGCTGCAGCCCTTCTGACTCTAGATTTGACTTTCTCATTCAGACTTGTCTTCTCCTCAACCACCACTCCCAGATGCTTGAAGCTGTAAACCTATCTGTTTTCTCTTCTATCTCAATTTTCAGCTTTTGCTGACTGCCCCATTTGTTGCTCTGCAACTGGCTTTCCCATGATCCTTCAGCTTTACATGACATTCTCCTATCACTTTCTGAAGTTCTTGTTGTTCAGAATCTGCCTGTAATGCCACATTGACTGCATACAACAGCATTATTCATTTGTCTCCATTGGTCTGTTTGCTAATGTATTCCATCACCTGTATTAAAAGTAGTGGGCACAGAGCTGGTTGCTGCAAACCCTTCTGTGAGTTGGAACAGTTGTGTATTTTTACATAGCCTACACTAATTCTTCCAGTGTTTCTAGGACTTTGAGCTATTGCAGGGCTGCCCAAATCAACCTTCTTGAGACCTTGTCATATGCTTTCTCCCAGTTGGACACTTTCCTCATCTCTAGCTTGTTCTCCAGTAACTTCCTCATTGAAAGCATCAGCTTGGTAATTTGCATCCTGATCTGAATACCATTTTACTTTCTATTACTCTACGTATTCTTGTGTCAGTCACCATCCTCAGCACTTTCATGCACTGTAACTAGAGTTTGTTACCTCTATACTGCCCATGGTTATGCATGTCACCTATCTTTCTGAACACTGGCACTGAAGTGATTATTCTCCAGTCATCTGGGATATGCCTTTCTTTCTATACTGATATGAGAACACTCTGGCACCATTTCTCCCCTAACTCATCCAAAATCTTGATCATATTCGCAATGATCTCATCTGAGCTTGCTGCTTTCCCTGGTTTTATTTTCCATAGTGCTGTTCTTACTTCTCCTGTGGTCATCTCCTCTTCCTCTTTCATTGTAGACTGTGCCTGAGGCAGTACAGCTTCTGTGGGAATTTTCCTAAATCAGAAGCTGCTCTCATTCCTCCTTCCATCTGCCTTCAATATTCTGTGGCCTGATGAGCAGGTTGCTTCTGGCGTCCCTTAATAAGGGTGTCTAATGGCTATGTTCTTTACCTTTCTGTCTTTGCCTTGCAGTCTGATAGAGTTTCTTTGTGTCATCTGCTGAGTCACTTTCCAGAAGCTGTGCCTCAGGTGTTTTTTTCTTAATATTTCAACTACCCTCTTAGCCTCTTTGTTAGCCAAACAGTATTCCATCTTCCCCTTACTAATTTAACTTAATGTAATGCTAAGCATTAGATATGCTCCTTTAGGAATTCATACAATGCAATTCTCGTATAACCCACTTTTACTAAATAACTGGACACTTTGTCCTTTAACTCACCCCTCGCTTGCAGAACTGAGTATAACAGATGGGTTGTATATGCAGGGGGTTCCTGAATAAACTGACGCACCAGTCATTACTTTAACTAGCTGGTGAAAGATTGCTTATAACATTGAAAGTGCAGTGCATCAGCTGATGACGTGTCAAGACAGGAGCTGTATGCTCAGTGGTGCTTTCACCAAGACCGGAACTAAAGAATAAACAATGCTGATTCAGAGATGGATTTTTTTCATCTTTGGTAAGGATTTTGAAGCAGAACAACTGAAGAGGAGCTCTGTATGTCTCTAATATAGATTTATTTTCATTAATAATCTTCACTGTTATTGGTGTATTCATTTGCTGAGTAAAGAAGTGACAATACATGGTTTTGATAGCAGTAAATGTTTGTTGACGTTTTTAATTCTGACAACATTTTTGAACCCATATAAATTTATTTTCTTTATCCTTTGTTCACCAGGTTAGTCCAACTAGGCTAGTAGCTTTTTTTCAGTGGAGACACAAGGTGATATTTATACACATCATCATCAACAACCCCCTTTTTCCCATTTTTTGCATCAGATTGGGGTGTTGTTTACTGTCGCCATCTCTCTCGATTCAGTGCCACACTCCTGCCTTTGTCTTACAGCTGACTGTTGCAGATCTTCACTCACACAATCCATCCACCTCTTTGCAGGACACTGTCATTTTCTCTTACCTTATTTCTGTCTGTCCCAAATCTTCTTCACCAGATTGTCTTCTGCTTTTCTGAACATGCGCCTGAACCACTGTAATCTATTGTCTTTGACCTTTTCTGCAATTAGAGCTACTTTGGCTTCTGCTCTTATGTCCTCATTTCTTCATTTGTCCTACATCCTACCACCCATCTCAAGTACTTCATTTCCATTACCTCTAGCTTCTTCATCTGTTCTGCCTTTTCTGCCCAGGTTTCTGTACCATAAAACAGTACTGATCACACCACTGCTTTGTACACCTTACAGTTCAGCTTCTTTGAAATTCTTCTTTCACACACTACATCTGACACAATATGCCAGTTTGCTGCAGTCCCTCTGAATCTACCTTTGACTTATTCAGTCAGATTTACTTTTGTCATAACCACCTACCTCCCAGGTACTTAAAGCTGTTAACCTGCTCCACTAACTTCCCTTCTTTCTCAGTTCTCAGCTTCTTCTGATATCCCCAAAATGCTGCCATTACCACTATCTTGTATTTAATTTCATCCCATGTGTTTACAGTTTTGCATTCCATCCTCCTACCATTTGGTGAAGTTGTTTTTATATTCACTTAAGCTACCACTAACATAAACAGATGGGCCTCAGTTTAATGTCTCATCCAAAGGATGACGCACTCAGGATTGCAGCACCCCTGTTATGCTGTACTGTCAGTAATCAATCTACCTCCTGTGGAAATAAAACCCATAGCCTTCTGCATCACAGGTGAGTGCTACATGTTGCACCACTAACACTATAAGGCATTTTTGCTTTGTGAACTACAATAACCTTTCTAGATTCTACTTTGCCTCATTGTGCAATCACTCACTATTGCAAAATTGAAACACAGTACATTCGAAAGGAAAATTAATAGATGCAGAAAGAGAATACAGCTAATTCCATGATTCAAAACTTCAGAAAAAACAACTATTTTTGCAGACGATAGAGTAATCTTTATGGCAGAAATGGAAGTCTAGATTTATGACTAGCTACAGATGGAATCAACCGTTCTTACTGCTTGTTATAGTTGTTCTGCAAAGGTATAAAATGTGAACATTTTCGGGGTTATGTTTCCTTTTTCTTTGCTTAGTAGTAAACCTCTTTGGGTTTCTGATTGTGTCCCAAGCCACAGACTATGAGTGACACACTGTCTTAGGTGTTGTAGAAATATAAACGGAGTCAGTGTTCATAGGCTGCATATCTCTCAACTGCACAGGTTTCTGCTGAATGTCCAGATTTTTGCCTCACATATTTGGTCTGTTCTTCATCAAATTGAGGATTGAAGTCAGTAAATAATGACAGACATTTGAGCATGCCAATGGAAATCCTGTTAATTTAACAATGTTCTAAGTTTATAATAGCAGTATTTAAAATTTGCCCCTGATTTTGGGCCTTTGTCACCCTGTTTATGACTTTGTACAGATTTTTTTAAGAGGCTGAAATGTATGATATGCTGACTTGCTTCAGTATAGGAGTACATTTTTTGTACTCTCAGCCATGATGTGAGTACAAACAACTTAATGCAGTCTACTCTAAGAAAGTTTTGTACAGAGTTTATTTATAGTAAACAGAAATGTTCTTCTGGGGTTTAGGAAGTTAAGCTATCCTATCCCATGATGAAAGATTTTCTTTGGCTCCTGCCCCATTTATTCCAAAGACAAGCATGTTTAAGATAATGCTTTATTGAGACATGCCTTTCCTTTACGGCTTTCTTGCAATGTCTAAAAATTTAGGCTACAAAAACTATTTAAGGCAGTGGAAGAAAGCTGACTTATCTGTGGGAACCAGAGCGACCTGTCTCCTTCCTTATGCTTTCTACTGGCTTTTTTGGTTGTTAAAAGGTAAAGCAGTTACAGTGATGAGCAGGCTGTTTTTTGACCAGTAATGCTTCTATACTTCACTACCATTTCATCCTGCAATTTCTACACATTGTTTTGGACCTTATTTTCTGCTCTGCTCCTAGCATGAACTGTACAGTTTCTCCTTGAGAATGCATCGTGGAGGTATGATATTTCACTGTTGATAGAAAAGATAATAGGATGCCCAGTAGACGGCCAGTTCTCCAATACTTTATTTATTTATCTATTTGCACACATTGATAGGAATAGTCCAAATGAGCTGTTATCCCTTTTCAGCAGTAGCCTGGAATGATACACTCCTACAAAAGCTACAAGAACAATTGCCAGACTCATATAATCAATGCTCAAGATAACATATAGAGACATTCATGAGACATTCAATGTTTCTAACAATGTATATTATTTAGGATAGCATGGACATCACAGAGTGTGCGTGTGTGTGTGTGTGTGTGTGTGTGTGTGTGTGTGTGTGTGTGTGTGTGTGTGTGTATATATATAATACACTGCATAAATATATACACACACACACACACACACACACACACACTACTTTTGCATTTGAACTTAAGCGTGGTTGGGCAAGTTTGTTTTTGGTACATGAATACAATGCATACATACATACACACACATATATATTTATGTATTTGTTTGTGTGTGTGTGTGTGTAAATATATATATATATATATATATATATATATATATATATATATATATGGTTTGCTATCATTATGTCGACGTGCATTTGCACGGCTATGAAGTATTCGAACATCAGATGTTCGAATACTTCATATTACAGCAGGTGACATGAGCGAAGGTTTGTGTTGCGAATGAACTGTGCATTCGCAATTCTAACTTTCGGTCATGGGAGGGGATCGTGGTACAGTGCAGTTAGGGAAATGCATCCCTTTCCTCACTGTAGTGCGATCTCGGAGTTGGAATATTAAGTTAGGGGGGTGTGGGGGGCACAGCCCCCCTGCATAACTGTGTATTCGGTTAGGTAGGTAGGTGATTATGGGAAGGGTGGGCGTGCTGTGTATCGCCGTAAATGTCGCAAGCGACATTTTCGATAATACACCCTTGTTTTCGAGTTTACTATTATTCGAAAATGTTCATTTTCGATGCATAAATTCGAAAATAAAGACATTATTTATTTTTACTTTCGAATTTATGATAGTAAACCTATATATATATATATATATATATATATATATATATGTATAAAAAAACAGCACAAAAGCAGCTGGTGGCTGAACCGTTAATGGTGCATGGACTAACTGTGATATTCGCCAGTGGGCGAAACCTGTCTGCTTTTCTCAGCTGTGTACTTTTAACCGCATGTGGATTTACAATAAATCTGAATCTGTGGATTTATTTTGTGTTCTGGACATTTTGGTGTGACTATATATATATATATATATATATATATATATATATATATATATATATATATATATATATATATATATATATATATATATATATATATATATTATGTATATATATATATATATATATATATCTAGGTTTACAATCAAAACTTCGAGTGAACATTCACCGAGTCAGAATGTGGAATGTCGAACTCCAAACACTGCAATTGCGAACGCCGATGTTCCGGACTGCTAAATCTTGCCCCCTCTCGACACATGGTAGAGCTTGTATGGAGGTCAAAACCAGAACTGAATGTCGAAGTTTGGTACTTTTTCGTAGATATGGAATTCCTGCAGTCCAGTTTTCACAGATTTAGTTCGATAATACGAATGAAAGGCGATGTTCTCTCAAAGTTTTTGTAACAAATCAAATATATACATGAATATATATATATATATATATATATATATATATATATATATATATATATATGGGTCTGCTACGGTTGATTGAAAACTCACTTGACTGAAAATGAAATTACTAGAACCACTTCACTGAAAGCTCACGTCACTGAAAACTCATTTCTTTGAAACTCATTTCATTGAAAGTCATAAATGGCCTTTTCCCCACTGTAGTGTGACCCTGGAGTTAGTATCTAAAGTAAGGGGGGTATGGGGGCATAGCCCCCCACATATTAACATTTTAAACTATACACAGTGATACTTACAACTGCAATAAATAACTGTTTCCAAAAGAGAATATATAACCAAGATATGTGGGGGGCTTTGCCCCCCACACCCCCAATGTGGGAGGCAGTGCCCCCCACACACCCCCTTACTTTATATACTAACTCCAGGGTCACATTACAGTGGGGAAAAGGCCATTTATGACTTTCAATGAAATGAGTTTCAGTCAAGTGAGTTTTCAGTCAAGTGAGCTTTCAGTGTAGTGGTCCTAGTAATTTCATTTTCAATCAAGTGAGTTTTCAATCAACCGTAGTAGACCTGTATATATATATATATATATATATATATATATATATATATATATATATATATATATATATGGGTCTCTTTACATCACCTAAAACCCGTTTGACTGCCTTTAATTTCACCGAGACCAAATCACCTAATTTTTAAAATACTGAAAACACAGTTGACTTAATCTCATTTAACTGACTTGTAAGCCATAGACATGAAGTGGGTTAGTATATATAGTTGGCAGGTGTGGGAAGAACAGCCCCCCAAATTGGGGGGGGGGGTCGAAGGAGCATAGCCCCCCACTTCATTTGATTTTATAATGTCCAGTTTCTGTTAAGAGGGTAAGTAAGTAGTTTTCACCATCTGGAAAGAGGTAGTTATTAGTGTTGTGAGTATGTTTGTTTATGGTCTAATGTTTAGCCTTTTGAAATTTAGCATTGTAAGCTTTCAGTAAAATGAGATTCAGTCAAATCAGTTTTCAGTATTTTCAAATTAGGTGATTTGGTCTAGGTGAAATGAAACTCAGTCAAATGAGATGGCATCCCAGGTTGCGTCCTACATGAACTCCAAGAGGAACTAATCCCTCAAATAAAACAGCTATACAATCTCAGCCTCACTACAGGATATGTGCCCACAGAATGGCGTACAGCAACAGTAGTCCCACTCCACAAAGGTGGAGCCTCTACGGACCCTGGAAACTATCGCCCCATAAGCCTGACTAGCTTAGTCTGCAAGGCTATGGAGAGGATCATCATGGAGCTCATAAACAAAAACATTGGGGACCTACAGACACTAGATCCTACCCAGTTCGGCTTTGTCAAGGGCAGATCCTGCCTTTTGAACCTGGTTGACTTCTTCAAAACAGTCACCAAAGCCATAGATGAAGGGAAGGTAGTCCACACAGCCTAACTGGACCTTGCAAAGGCATTTGACAGAATACCCCACTCGGGCATCATAGATAAGCTATCCAGCTTAAATATAAACCCCTATGTCACAAGATGGGTCGCAAACTGGCTCAAAGACAGAACCCACAGAGTGAGAGTTGCTGGAGCCATGTCAGACTCGAAACCGGTCACAAGTGGCATCCCACAGGGTTCTGTCCTGGGACCACTCTTGTTCGGTATACACTTTTCCGAGGTACAGGCAAACGTGGGAGGACTATGGCTCACCAAGTTCGCAGACGACTGCAAACTGGGTGCCATAATCAACTCTCCAGCTGATGCAAACATCCTTCAAAAAGGTCTCACAGAGACAGATAACTGGTACCAGTGCCATGGTTTAAAGCTAAATGCCAAAAAATGTATAGTCATATCCTTTGGCAAAAACAATGTGCCCACAAATTACCACATAGGCGGAAACCCATTAAGTACAGAGAAAGTTATTAGGGACCTGGGGACCCAAGTTGATAGCAATCTCTCCTTTGAAAACCACATTGCCAAAGTGGTTAGAAAGACCTTCTACATAGCCCACCTCATCACAAAGGGTTTCACATCTAGATCAAGAGAGGTAATCGTGCCCCTTTATTCATCCCTCATCAGGCCCATCATAGAATACAATGCCCCTTTTGGGATGTACCTTACCCGACACCTGCAGTAATTAGAAAGACCCCAAAAGTATCTCACCAAGAGGATCAAGGGTCTCAAACAGATGCCATATGCTGCTCGGTTAAAAAAACTCCAGCTCTACTCAGTTGCATACCGCCTACTTCGAAGCGATCTATGCCTGACATACAAAACTATGTCAAATCCAGAATTAATGGACATGCTCCACCTCAGTAAATCTAAATCCCTTAGAGCCACACGCTCGAGGGACTTGAACCTCAGCACAGGAAATAAATAGAACTTGCTGGAGGGACAGGTTCATAACCCAGAGGCTCCCTTCGCTCTGGAATAGAATTCCAGTTCTTGTGAGGCAGAGCACCTCATTGAATCTCTTCAAGAAGAATCTCGATAGGTGGATGGGGGATCGTAGGTTTGTCCCAGGGATTACTCCCGTGTCACTATCAGACAGAGGCACAGTAAACTAAACCTTAAAAAGGGCACAATAGTATGAACCTAGTATGAACCTATGAACTTATGAACCTAAGTGATGTGAAGTAGACCCATATGTAAATATATATATATATATATATATATATATATATATATATAGATAGATAGATAGATACACACACACACACACACACACACACACACACACACACACACACACTCACACACACACACACTCACACACACACACACACACACACACACACACACACACACATAGTGTAAGAATATTATGGTACCTAATCTGAGTATCAGAACAGCATGGAGAAAGTACAGTCTGTTAGGCATATTCTGATGGTTGTGGGTTTGACTGCTATATTAAGATTAGTTTTGAGATTAGGATTCTTAAATGTACACTGTTATTTTGGGATTTATTTCTCTACATATCATTGTATATGTATATAAATCAGAGCATGCCATTTTTTTGTGTAGCAGGAAGCATTCATGATATTCTTTGCTAGATTGTTTTATTTAAATATAAAGTAGGTAAAATGAACTGGTACAGGTAGTAATTAGGTACTTATTCAGCTGAGTGAGGACTACATTGTGGTTCTGTATTTGTCTTAACTCCTTTTAGAGCAAATAACATTTGTTTTGCTACATACTCAGGGTATAGTGAATCACAATTATGCCTGTGGATTTTGAGATATGGATTTTCTTGCTAGGTTTATCTTTATAGTATGTTATTTGTAACAGGATATTTAACTGGTTTGAACAAGTTGCTATGTGCCATTTTAAGTTGTGATAAAGTCAATGTATTTTGTAATTCCAGCAATTCTGTTTCCTTTAAAGGATGCACTGGTTGGCCTGTTCTTTAGATGCAGTTATATTTTTTTAAGTGGTCTAGTTTGTTTAGCTATATTGATTAGACATTTGCTAAAATGGCACATACAAACATTTTACTGGGTAATGGGAGAGTATGAGCAATTGCTAGGAGAGTATAGATGGAGAGATTGGGCATGACTTTACAGATTGTCACATTTATAATCTACAGCACTGCAGAATGCACTTTTACTGATGGAAAGCCCCTTTGTCTGAGGTGCAGCAGCCACTAAACTGATTATATCAAAATTGTACAAAGGTAAAGGCCTCTACATATATACTGTGGAAGAAGTTTTTTTCCCTACAGAAAATGCACTTCTGCACTCTCCCTTAGACTGCTGTCATTTGGAAGTGGAAACAGAAGAAATGTAGTCAGTCAGATTTACTACATCCCCTCAAATATAACTTATTCTTCCTACTAACTCTGGGCTAACAGGAAGGCCATTCATTATTTTAGTATCTTCCTCAGTATATTTGGCTTACTATATAAAAATCTCACATTATTTGCACATCCTTCCTGCTCATGTGTGTTGGGTAATGGACTTCTGCTCATCTGTCACAGTTTCAGCATTTCTCATTAGAAGACCGTGTTGCAACCTTCCAGTTTCCCATTCCCATTACTTATAGTCTGCAGCACTTTCTATTCAATACAGTTCTTTAGGCTGTACTTCATCTTCTTCTTCACCTAGTAACTTGGCTGTATTAGTCCAAAGCATACATAAAGGCTGTATCTGTATTACTGACAGCTCTCATCTTAGTTTTACCAACAGTTATGGATAAATATATGGCAAAGGATGCAGATATAGCATATTGTTTCTTAGGCGGTTGGCAAAGAGGCATCTTCTATTCCTTATCCATCTGACAACAGATCCGTATTTTAAACCTTATAAGGATGCATAACTGACTTCTTGAGAAGATGATGTTGTCGTCGATGGCAAAGATTAACAGAGAAAGAGAGAGAATGTTTCTTTGCATACATTCACTGCTTCCTGTAATGGTCAGGTTAAATATCAGTGATTTTCAGATATGAACTCTCTATGTAAATAGTTTTGGGATACTGAGAGATAAAGGTCAGTGATTTTTAGATATAGATTCCATGTAAATTGATTTAGTATAGTGATTGCTAAAGGTCATAGAAGGTCAGATAAGTATGAAAACAGGATTTACTCATTATTTGCTTGTTACATGGTATAACATACATTTATATGTATGAATGCATAAATACTAAAAATAAAACTGGCGGATGGGTACACTAGTATCATTTTGATTTTTGTTTTTCAGTTAACAAGCAAGGAAACAAAATCACAAATCATTACCATATAATGACAAGATTAAACCAGTTATTCACACCATCACAAAGTTTTGCAGAACATTATATACTCTGAATAAGGTATCTGCACCACAAAGAAACATATTCAATTAAAACATCTGCTATTCATGATCACAGTTAAAGAACGCTAACTGTATTATGTATTTTAAGAAGCTTCAAGTAAAAAAAAGAAAAAAAAAAAAAACAATAATACAACACTAATCAAAAGGATTGTTCCACTGCTGAATTTCATCTCGTTCACACACTATTTTCTTCAGGAGGTAAATTCTACAGTCAGTAAGGAATGCAGCATCAGAAACAAGAGTAACTTACCAGTTTTATAACTGTGTAAAGTAGGAATTCATCCACAACTGCTTTCACCCACTTTTGCACCAAGAGTCAGGGTGTTACTTTTATTAGTCTGTAGGGGACACATGTTTGCTGACTCATTAATTACCATGACACTTACATTTCGATAAGTGTTTGTGTAGAATATGTCCTGTAATGAGCCACAAAACCAGAATAAAATGATTACTGCAACTGATCTTAACGCATTAATGTAACATGCAAACCAGATGCTGGCAGATCCTGCCTTCTTAAACTAGTCAACATCTTCCAAAAGATCAGCAAAGCTGTTGACAGATTCCAACCCATACCAACTAATGTAACCTGGTCAAAGTGAAAATTACAGTCCCCACGGTGGAATTATTGCTAAGCTAACAGGATTTAGCACAGGCCTTTATTTTTGTTCTATTTACTAACCAATTAGCTGTCAGGAAAAACTGTCATAGTAAAGAAAGGTGTTGCTTCATTTGAACATAAGAACTGTACTAGTGGTGTCCGACAGGTTTAAGTCTTGGGTCCTCTTCTTTGTAGCATCTACATTTCTGATAACTGGCTCTACGTTTAAAGCCTATAGTTAATTAAGCTTGTTGACAGTTGCAAAGTGAAATCATTTGTCAGATGTCCTTCAGGCACTCATATACTCCATCAGGGAATGGACTACGTCCACTCCTGCTATACCACCACAGACTAAAACTAAATGCTAAGAAATGCAGTGTGGTTCTGTCTGGGAAATAGTAATTCTCAGTCTCATTAATGAGATCCCCTTCTAAACTGTCACAGTTATCAGAGCACTGAACACCTACAGTGACTCATTTAACCTTCATGTCTCCACCATGGTTCATAAATCACCTCTGCTTAGCCCAGCTACACTCCAGAGGTATTGCCATTAGATCAAAAAGTCATAGTCGACTTCTACACACTGAATATAATGACCTCTTTGGTATGTACTATGTTAAGCATCTTGCCCATTTCAAGAGACTCCAAAAATTCTTGATCTGGAAAATGAAAGGACTTAAGTCTCTCAGTTACTCAGATACACTATCCACTCCCTCCCCATACTTGGTCATATACAGACTCCTTCATTTTGACATTGTACTTATCCTTTTGTATCATGGACGACTTAACCCTATTTGAGCTCCTTCATCTTTGTAGAACCAATGTCCCCTCACATACCCACATTAAGGACCTCAGTCTTCATTGGCAAATATGTGAGATTTATTGTCAGGGCAGGTTCATAACACAAAGCATTCCCTACCTTTGGAACAACTTTTCCGGACATGGTAAACAAAGCAGTACCCTAAGGACTTCCAAGGTCAACCTCAACAATTGTAAATTTGCACCTGCGATAGCTTCTGCTGCTGACCTTGAAAAGACAGCAAGCAGAGCTCAGGTAAAGCAAACTAAAAGGTGGGGTATAGTAACTTATTTAGTTAAGTTTTTATATGTTCTTCATGACTGCTTGCCTCCTATCTACCTCTAAGCCTATGAGACTGTAAAGCTAGAAGGATTTAACTTCAAATGTTGTACATTTAGTTCACCATTAAGAAGGTACAGTTTATTTAGACTTCTATTTAATATTTTGTCTGTACGAGAGGTGGTCCACATTGTAGTTGCACAAGTAATTAAAGATATTCTAAACAACTTATAATCTGATATGAGGAGGTCCATCTTTGTCAACAAAAGAACTAAAGCCATAGGTCTTAAGTCATTTCAGTATCTAAAACTTTAAGAGGCAACTGACCTCTCCTTTTTTACATATAGTACTCTGTAAACTCTCTACCTCTTTGGATCTTTTTTGCTCTACATCATACTTGCATTAGATTAATAGTCCTTGGCTATGTTTGGTTTATCTAATTACATTAGGTTCATAGGTTCATAGGTAGGTACTAGGCTACCTGTCCGAAGGCATTTATAAGCCTAGCCGGAATGTGTTGTCTTTTGCCGCCTCCTTAGATTAGTTCTCTGTGCCTCTGTCCAGCAGAGCCATTGAAGTGATCCCTGGGGTAAACTTTGTTTCCCATCCACTCTTCAAGGTTTCTCTTGAAGAGGGTTAGCGAGGAGCGCTGCCTAATGTAGATTGGAATATTGTTCCAGAGCATGGGAAGTCACTGGGACAGGAATATATCCCTCCAGCATGTCCTATTTATTGTTGTGGTGAAGTTTAGATCCCTGGAGCGTGTGGCTCGAGGGGATATGGTTTTCTTTAGGTGGAGCATGTCCATCAATTCTGGGTTGGACATGGCCTTGTATGTCAGGCAGAGATCACCTCTGAGCAGGCAGTATGCAACCGAGTACGGCTGGAGTTTCTTCAGTTGAGCTGCATAGGGCATCTGCTTGAGGCCAGTAATCCTCTTGGTGAGGTACTTCTGTGGTCTTTCCAGTTGTTGCAGGCGTCTTGTAAGGTACATCCCAAATGGGGCATTGTACTCTATGATGGGTCTGATGAGTGATGCATAGAGGGGCCAAATGACCTCTTTCGATCTGAATGCAAACCCTTTTGTGATTAGGTGGGCCACACAGAAGGATTTTCTAGCCACTTTGGCAATGTGATTATCAAAGGAGAGGTTTCTATCTACTTGGTCCCCAGATCCCTTATCATGTCTTCTGTATTTAGGTGACTACCACCTATGCGGTAGTTTGTGGGTACTTTGTTTTTTCCAAAGGGGATGACTATGCACTTTTTGGCATTTAGCTTGAGGCCATGGTTTTGACACCAGGTATCTGTCTCAGTGAGTCCCTTTTGGAGGATGTCTGTGTCAGCCGGAGAGTCAGGTATAGCCCCTTGTTTGCAGTCGTCTGCGAACTTGGTCAGCCATAGTCCTCCTGTGCTTGCCTGTACCGCTGAGAAGTATATGCCGAACAGGAGGGTTCCTATGACTGAGCCCTGGGGAGCATCACTTGTAACCGGTTTAGAGTCAGACCTAGCTCCCTCAATGCTTACCATGTGGGTTCTGTCCATGAGCCAGTTGGCAACCCATCTTGTGACGTGGGCGTTTATGTTCAGGCTGGTGAGCTTGTCTATAATACCTGAGTGGGGAATGGTGTTGAAGGCCTTTGCAAGGTCTAAGTAGGCTGTGTGGACCACCTTTCCCTTGTCTATAGCCTTGGTAACTGTCTCAAAGAAGTCCACCAAGTTTAGGAGGCATGATCTGCCCTTAACAAAGCCGAACTGGGTACGGTCCAGTGTTTGGAGGTTTCCAATGTCTCTGTTAATGAGATGCATGATGATGTGCCCCATAACCTTGCAGACCAAGCTAGTATGGCTTATAGGGCGATAGTTCCCGGGGTCCATTCTGGCTCCACCTTTGTGGAGTGGAATAACCGTTGCTGTGTGCCACTCAGTGGGCACGTAGCCTGTGGAGAGGCTGAGTTTAAACAGTGTGTTTAGGTGCCTTATTTTTTTCTACTGTCACTGAAAGTCATTTTACTTATCGGTTGTTTGTGTCTTTCCATTTCTTTTCTTTTTTTATCATTTTCTAGTTAGACCAACCCTTTTATTATGGTTCAGCCATTTTGTAATCCTTCTTAGGACCTCAGCAGACATTTTTATTACCTCACTTTTACAGTTTTTTGTTGTTTTTTACTCAGCTGCTGTGTAATAATTGCCCTGTGCATTGCAGTACTCTTTACCATTACATGTGTGCTTTGCTTGTCTGTTTCTATTGAATTTAACTGTTTTTGGATATGGAGAGTATAGTTTTCACGAAGCACAAATGTTGTCTCAAAATCCTATCCCAGAAACAGCCATGTTTTATTTATAGGAGCATTTCTTTGATGAATGGGCTGTTTGTGCGTCACTCTCTCCTCCTACCATTAATGTTAGGAGAAAGATGTTGTTGTCGCCTAGATTAAAACACAACTCTGCTTCTTATTACTGCAGAACGTCAGCCTTCAGTTCTTTTTTGGGCTAATCCCCATGAACTACAAGAGTGAAACTATACCTTTTAAAGATGATTCAGACATATCTGGGGGGGGGGGCTGAGAGTTGACGTAAAGAAGTAATTGTAAATCTGACAGAGCCAATAAAGTTGATAAATTTGATAAACGTAAATTTGTTTCACAGTTCCCCATATGATGTTATGAGGGCAGCAAATACCATCCTGACCCTTTGGCATTGCAAATAGAGGCACCTTACAGACTTTGTTTTGGATATCAATGTGGCCATTATAACAGCACTCTTCAACAGATTTGCCATTTTCAGCCCAAACATAAATAGTCAGCTAGGTAAGACTGTCACTGTTTGTGTAAAATCTGAAGTTCCTTAATGCACATTCTAAAAGATGCAACAGAACACATATCAGCTCTGGTTCTGATGTGATCAAAAGCAACAGAATAATGGAAAAGCTGTACGGAACAAACATGGCTGTAGTAAGGTTCCGAATAGACTCTGACCCCAAGGCAAGAAGACTCAAGAGTAGAAGGAGTAGCACAGTCCTCGCTTTGGAGGAGAGCACCCTAATCCTGATGTCTTGCCAAAACATCCCACCTGTATGTTGTTGGGATCAGCCTCTCCCTTCACTTTTATTTCTGTCTGACCATCACCCAGATGAAGTAGGCTGTGACATGGATATTCAGAGATTGTATAATCCTGGTGCAAATCCCACCACTCCCTTCTGTTGCCAGGCATCCCACCCAATCAAATCAGCATTAAAAGATAAGAGCTGCCCAAAAGGGGGGACCAGAAGGTATCAGGTTATCAATCAAGGTTTTTTTTCAACTCTCAAAAAAAAAAAAAAAAATATGGCCTCAGGTCTATGCCCTGCAAGTGAACTAAGCAGATTTATCTCCGAAAGGTCCTTCTGAATGGCCATGATGCATTCTGCCCGTCCTTGTCTGTCAGAAGGTGACTGCTATTTGAAGGGGGAATCTTGAGACCTACTAACTGCTCAACAATGGAAAATTTAGTGTCATGCAGGTTATTACTAATTTCAGAACTCCTATTGATCATGGGATTTTGCATGGAAGTTTAAGGATGTTTTTCTTTTCAACCATCTAATCATGCACCATTGTAAATTAATACATACTACTTTAGGCTTATAACAGTAAAAATGCATCAAGTAACAACCAGACACCAAATTTTGCCCCCCCCCCCCAAAAAAAAAAAATTATAAGGCACAACTTTGCAAATCTGTGCACATTGTCAGAACTAATCTGTGCCCCATTTTGAATTTCTGCGGTCCTATTCTATATCTCTTCTAAGTTTTTGTGTGATCTTTTTTGTATGTAGTACTTTTGGTACAGTACAAGCACCTCACACATAATGAGCATTTAAGGCGTGCAATACTGTGCACTGCACTTTTTAGAACAGCTTCTCCCATACAGCAAATGGCTTTTAGAGGAACCTCTCTGCTTACAAGATCATACATGAAATAAATGTATTGTTGCATACCTTGTTGCCAGCAGTTTCTGCTCTCACAAGAGAATAAATTATGACATAATCCTTGTACTTTCATAAACTTCAGAGTTATTGCTATTCAGGAAGCCATCAGTGATGTTCTGAAGTGTCAGCAGTTCTGTGTTTTTTCGTTTGGTTTCAGATTACTAGCATCACGTATTGGTGCTGCAGGATTACTAATGTATTCTTTTTTAAAATGTGATAGTGCTTTGTTTTAAGTTCCTTCTCTTGGGAATGAGTAGTTTTACAGGGCCGCCCTAAGTACTTAGTAACAATGGATACATTAGCATATATAGTGAATTTTAGCTGTACATGAGTACAGTAAAACGAAAGTACAGGTAATAATTACTGAACTTAGAAGTTTAAGAAATTAAAAAAATAATAATGAATTGCACAGCTGAGGACTGTTTTCCTTTAGTATGTGTCTAAGAACATGTTCCTTTCAAATTACAGAACAACAATTTCAGATTTTTAAGGACCTATTTCAATTTTCTTTACACGCTACCCTCAAATATATGGTCTGATAAAAGCAAGATAATTAGCAAATTAGAACAACATTAAATGTTTTATCAGAGTATAAGTGGGCCGAATGATGGCTTTCTTTCTGGTAGTGCAACCAGTGCAAAAACCTCATGGCTTGCTCCAGCCAGCAGATTTCTTTCAGATGATTTTGGCGTAGAGTAGTAAATCGTTCAGCATAACTGATGATTTGAGCCTGATTTACTGCCTAGATGCTGAATGCCAATAAAGGGTCTGAAATGTGTCCTGCAGGAGGAAAACAGAGGGTAAACAAGGGGATTATGTCTAGATCTAGGGGTGTCATTGTCCCCCTTTACTCCACCCTCATTAGGTCAACCATTGAATATAAATTCCCCCTTTGGCATGTATCTGTCTAGACACATGCAACAACTGGAATACTTACAGAAACACCGTATTAAAATGATACACGGCCTAAACAACATGCCCTACATGGACTGACTCAAAGCCATGTCACTGTACTTGTTATCTTACAGACTAAGAGGTGACCTGTGTCTGGCATGCAAGGCCTCCTCCGACCCATTACTGGTGGATTTACTGCACATCAACAAGTCAGATGGCATCACAAATACTCGGTCTTTGGATCTAAACCTTTTCCACAGCATCAAGAGAATGGTTTGGAGGGAGAGGTACATTTTGAAGAAGATTTCACTACTATGGAACAGACTCTCCATCCACATAAAACAAAGTTCATCCCTGTCCATTTTCAAGCACAACTTAGATCTATGGATTGGAACCCGAAAATTTACTCTAGGACTGCCCCTTACTACTAATGTACAGATGCAGCTCCTAAGTGCTTCATCTCATGCATAGGTCCCCTCGAATTATCCATGGTATGATCCTGGTTATTCTTTTTAGGGGTAATATATAATTATCAACCATGGGATGGGGTAAAGCCTATCTAAGTGAGCACAAAAAAGGAAACTGGCTAGACCTAAAATGATGCATCACAAGGGCAGCTATGCTAACACTTACCTCTGAACCTATGAGAAACATCTGTGAGTCAGGCCAGATACAAGAACATGATATTAGAAAGCAGAGCATGGGGGCATGGGACTCCCAAGGATGCCATTACTGTTTAGCTAAGCATAATGGATGTGCAGAATCGATCACCCTTCTAGGAACCTGACGTACGAGACATTGCATCTCATCTCACATCTAAGATGGGAGGGGATAGCAGCAGAAACAAAAAAAAAAGAAAATACTGGAATGGATTTTACAGTACCATTACCTAATATACATACATATAAACTTTCACTCGATCTGCACACAGGCATCGATATATTTATTTATACACACACACACACACACACACACACACACACACACACACACACACACACACACACACACAAACAAGTATATAAACACACACACACACACACACACACACACACACACACATACGCACACACACAAACAAGTATATAAACACACACGCACACACACACACACACACACACACACACACACACACACACACACACACACACACAAGTATATAAACACACACACTTAAGTATATAAACACACACACACACACACACACACACACACACAAACACACACATACACACACACACAAGTATATAAACACACACACACACACACTTAAGTATATAAACACACACACACACACAAACACACACATCGCTCCCGTCTGGTAATATAAACTTTCATTAACTGGAGTCTGCATGTGGTACTTTCATCACTTATAGGGGAATGTACAAACATACTGAGTTAGTAGAAACTCTGTGGCTTGAATTCTTAGACATACACTTTGTGCCTGCGCAGAACTAAATATCAAGCATGTCATTGAGCGGTGCGGCTAGTAGCGCCTCAGAGATGTGTCTGTGCTTTTATCATACTGTTATTCCATATGTGCTTTTTTTAATATGTTAGAGATATTTGTCCCTAAATATAGGGTGTGGAAAGCACATACCTTGGTCCTGGTGCACCTGGTGCATACTGCATCCTTTCATAGCATTTTTAAGTTGACACATAAGACACCCTCCTTGGTAAGTTCAAATTTTTATAAGAGATTACAAATGTCTCATAGGACTGTGAATGCTGGAGACCAAATGAAGTATACCTCATTATTTTTGATTACAATCACAGTAGAAAACCTATTATTCTGAAAAACAGACAGGCTCACTTTCAAGAAATGAATGACTTTCATCTCCTATTTAATGAATATTGTCTAGTACCATGGCATGGCTAGCCACCCGGTGGTGTAAAGCTTGGTTCTAGATGACTGTCACTGTTGAAGTGACACACTGGCCCCATGTGCAAAAATGGGAAAAAGGGACTGTGGCTGGATAGATGGATGGATGGATGTATCTACAAGAATATTTTTTTTTAATTTTTTATTAATTGGATAAGCAGCGTCCCCCACTTGCTCACTTATCATAGTAATCATGAAGGCAGCATCCCCGCTCACCTTAATATCATCAGTTCCATAATTCCGTTCCAAGTCATCCACCATCAATTCCAAATATCCTACTGAGGGGGACAGTTTTCTCCGCCCCTCAAGCTACACTAAATGGATGGGCTGGGAGGGCGACAAGACCACACCAAAATGTGCTTACTCATATCAGTTTCCCCTACAAACCCCCCTAAGACCCACCCTATGCCTTACCTCACTTCCTCTCCCAGCTCCCAACTTAATTAACTCTTTCCTACCCATTCCCTACCCTCACTACCTAACTACCAATCTTCCTACATCCAGCCCCCCCCCCCATTCTATTCATACCAAGGTCATCCCGTGACAAATTTATCTGTTCCAAACTTCACTTGTCACAGCCCTGTTGCTGTCACTGTTGGGACAGCATAGACTGGATTTGAGAGTACTACATCTGCAAAAGAAAACCTTTGTTTTTCTTTAAGTTTTACTTCTAGTGCTATGTACCATCCCTGGCATGCAGTGCACAAAACATTGTCCTTCATCCACCTAATTCTTCCATGTTCAGGAACAAGGTAGAGGTACCACACTGTACAATGTTCTTGCTAGTTCCTGGAGGCTGTAAAAGCATATCATCACTTGCTTCACTTTATAATGATCCTCTGCCTCTTGGATTATGAATTAATTCCTGTTCCCTGGAAATATATTCAAGAGAAGCCCCCCATAGTCCCCCTCCCCATGTCTATAAACCAACTGTAGATTTATCTTCACTAAGAAATCATGAAACTCCAAGTGGGCTCTATAACATAACCTTCCTGATACCCTATCCCATGTGCACTTTTAAACAGACACTGTTTTCAAACATATAAAGTATATGATTTTCCTATGTAAAATAATGGTGGTACTGAGGATGCGCTCTAATGCAAAACAGATATGCACCTTGGAATTTTTGCAAACTTTCTTTTAAAGTTTTTATTTTATTTTGAATATTAAACAAAGATTCAAACATTTCAAAACAAAATATAAAAATAATTATTTACAAAAGTCCATAACAAGAATTATGTGTGTGTGTGTGTGTGTGTGTGTGTGTGTGTGTGTGTGTGTATATATATATATATATATATATATATATATATATATACATATATTAGTACTTTCCTAATAAATCACTTAATTTTTGCCAAAATATGTAATGACGCATGGCAATGAGAGTTCTCATTTTTATAGTTGTTTATTTGTTTTTACATTCAGATTTACAAAAACAAACAAATTTATTAAACGACAGGGTAGATTTATATTTCCAGTTTTTGGTTATAACTTTCCAAGTATTTTGGTTTTGAATGACACACAGAATACAAAAAAATGTATAACTCTACATTGGCATTCAGCATGTTATAACCCTGTAATGCATATTAAATAAGGATATGTCCTTTCCCTTCTTGGATTTTGTATGAGTTTCTCTCTGTTTCAAAAAAATGTTAACAGATTTACAATCTATCTCTTCTAAATATAAATTCAGATATGTCAGATAGCCTAAATATCAGAAATACATTGGGGGCAGGGGTGGGGAAAGAAAAAGGGGGTAGAAGACAATGGCAAGGCAAACACCTCCATGCTGCACAGTATGAAGCAGGATATGAGTGAGTGAATGAATTAATGATTAAATAAGTGTCATATACAGCAAAATGACAATTTAAAAGTTTCATATGAATAACTGAGGCATCTTTTTTCAAGTGATTAACAATATAGAGACTCCACAGCCGCGACAGAACTCTTTAAAGCAAGGTTGCAAATCCAATACCAAAAGACAAGAAAACCAATATAAAAATAACAGTGGTTAAGCACTTTCACCCAAAACACTTCCAGGCTTCTTCACAAGTCAAAGTAAGTCTCTGTCATTCTCTACAAAAGTTGCTGGACCTCATGAAAGTGCTTTTGGCTTCATCATACAAAAAAGTAAATGCAGCCTTGCAGGGAAGCAAACCAACTCTCAAAACAAATATACATGTAGACGTATGAAATTGTCAAGATATGTCTTGGTACATTATTATTTTAGTATTGATTTTAACAGATGCATATGTTCATCGACTGCTATCTTTCTGCATTTAGCTTGGTCCCACATATAATGAACAGTGAATAGTTTGCATTTTAATTGCACTTGTTTGAGTTAAACCAAATGAAGCCTGGAGCTTCCCAGAGAGACATTGGTCACTCATTGAGAGCTACTGCATTAGAGAAAGCATAAAAGCTGAAGTTAAATGCAACAGTCATAAAACAGAATATTTGTGTTGCCACAGCTGAGAACTGAGATACATATTTGAAAAAAACAGGAGATGAGAGAATCCACTTCCACAGTAATATTAGTAGCAGTATTTTAGACACTCTACAGTAAATATTAACTTATAACATACTGTTCCATAATATTAACATATGTTAGGCATTCATGCTCTCCCAATATCATTTGGGAGATGCACAGGTTCTATAAGAATTTTTAAATCAAGTTTAAATCTTCATTGGTTGGAGCCGAGTTTTAATTTAAATTGTGGATAAGCTTGTTCCTGTCATGATAACTAGCTTATTTTGTAATAACCCCATTAATCATATGTTCCTTCTGAACCTAAAGAAGCATGTTTTAGTGCAGACAACACAAGTATGACCAACTCCCCTCAGTAACTGCCCCCTAAAATATGCCATAAAGTTGGATTTGAATTGAGACACTTGATGACAATTCAAGCAACACCCCAACCCCTTGTAAAAAGGGATAAAGGCAGATGATGATGATGTCAACAATGCTGATAATAATACAGTTTAACAAGTAGTGTGTACTGCTTGTTCTAGGTTCAATATAAGGAAATGCAACAGAAAGTTAAAAGAAAAAATGTCAGAGCACTTATCAGATATTAGACAAATGTCAGGAGCACTTAGATATCAGACGGAGTGTTGTTACTAATTCTCTTTTAAGACATGTGGGAGAACTGGGTGTGTGACATGCTTTTAATTTTAGGGATATACAGAAGATTCTAACTGAAACATGAGAGGGTGATATTGTACTCAAAACAGAAACTGAATAGTATGATTGCATTGTTAGGTTAGATGCTAACAAAAGGCAGGGCTTGAACTCCTCTGCCAGCATAAAACTGTTGTTGAAAAAGAAACAAATGAAGTTATATTAATTAATATATTTATTGTGACTGCCTTATTGGTATAAATTGATATAGTGTACATATATATGTGTGTATATATATATATATATATATATATACATATATATACACACACTGTATTTTTATGCATGCGGCTTTAAAATTATATGTACATCAGAGTAAACAAATTCAGAATAATGACTGGTTACCTGTAATCATAATTATTTTTAAAAGGAGTATGAGGTTAATTTTTAAACAAGCACTGAAAAGAGTTTTTCTGTTTCAAATAAAATGATTTTGTTTGATGTCTGGAGTTCCAGTTTTTGTTTTTGGAAGCAATGATGATGATCAAGGGAAGTCATCGTCCCCCTGTACTCATCACTCATCAGACCAATGATCGAGTACAACGCCCCACTCGGAATGTATCTGACCCGACACTTGCAGCAGCTGGAGAGGCCACAAAAGTTCCTCACCAAAAGGATAAAGGGTCTCAAAAATCTGTCTTATGCTGCCCGACTGAAAGAACTCCAGTTATATTCAGTCGCTTACCGCTTGCTCAGAGGTGATCTTTGCCTGACATACAAGGCCATGTCAAACCCAGATTTGATGAACATGCTTCATCTCAAAAAATCTAGATCCCTCAGAGCCACAAGGGCGGGAGACTTAAACCTCAACACGGTTATTAATAGGACGTGCTGGAGGGATAGATTCATCACCCAAAGACTCCCTATGCTGTGGAACAAAATCCCGGTTTATGTGAGGCAAAGCACCTCGCTGGCCTTGTTCAAGAGGAATCTTGACCAATGGATGGGAGATCGCAGATACATCCCAGGGGTTACCTCAGTGTCACTGCTCGACAGAGGCACAGCAAAATAATGGGCATAGTTTCTCCAAACTAAAGGGGTGGCATAAGCCACAAAACTATGGGCTAGGCTTATAAATGCCCTCGGGCAGATAACCTAGTATGAACCTATGAACCTATGAACCTACACGCCTTAATGTATGGGGTCACCCCTTACAAGTGAATTTTGCAAACAACTTATGCTAGCATTTGATAAAGTATAGCAGTGCAAGGAACCCCGTCTATATTATAAGTAGAATGAAATGCGTAAATGTAATATTGGTTTTCTTCCAGCTTAGTAGAGTGGCAACCTATTCACTATTCATTCAGTGTAAACTGTATTGTTAAGATGATATTGGTATATGTTTTTGGGACTTTGCATTTGGCAAGAGTGACAGGTGATACTTAGATGTTATTCTGTTTGCACCAGAAAAATTGCATCATAAATACAGAACCACAAAATAAAGAGGTCATGTGACCTTGGATTTATTTTAGGGCTTTTTAATCAAAAAGCATATTTATATTATTTAAAAAATATCATGTATTTGCTACTAATAACAACACTGGGAAATGCTGATGTGCTTTTACTGATGCACTCTTTGCAAATAATGTTTATTACAGCATTTATTTCACAGCCATGGCATTAAAGTAAAGGAATGAACCTTTGTGAGAATTTGTCTGCTAGTTACCCTCTGCCTTCCCTCTCCTCCTTTGCAGAGGCAGACTGTACTGTGGAGCTTTATCCATAGTTGTTCAGTATAAACTAAGCTCTTTTTTAACTCAAACATGACTATCAGATGGTGTTTTGGCTTGGGTGTAATTGCTTGCTGTGTGCTGTAATGATGTTTGAAAGTCACTATTCACTACTGTAGGGACAGTGCAGGATTGTAGCACCTCAAAAGAAGGACTAGCAGTGCAAAACAATGTAATACTGTCCCACTTTTTATTAAGATTTAACCATCTTTAAGAGGTGTAGGGGGAAAAAAACTGTATGGATGGAGTGCAGAATGATTGCAAAGACACTTCCTTTTATTGGTTTTTTTTTGTTTGTTTTACTTGTTCAAAACTCTTTCTTCATTGTAGTACTTCTGTTTAGAGCAGTTTATTCTCAAGGGAATAATTTTGAGCAGCTGGGGTTGTATACGTGTGTTTTGAGCATTGATGATTAAGATAGCGGGTCCTACAGAAAATAAAGCACTGCATGGCTGCTATCAGAACAGTTCATTGTATCCTAGTTCTCCATTTCAAATCTCAGAGGCATTAAAATCAAGATTAAAGCAATTAGTAGGTAATGTGAGGGCCTCACTGTGGTTAGCTGGCAGTGAAGTGCTGGTAGGTGTAACCTCTGCCATTCAGAAAAGAGGTGTGCAAAATGCAAGCATACCTTAATTCAAGTAGGTTTCAGAATGTCTGAGACAGTAAACAATCCTCCGCTAGAGCATTATGAAAGCTATCTATAAATAACACCTGTACTTTTTAAGAATATAGCCAACAGATGGCAACGTAATGTTGTCCCGTTCAACTTCTGTATGTGCACTTCATGCTATTTTAAAGATGAATCACATGACAAGATGTAAATGCAAAACCGTCACCTCATGTTTGAACTATTGAACTAGATATAACTAATTTCATCTCTCCTTGTTTCATATACTTAGTACATATTATGGGAATAAATAAAGTGATATTTAATTAGGTAGTGAAGTAGATGGCCACCATGCCTATTATTAACTGGTGTTCATACAATGCACTTCAGATCCACAACACATCAATAGGATACTCACGCTATTCAATTTCAGAGAGTGAAATATAATACCATTTTTGCATTATAGTCTGCATTATTGTTCTTTCTTACATTTGTGCATTCTATTACACAGTTCTGTATTTCTCTTTTTCATATTATGCACTTATTTCAATACTTGTGGTATTTTAAAACATAACTTAAACAGTGTAAGAAACTTCTCTGTGTGGAGGATTTTCAATCCATATATATATATATATATATATATATATATATATATATATATATATATATATATATTTATATATATATATATATATATATATATATATATATGTATAAATATATATATATATATATATATATATATATATAGTTAATCACTATATACTAAAAAGATCAGATAGTGGTAGTAAAAGTAGCGAACTTAAACTCGTCCTGAGTCAAAAAATAATAAAAAATACATAGTTTGAAAAATATACAGACTTACTAAGTATTCATAAGTAATCCAAGCAGGGTAGACAGTCTGTTTCCAGTTGAAAATCCTGTATTATGTACATATACTTGTTTAGTGGGTTTTTTGAAACTTGGGTGATACCATGGAGATTATTTGATTTTTAAAACATAACTTACATATACAAGCCCAATGCACCTACATCCAGAATTAACTTTTTGTCATATTCTGCATTTCTGTCCTCACATTTCCTTTCCATTGAGCTCCATTACTGCTGTCTATAATGTAAATACTGCTTAGTTAAAAATATTTTTACTAACAAAGTTGTAATTACATTGTAGACTGTAATGTTTCAGTTGTACTTTGTTGTAATCTGTGAAGTTTATTTTGTTTTTAACCCAGGCTGTGCCTGCAATTGGTCAGTTTTGATCAGTGCACTACCCCTGCAAGCAGATATAAATAAATAAAAAACAATCAACAGTAGTTGTGCACTAATACTAAAGTGAGCATTAGGACGTCATCTTGTGTTTTGCGGCAGAATTGCTACATTTTGTACTATAGTATTTCCACATTAACACAGGAAAAATCTGAACATTTTATACATATACTCGTTTAGAGGGTAAGTGCGACTTATGTTACTTGAAAACAGTGCCATATAACTGCATTGTTGGAGAGTATGTGTGATGCCCATAACTTGTGTCATACTGCAGCGAGGACACTGATTTTTTGGTATTACTATGTATATGCTGATAATAACAGTTACTGTGTCATCATAATTCTGTGAAAGGGCCACCTGAAAAACCTAAAAGTATGGAGATTTTATAGGAAGAGGTAAATAACCAGTTGAACACATATGAGTCTTGCCACAACAGACTTAGTATAAGCTAAGTTCTTCTGTATGATCGCAGCAGTTGCACAAAAACAAAGCGTCACATGCTACACTCATGACACTCTCCATAGAACTCTGTCAGTATCCAACAACTATAAAAGGTGTAACACATCTAGGACTGTGGCACAAACAGCAGTTAGAAGCATAGCGAAACTGTTATCACCAAAATCTTTAAAAACTACACACATATTGTGCTGACGGGCAACAAGTTTATAAACTTAATTCCCTTGGATAGAGCAGCTAAAACTCTTTATGTATTAGAAAGGATTATGTTTGGGTTTTCAGTTACAACTCTTTGTAATAATGTCTTTTTAAAATGAATGCCAAAATTAAGATTTTGTACTGCTGTTTTAAGATAAAATTCTTGACGTCCATTTCTTGAACACATAATGTCATTAAGTTTGGAAATACAGTCATACTCTCTGTTATTTGTAGACTAAAATAATATACAAGGATTAAGTCCAATAAGTTATTTTTTACTTTTAACACTAAATATTTCAAATTGACAAAGATTTGTCTTGATTTGTTTTTTTAATCAAAGCTATAAATGTTCCTCATTCAGATATTTTTTAAATATATGTGTTTTGCCAGTTGAAAATGCCCTGCTAAGCAGATCTCATTTTTAGTGAAATCTGGATTAAGAAAACAAGAACTGTGGAACATTATAGAACACAGAACATGCAGTTTTTAAAGTATAAAAGTCTATCACCAGACACTTTAATACTTGAATGTATTATCATGTTATAAAGCAGATCTTTGTGTTATTTAAGAAATCACAGCAGCAGTGTATAGTCTATTGTAGAATGCAAGCAAGGAATCCATGCTATTACAGGATTCTCCCAGGGGCATAAGTCAATATGATGCTGGAGCAATTCCAGTATAAGCATATCTTGTAGATGATCTGAATGCTGTTGTAAGTGCCAGTATACTCTAGTAGCAATTATAGTTACCCATGCAGTGGTTATTGATTACTCCTCAAGGATACTGTAACTAGAAAAGGATCTTGGGGTGAAGCTGCTGTGTAATTTGCTCCATAGATCCAGGGACAGATAACTTAGATCATACGTTTGTTGTATAAAATAACACAATGCCGCACTGTACTTTACTATTGGACTTCATATCAAATAAACAGATGAATAACTTGAAAACTGCTAATAAATTTATCAGCATCTTGGAAAACTTTTGACAGGCAAAAAGTGTGTATTTATTTGATGTTTTCTGAATGTGTGTACATGTGTCTATTAGTGTGTGTTTGTGTTTTATACATATATATATATATATATATATATATATATATATATATATATATATATATATTTATTTATTTTTTACATTTATTTCTTAATCAAGAAAGCTCACTGGATTTTAGGGCTGACTTGTGAGGCCTCTCTAGTGAAGTGACTTGCTTAGAGTCACACAGCAGTTAAATGGAGGCTGAGAAAACTCTGGATTACAAGAAACACCATGTTAACAGCTCATAGGCTAAATTGTCTGAGCTAACTGCTAGATTAATTTAGTATATAAGCATTGGTTGAGCTGGGTTTCAGTGAGTCTTGTGTCTGCATGTATGTGTGTGTGTGTGTGTGTGTGTGTGTGTGTGTGTGTGTGTGTGTGTGTGTGTGTGTGTGTCTGTGTAAACATATGTATTTATGTGTTCGTGTGTGGATGTGTATGAGTGTGTATGTTGGTGTGTGTGTCTGTGTGTGTGTGTGTGTGTGTATGTGTGTCTGTGTGTGCGTGTGTGTGTGTCTGTGTGTGTGTGTGTGTGTGTGTGTGTGTGTGTGTGTGTGTGTGTGTGTGTGTGTGTGTGTGTTTGTGTGTGGTTGTATGCATATGTTTGTGTGTGTGTGTGTGTGTGTGTGTGTAAACATATGTATTTATGTGTTCGTGTGTGGATGTGTATGAGTGTGTATGTTGGTGTGTGTGTCTGTGTGTGTGTCTCTGTGCATATGTGTGTGTGTGTGTGAGTGTGTGTGTGGTTGTATGCATATGTTTGTGTGTGTGTGTGTGCGTGTGTGTGTGTGTGTGTGTGTGTGTGTGTGTGTGTGTGTGTGTGTGTGTGTGTGTGTGTGTGTGTGTGTGTGCATGTGTATGTGTGTGGTTGTATGCATATGTGTGTGTGTGTGTGTGTGTGTGTGTGTGTGTGTGTGTGTGTGTGTGTGTGTGTGTGTGTGTGGTTGTATGCATATGTTTGTGTGTGTGTGTGTGTGTGTGTGTGTGTGTGTGTGCTGGTGCATATGAGTGTGTGTATGTATGTGTGCACAGGCAGGCATACTTACAAGTGTGTTCACTAACCTCACAGTGGATGATGTGCCATATAATAGAGCACTCAGAGGTGACATTTGAACTTGCCTATTGCAGGAGATGATATTCCCTGCATTACCTACCTTTAATTACTGTAGGGCAGCGTAACTACAGAGAGGCTTGTGTTTAATGAAAGTATAAAATACATCATTATGACCATCATAGCCTCGGATATTCATCCTATTTCTATTCATTTATTTACTGTTTGTAGACCGGGCAGATGGGCTTGTTTGTTGTCCCTTTCAACCAATGACCTGAGCTTGGAAACCAGTTTTACAAAATATTCATCATTTCTTATCTTCAATAAGTATTTTTCATATGTGTTCATACAGACTTATTATATGTATCGCGTTATTAGGCGGAGGAAAAACGTTGTGTGCATTATATTCTAGACTTATTGCTGCATGTCTTCAATAAATCCCTGAATTCTGCTATTTTGTATTCACACAGGTTAAGAAACTATTTCAGGTCATGAATACACATGGTTTAAACTAGAGTACACTTGATAAATTAAATATGCAAGAGCCACATTAAAAAATCAATAACTTTTCCTCCTGCAGTTTGACCTTCTGAGCTCACTTGTGGTATAATCATTTGCAGTTCACAAGTCAAATTGCACTCTGGAGAATAAAGTTTATAAGCACTCTGTTTCTGTCACACTATTTATCTATATCTACATCTATCTATCTATCTATATCTAATCTCTATATAGATAAATATAAATATAGATATAGATACACACATGCACACACACACACACAAATGCATACATAAAAGACACATATTTAGGTAATAGCTGAGAGTAAACTCCCAAAAATATTTCACTTACTTTATGTCCATAGAAACCGAGAGTAAAATATAATGGCACTGCTTCTTCTAGTGATAATATTTAATTTATTTGTACTTTAACTACCACCCTGTCACTTATCAGCTCAATAACGCGTCATCAGAAGAACACATCTTAAGCATGTGCAATCTGATTTCACCAGTGCCTGCTACTGCTTCACTGCAACTTTCAATACTTCAATCAGTTTCAGAACACAATAAGCATCCAAAGAGTGTGCATTCCATCTTTTATGACAAAAAAAAAATTGTGATGAGACCAATCTTCATATTCAAATAACTTTAAAAATTTTGCAAACACAGAAGAGTGTTATAAATCAGAAAAAGATCAGAATAATTTATCAGCATATTATTTTACTATCCCTAACCTTTCACTGGAACAGATGCCTTAGCTTAAAGAAATATGTAATACAAGCTGCTGCAAGAAAGTCTGCGAATATCTTGACTATGTCAACCACGTGCTGAGGTAGAACTACCTCTCTTTCCCCCAGAATGGGCAAGATGGTCATAGCTGCTTCCTCCCCTGCCTCTTCTTCCAGCTCCTGCAGGCACACAAGCAGCTAAATAAATTAGGGTGGCCAGTGCAAAGCAGTTAATTGAATTAGGGTGGCCCATGCCGCGGCTGAACATCCTCGTGTGCTACAGAGCTGGATAACTACCTAGACTTCTCCATTCGAATTCAAGACATGATGGTTTTATAGCATTTTGAAGTGTATTTCTGTGGTTTGTATAGCCACTACAATTATATGTTCATATTTGCAATCATATGAGTGAGCATTCCTGCAGCATTCTGATGTATCTATAAATGCTTATCCCTTTGGCCCTTAATTTTGTGGAAAAAGGGGTAACCTGTGCCACTGATAGCAAGAAGTCATGAACAAGTCACTGTGTCCACTGGCCACTATTCCTTGTGTGGGTAGGAAAAATATAGTGACAGGGAATGTTTAATTACTTAACATAAATGTAATAGGTAATCCAAGTACCACACAATTTTTGCTCCATTGTGAGATTTGTAGTACAGTGTTTTGTATGCTGTTTGTGGAAGAGACTAATTGGCCATATGAGTTTAGTTTGATTGAGGAGGAATGGAGTGAGTGCTTGTCTGTTTTTCTATCTTTGTGTGTGTGTGTGTGTGTGTGTGTGTGTGTGTGTGTGTGTGTGTGTGTGTGTGTGTGTGTGTGTGTGTGTGTGTGTGTGTGAGTGTGTGTGTGTGTGTGTGTGAGAGAGACAGAGAATTCTCAGCTGTACAAATTTTCACAGAATGTGCAGATTTTTGCCTCATATTTTTGGACTGTTTCTCATAAAATTTGTGGTTTTCTGGTAAATTATTGGGGACTGATGTCACTAAACAATTATAGACATTTGTGTTTCAGACATCTTAACCTTCAGAAAATGCATGCTAACACAAATCCTGTTCTTCAAGCAAATTTCTTTTTGTGCCTTTGTTCACCTATTATTTTTGGATCAAGGGATCATAGGAGATTACTAAGCTATCGACCCTGAGGTCATTTCAAGCCTAGCCATTTAATTCCAACGTAATACCAATGATACTCTAGTCAGTACTCAGGATTATATTTAGTAATAACTGCCCATGTCCATGAGAGTTGTGTGCACTATCCATGTTAAGAATTTATGGCACCCCATCCACTTGTCCAGGTTCCTTTTGAACAGTATCATAGAGGTGCTCTGCTTCACATGAATAGACAGACTATTCCAAAGACGCGGCAGTTGCTTGGATATAAATCTGTCCCTCCCAGCGCATCCTATTAAAGTCACAGGCCATATTTAAGTCCCTGGAATGGGTGGCTGTAGTCCCATTTGATCTATAGAGTGCAGCCAATTCATTAGGTTTGGGTCGAAGAGTGCTCTGTAAGCCAGGCATAAGTCTATATGATACTGAGTATAGCGACAAGGACTTCGGTCTGTATAAGGCACATGCTGAAGTCCCTTGATCTTCTTTGTTAGAAATCTCTGAGGTCTGTCCAATTGCTGCAGGTGCTTTGTACAGTACATGACAAAAGGGGTGTTACACTCAATTATGGGCCTGATTAGTGATGCTTATAGAGGCATTATAACCCCCTTTGCTCTAAAGGTAATGCCTTTGTTAATCAAGTGTCCTACGTAAAAAGCCTTCCTTACTACAGTCAACACATGGTGGTCAAAGTTAAGCCCACTTGTGATCCTAGATCCTTTACCGCATCATAAGTACATAGGGTTGTTAATTTGGTAGTGTGAGAGGACATTGGTTTTACCGAAGGGAATGGTGATGCATTTCCTTGTATTTTGTTTGAGACCATGACTAAGACAACAGTCGTTGGTCTGCGTAAGACCCTCCTGAAGTATACTGATATCATTTGGGGATTCGATATTTGCACCCAGTTTGCAGTCATCCACAAACTTGGTCAGCCACAGCCCCTTAGTATTGGCCTGAACTTATGAAAAGTATATAATAAACAGTAAGGTGCCCAGCACTGACCCTAGTGGCACTCTGCTGGTGACAGATCTGTTGGCTGATGTGGAGTCACCCCACTTTGATAGTGTGTGACTGGTTTATGAGCAAGTTGGCAACATATCTTACAACAAAGGGGTTTACATTCAGTTTGCTAAGTTTATCAGTAATACCTGAATGTGAGATTGTGTTGAAGGCTTTGGCCAAGTTGAAGTATACTGTGTGCACAGATTTGCTCTCTCAATGGCCCTGGTCACATTTTCGAAGAAATTCACCAGATTTAACAGGCAAAATCTGCCCTTGATGAAGCCAAATTGGGTCAGATCTAGGGTGTGGAGGTCGTCTATGTCTTTATTTCTGAGGTTCATGATGATATGTTCCACAGCCATACAGATGAAGCTGGTCAGACTTATGGGTCTATAATTTCCCTGGTCTGTTGTTAAGCCACCTTTGTGAAGTGGAATAAAAATTGCTGTTCTCCAATCTGCAGGAACACAGCCTGTGGTTATGCTGTGATTGAATAGGGTACTTAATGGTGATGCTAGTTCATGTCTTAGTTTGTTTAAACGATAGCCTAGGATGCTTTCTGGCCCCATAGAGGCTGTGTTTTTGCCTTAGACAAGTCTTTACTGACCTGGTTAGAGATATTGTATGTAAGGTGGGGGGAAATTGGTGGAAAGGTTTGTGTTAAGTTTAGAGGAGATAAGGGAGTGAAATTGTCACAAAATTTGTCCACCAGTAGGTTTGCTATCTCTGCAGGATCAGTGTGTGTGATATCATTAGTCACTAGTTTGACACATGCTAGGGACGTACCTTTTAGGCTGCATACATAGCTATAAAAGGCCTTATGCTTATCCATAGCTGTGATTGTTAAGTTTCTCTTAAAGTTACCCTTAAAGGATTTGAAACGTTGTCTTATTTCCCTGTTGAGGCTGAGGAGGGTGCTTTTCCATTGTTGAGATCTCACCTTAGTTTTCTTAGACAACCTTTTGTGTTTGTTGTAAAATTTGTTGATGCTGGATGTCCACCAATGTGCCTTGTTTTTACTTGAGGCTCTGGCTTTGATTCTGTCTGGAACAGTCCAGTCTATACACTTATACAAGTGATTGTACAGGGGTTTAGTATAAGCTTTGGTGTATTTACCACTTCCAGCTGGAATGTTTTTATACCTTCTCTTAGGAAAGTAGAGTTTGCCTTGGTGAAGTTTTTTAATCAGACTTCGCCCTTTGTGAGTTCTGGTGTTAGTGCCAGTTCAAAGGTGACTGATTTGTGATCAGATTTAACTAATGAGGGTCTGACAGTTGCGGTGGTACATCTGTTTGTCATGTTAGTGAGGAGCAGATCTGTTATGTTTGTTCCTCTTGGCGGGGTTTGAACAATTTGTTCCAAGGCATTTGAGTTAACAAAGTCAAGGAACCTTTGCACTAATGAATTAGGACTAGTGTAGATTTCCCAGTTGATTGTGGGGTAATTGAAACCCCAATGACCAGAGTGTTTGGCAATATTTATATTGACTCCAGTTTGGTCAAGTAGGCCTTGTGCGCATCATGATTCATGGAGGTGGATCTATAACTAGCTATAATGTGAAGGGAGGTCTTACCCACAATAATCGGAACTTTGAGTAACTCCATGTAGTTTTCCTGTCTAACTAGTCAGGAGGTGAATTTATCTGTAATATAGATAGAAACACCACCTCCTTTGGTTTTCACATGGTCGTTTTGCCATCTGAAGATGTGGAAGACATTGCAGCCTTGCAAGGCCGGGGTATCTCTGAGGCCTTGAACCAGGTTTCTGTGACTACACAGACATCTACATCCTCCAGTGATAGAAGTGCTTCCAGGGTGTGCAGTTTATGGTTTAGGCTCCTAGCATTTAGCAGCATAACCCTTATTTTGATATGACTGGTAATTTTCATGTTGGCACTTTTATTTTTGAGACCTTGTCTAAGAAGGGCACTAAGGGGGATGCAAGAATCTTTGACAGCAGCTGAAAGCCTAGTGGTGCCAAGTGCAAACTGTCTCTGGCAAAGCAGTGAGGTTTGCTGACCATGTCATCCCGGGCTGACAGAAACTGGATCTCCTTTGAATGACAGCAAAAAACTAAGCCAATTATTGAAATTGATCATTTTTTGCTTATACTATGGCTGGCAACTCAGCACCGTAAAAATCTACTGCCAGTCATTAGCAGACCGGAGTTCCGCTGTGGCAACCCCTAACCGGGAAAAGCCGAAAGACAAACAACAACAACTATGGCATCATTCTTGGTGAGGGTAATATGCTGTTCAAGGCTAGGGACATACCTTCCTGGGACACATACTAGGGAGGTTATTCATGTCTCTCTTCATATAGACCAGTAAGGTACATCTCAGGTCATTCACTCCAACCTGAGGTATGACAGAGTCATAATGGTAGTTGTTGCTGAGAGACCTGAGTGCATGCGTGATCTGAAAAATCCAGGCACCAGACAGGCAGCTGACTGTGAATTTCTCCTTATCTAACCTGGTGAGTGGAACATCCGTGTGTCTCACTATGGAGTCTCCAATGACAAGAACATTTGGTTTATGAGTGTTAAGCCTTGAGGGGTTGGTAGGTGCGTCGCTGATGTTGCTATGTGTCTGGGTACTGTGGGAACTGTGTTAGTTGTGGCAGTCTTGTGTTTTGATGTCTCTGCTGCTTCTGCAAGTTTTTTGAGAGAACCTCCATGTATGTTGATATAAGTGTTGACAACTTCTTCAGTGTTACTGTTTCAATTGCAAGAGAGCAGGGATTCAAGATTCTTGGTATAGATACATCTCTCACAATCTGTACTAGAGTAAATTATTAGTAGAGGGTTATCAGTGTACATGCAACAGTTGTTACACTGCCACAGGAGACACAAGTCAACAAGGCTGGTAGGAAAAACAGCAGTAGTCCAACTGTCCATAATGCTAGGTTTGAAGAACTGTTATCACAAAAGGGTTGCTTTCCAGTCTGATCTAGGAGGTGCTCTGTAGATGAGTATTTCTGGTGGGATTTTTAGCTGGTGGTTTAATAGGGCACAGCTCACTAGCAAGACTTCTTTAGACTGGAAATGTACTAAGGATGAGGACCTCACTAATGTGCTACAGCTGTTCCTAAGGGAAATCCTGTTGAAATTATCTGTCCGGCTATGGTGCACAATTGCTTGGCACTGTGAGGTGCTGCATGATATGCAAACAAGCAGAAACCCACAAAACTATGGGGCTTAAATACCAGAAGCTAAAAACTTAAAAAAAAAAAAAAAACTTAAAAAAAATTCAAAAGAACCAATGAGGGTGCTTACTCCAAGCCCTAGACTAATCTCCCTTCACCAGACAGGTTCCAGTCAGCACACTTCTCTCACAAGGGTGCAGACAGGACTATTCCAATCAAAGATGGCTTGGAAAATGTGCTCAGAATACAACAGCCAATACAAACAGACCCAGATGCAGCAAACCTGAATTTGGACTGTGCTACAGCTACTAGCTACACTAATGTAGGCGAGAAACACTAAAAATATTTTAAACAGCAGAAAACAGCAAGGAGATACTAAAGAATGTTTTAAACAGCAAGCAAATCAGTTATTTAAAACACTGCTTGGTAGGAAAACAGAAAAAACAGAACAGATACTTTTCAAGCAGTGAAAAGTATTAACAATTACTATGTAATCAGTGAAAATTGCAAAGAAAGCTTTGCAAACAGTAAAAAAGCAACAAAATACAATTTAACTGGCACAGGAAGGAAGACAAATGCAGTACAAACAGTGCAGTTTAGTTTACAGCATTAAAATACAGTATTAAATAAGCAGAACACAATAAAAAGTGCTGTAAATAGGCTTTTTTCAGATTTCTTGTGCTAAGAGGTCGAAAGAAGGGATGTGCATGTGTGTGTGTGTGTGTGTGTGTGTGTGTGTGTGTGTGTGTGTGTGTGTGTGTCAATGAATGTATCCTTTTTGACTCTGTTATATATAAGACTGCAAAATGGAGCATTGACTCATTAAGTTGATGAAAAATGACATACTACAGAAAGTTACAGCAATTAAAGAAGGTACTGTTGACATTACTGCTACATCTTTGTAGTTTTGTTTAAGATCTATCCTTTCCTTTGGAAATTTGTCAGGAACAAATCCTTTACCTAACCCTTACTTTTAGATAATGCTTCTTGTACATAGTTTGAGACTGGGGAAGATTACTGCAGAAGTGATGGTCTTTGTCTGGTTTTCTAGTTATATCAACTTGCATGAAGAAATTCACAGTACCACCATTCAGGTATCACCCCCCCCCCCCCCCCCCCAGTTCTTGGATCAGGAACCTATGCAGAACCAGAAGCAGACTGAGTGCTTTGATATTTTAATAAAGTGTTAAAAGGGCTAGATTCACATAAGTTTCCCATTTGTTGCATAGATTCCTAGTGCCTTGCCAAGCAGTCTTCTAGAGAGTAAAAAAAATTACAAAACTGGGAATATAAAATGAATATAATGTTACTGGTTGATTGTGTAATTGTTTTTAATCGCATTGTATGAATTCTTTATGTTTTCTGTTTTATATTTTTAGAAGACCACAGGTCAAAGCTCCAGGAGTTTATGCAATAAATGTCTATCCAGCCCTTTTCTGGCATTATTATTATTATTATTATTATTAATATTCATATTTCATATCAGTTATTTTTTTCTACTTGACATTTTTCTACCTCTGATCTAGTGTCAGATTTTATTTTATTTTATTTGTGCATTGCTTTTAGTTGTTGCATCAGTTTTAGGAATAATTCACTATTTCCTCTTCATTGCGTGTTGTTTCAGTTTTACGTTTAGCAGTTCATGATGTTTTTTTTTTTATCTTTCTCTCATGGAATCTTTGCCCTTCACTCAACATCTGAATTAAGAGTTGCCCGTCATTTTGTCTGTTTGATTCCCTGAATATCTAACATTTGAGAGCTTGCAGTGTTCATTTTCTGCCAAACTACTAATGACAGAACTTTTTTTTTAAATTTTGGAATAACAGCCTTGGAATTTTTTAATTCTGCTGTATCAATTCACTTATGGTAGGTCATCACACTCATAGTACACCTTTTATTTTTACTTGTTAAATTGTTGTAAGCAGAGTGCATGGATTATCTGCAAGTCTGCTATTGCATATGTACTATGCTCTGACTTAATGTGCAGAACATTCATACGTGGCTTTACCTCAAGCTGAGGGTGTGCGTAGATCTTCCACTGACTATATTCCTGCACTGAATTAATTAAAATTGCATGATGTGGTACCTGCTGTGTTGACTGATTTTTTTCCCCCCACATTTGTTAACGTTACTTTACGGACCAAAAGGACTGTAGTAATCATAAGATTGTCATTTGTGAACCACAGGAAATTGTTAATATGTTCTTCAGTATGGGCTTCGAACAGAAGTATGTCATGGTTGTATATTCAAATGCTACTTCCTCCCAAAGGAAAGATGGCCTAAGAAAGGAAAAGGGCATGCATATACAGTCATACAGAGTCAGGGGTGAGGTAGTCAGAAAGGTTTATCTTATAACATACTACAGTGTCTTTTCTGATGAAATTGTTACAATTTTGAAAAGCACTGTCAGGCATTAGTCTATGATGCATTTTAATGAGAGGCTAGGGCATTGTCCTTTGATATTGCAGTGGGGGGAAAATTGTTTTGTTTATGTTGCTCCATAGCTACTTCATGAGGCTTAATAAAAAGGTAGGGTAAATGTTCAATAATGGTTAACTACGAGTGCTCCTGTGCTCATATCACATGACACACTTGTTTTCTAATACTTGTTTGAAAAAGTGAGTGCTCAAACTAACAATCGCCCATTCTCCTGTAACTACTTGGCTATCCCAACATCTGACCCTATAAAACTGCATAGCCCTAGCAGAGGCTTAACTCTAAGCCTAAAAACCCCTGTGCAGTTCCTAACTAGAATCCTTGCTCCCTTATCTTAAAGTTCCAACCCATTTCCAAAACATAAATTTCCCAATCACTCTTTAACCCTAAAACCTCCATCCTACTCCCTAAACCTAGAGCTCCTGTTCTGCTCCCTAACCTGAAAACTCCCATCTCACTGCCTAATGCTGAAGCTCCTTAGCCATAAATCCCCCCTTCCACATCCTAAACCAAAATCTCCTTTCTGATCACTGCCTAAACTACTTTGCCACCTCCCTCCCCATATCTGAGTTCGGCCACAGGCATCGGTCTACACAAGCTAGAAAATAAACTAGTCCCAGGCTTCAAGACATGGGTCTGTGGGTACTTGTGATGTGAGTTACATATGAAGCAGAACCATTTAGTAACCATGGAGTACTTTTTCTGTCTCCACTTACATATGAAAAATCTTTGATTGTATTAATGGGAAGTATTTTCTTTGACAGATATTTTACATGTAATTTGACTTTTTTATATAGGTCAGGCAAAGAGAAAGTTTAGAGTATCATTGCAGGAACACATCAGAAACTCAGAGACACAAACAAATTAACATTTGGAAAGTAGTGTTGCTATACATTAAAAAAAAAAAAACTGCTCAAAATTTAAAAAAATGATAACAGTAGAACAGCCTAGGATGGACATGAGATGCAATAATAAGCTATACATTTGTTAATACAAAAAATAATTATATGCCCTAAGGGGTTAAATGTTTGTCTTTCAGCTTTTCCCGGTTAGGGGTCGCCACAGTGGAACTCCGGTCCGCTAATGTTTGGCAGTAGATGTTTCACGAACGCCGAGGTGCCAGTTCGATGTCCAACCTTCAACAAAGGCACACCCATTTACGCATGTCTTTCGAATGCTACCCAACCACGGGGAGGACATGCAGACTCCACACAGAAGGCACTCCCTGCACTCCAGCCGAGAATCTAACGGGAGAACCTCTTGCTGTGAAGCAACAACGCTACCGCTGCATCACCAAGGCTATCATGAATTGGCAATGCTTTCAAAATATATATTTTTTTTTTATCTTAATGTGTTTCAAATATTTTTGGGGGGAGAAGGATTAATTAAGTTTGTGTTTTCTGTTTACATTTGTTCTAGTTATGTATTTTACACTTTACTTTTGTGAAAGTATTTTACTGAGGAGCTACAAAAGGAATCAAAGTTGACTATAGTATACTAATTCTGTTTTGGGATGTTTTGTTGTTTTATTATTTTGCACTGAATTTTATAGCAGTTGTTTGTTCCTGCTGTTATGGATGGTAGAATGATTAGCTGCCAAAGTAAAATAACATTTTAATAGGTATTTAAATGGAATTTATTTTATTGACTGTATTTAATATCCTGTCATTATCAAGAATAGTACCTGATGACTTGTATTTTAATGGCAAGTAGCATATATCTATCTATTTATTTATTTAGTGCAGACTTTTTTTCTTAGGGTTCAGTAAATATTGACTTGGTGGGATTGCTCAGTTTCAGTTACCACTCTTACTACAACTACTACTACTAATAATAATACTAATAATACTAATAATAATAATAGGAATAATAATAATAATAATAGTAATAATAATAGTAATAATAATAATAATAATAATAATTATTATTATAATTATAATAATAATAATAATAGTAATATTTGTAATAGTAATAATAAACTTGCTGCTTAAAACATGAAGAACTGTTATTATTGTGTTAAATGTCAGCTATTTTATGCAGCATGTCATGATTCAGTGGTCTGGATGTGCAAATAAACTATCACAGTGCTTTTTTTCTGATCAGATGAAACATTATGTTGTTTTTCTGAATTCTCATTTAAATAAAATAAAAAGAAAGTCAGCACATGTCAATCCATAAGTGGTTGTATGCTGTGAGAAGGCACAGAACGCAAACTGCTGTATTATCCTCTCTTTCAAGTGTTAATATAATCATCTGCATTAGTAGGATAAGTTACGATAAGTTTGTGTACTAATGAGAACAAGGTTGTGATCTTCAGTCCTGTCAGATGAAGGTGATGGTTGCGACAGCTCCCTTAATCTGCCCTGTCTGTTATTTGCTGCATCTAGAATTGTAGAATGAGCTTCAGCATACAACAAAGGAAGCAAATTATTTGAGGTAAAACAGGAAAATGGTGTAATAAAGAGACTCTACAGGCTGAATATTTTTTAAACAATAAAGATTTGTCATTTTTTAAGTCAAGTCTTATCCATTTACAGCAATTATAGTGTAAAATATTTCTCAGTTGCACCTTATTTAACCACTGGAACCCCATAGGGTATCCAATATTTTATGTTCTAAGAGCCCTAAAAGAAGAATAAATAATAAATGTTAACTTTTTTTCCCCCAAAGTATGGTTCACCATATTCCTGATTTTCTCTGATTTTAACTTTCAAATTTAGTAAAAGTAATTTAATAGCACTTGTCCTGCCTTAAATTGTTTAAGAATGTCCGGACTTTTCACACATCTGTCACAGCATTATTCTTTCATGAATGCAAATACAAACTGTAATTCACTACATGTGGTAACTGAGTGAGCTGTGCAGTGATAAATTTTTCTTGTTAGGAGAAATTACATCCACTAACTTGAGCTACTTCAGCATGAAATTGAAAAAGAAGCATTTCTTCTTAATTTACATTCTTGATTCAATGAAAAAATGTAAATCAGTGCTCAAAAACTGCAGAATTGTTACTAGAGAATCATAATTTTCATCTTAGGCAGACAAAATTGACATCATTAAAAGACTATATTAGATTACACGGTCACTATATTTATTTATATAGACTTAACAATTGTCCACTAGATTTATCAGTTTTCTAATAAAGCAGTCTATTTTTCAGTAACATTTACTCTTTATGTAACATCTTTATCAGTGGGGTACTGCATTTTTCATTTTTACCAAAGCGGTGCACTTTGTTCCTTAATCAATTTCCTTGCAATAGTGTCGCGGTTCAGTCACCTCAGAAGCCGCTATTTGCCTTGAATAAATTACAAGAAAACACGTTGATTGATAGATGTTGCATGTCAGAAGAGAAGATAACTGTATCTTTTGTAGCTTACTAAAAGGTCATGCACATTGAATAGTAAGAATATTCACAAGCAACTTTGAGATAAAGTGTATCATGTAAGGTGTATAACCCCATAGCCAGTGAGACACATACTAAGATTCATTGTCTTCTCAACCACAGTGCCTTAGCCATTAAATTGTTTCAGACTGTTAGCCTTCTACCTTAACACTTAGAGTGGCTTATATTAATCAAAAGAGGTGTGGACCCTTCATCAGGTATATTGTATAATGATATTGTTATCATTGTATAACATGTATATATGTATGCCTTTTCTACAAATTACTTTTTCCTGCATGATTATAATACAGAGACTATGTTTAGAACTCAGATTGTGACTTTTTAAATTATTGCCTTTATTTAGATTGTGCCTCCTGATATGGCAACATGAATTTACCATACTGCGGGCTACACGTTTATAAGTAGCTTTGAAGTGCTCAGTGCAGAAAGCATATATAAATTAGCACTTAGATATCGTGTGCTTCAAGAATCAAACTACCTTAAAATTATTTCTTAAGAGTGGAAGAAGAAATGCAGCTGTAAATTACATGGAAACACAGGCTGCTGTATTAAGGTCAATTTAATTTGAAATCATTACTCTCTTATGGGATCATCTAATATCTGGCTTTGTGCTTTCTACAGCATGCTCAGTCCTGTGGGCATTTGGCTACTTGAATGGTTAAATGAACACAAGTAAAACTCTCATTCTAGATCAGAATGAACAGCTTAAAAAATGTAAGTGTTAGTCTATCACAGATGTACATCAAACAATAAAATACCAGAGTCATAGTCATTAATTTATCCTATATATGTTGCACTCTCTATTAAATCCACCCCCATCTGCAGAGAACAAGTAATTAAGCCAATGTGTTGCTGGCTAGGGTGAGAAGCAGAGTAGCTTTTAATGTTTTGGTACGTGGTGTTCTAAGAGCAGTCTTGAATAAGAGGACTGAAAAGTAATATAGCTGCACAATGTACTGAAATACATTCAGATGCATGAATCACTTCAATGGTTTAGTTAGCATTTATTGACTTCACTCTACCAATAAGTGTTGCTTCTTATAGAAAAAAGGGTTCCTTTCTTGAAAACAGTCATAACAGACCGCTGGTTTGGCTATATGTAGCCTCCAAAGTAAATGTTTGTTTTAATCAGGGTGAAGTAAGTAGCAAGTTCAGAATGTAAATACCTAAGCAAAGCTCAGTGTAGCCATGGACAGCACACACTGCACTGGATAAAGTAATAAAGCAGTTTGCAGATGTTAGTGAATTTATGATATTCTATAGAGAAAGCCTTCTGACTTTGCTTGTGCATTGGCCTGCTGAATAAAAATCATTAAAGCCAAAAATGAATTGTAAGAAGAGCAAAGGGTTTGTTAGTAAGTCTGGCAAACAAGCAAAATTATTAGGATTACGACATCAGGCTCGTTACATGTAGTAGCTCTTTTTCTTTCAGATAATAACTGACTTCTGTGTCCCTTTTCATCTTCTTTCCATCCCTTCTTGGTTGGGGTTTAATTTTGTAAACATAAGGAGTACAGCTAAGCAGTATACCTATTTTATAATCAGTATTATTCTGTATGAATAGATATCTAGCAGTCCACAGACAGAATCGTAACAAGTCTAGCTATGTGCAACTCTGTCACGTTAAAAAACGAACCTGTTGTATCAGACAAGTTTTAAAGAAATGAATAGTTTTGTTTGATTTATGATACATTTCCTTTTTTCTCCAATCTTGTATACATTATGTATTTTTTGGAACAAACTTAGGGTCTATATCAGAGGACCAACAGCTAAAAACACCGAACACCCTTACCTTGACTCCGCATAACCAAAAACAGGAAATACCGAATGGCCAGAACAACGATTTTTTTTTTCCCAGGGAAAAAAATTGCTGGGCATTGTCCAGAGTTTGCCGTTTCCTCCACTGTACTGTGATCTTGGAGTAGGTATATTTAAGTAGTAAGTAGGGGGGGGGGGGAGGTGAAGCTCTCGACTTTATTTTGTCTGTTGGTTTGTTTGTTTTTTTTTTTTGGCCCAGCGATTTTTTTTTTCCTGGGAAAAAAATCTTTATTCTGACCATTAGACATTTCCCTGCTTTCAGTTAAGCAGTGTTGAGGTAAGGGTGCTCAGCGTTTTAGCTGTCGATGTAGTGATATAGACCCCAAAACTTATTCTTCCTAGAAACCATCAGATCTAAAATATCAGAAAAAAATGAATCATATAAAAAGCTACCCTGACTGATCTGTCTGACTTTAAGTATAATCTGATCTGTTCCTTGGTATGCAACTGTTCTTTGTACTGAAACGTCTATTGTGTAGTCTTCTACCTGGATTCAGACCTCACAACTTTCCTTATTTTGGGGGGAACATCCCTATTTTCATGCCAGAATTTCCCTTCAACATGATTTCCTATTTTAGAAGTACATCCCAATTTTTAGCACTGATTTTTCCTGGAACATGATGCCTCTATTTTTGGAGGTATGTCTCTTTTTTAGGCTTGTTTCTCCCTTCACAAAATTTCTTGAATCCCTCTCATTGCAACTACATGACCAACATACTAGTGGCACCAATTATTTAAAGAAAGAGGACACATATCAAGCATATCCCTTTTCCAGAAGCAAAAATAAATGGCCTTGTGTGGTAGAATTTTTCTATACAGTCCATCAAATTCTGCTTATACAGTAGAGAGTCGATTATCAGAATGTCGATTACCTGACCCAGCCTTCCAAAGTTTTCTGGCAGGAAAAATCATAAATTCTGAATATGTAAACATTATATGCATTAGCATGACCATGTTTTTTGAGCTTGTAGCCAGATTGTGTGGGAAAAAAATGTTCTTTATTGTCCACTGAAATTGCTGAATATTTTAAAAGTGTATTCCTGCATGCAGAAAAAAAAACAAGATTTTAGAAGATTTTTATCCAGTTCAATTATATGTTTGATTATCCAGAGAGTCTGATTATCCGAACTACCCTAGGTCCCAATAAGTATGGATAATCGACTGTCTACTGTATCATTTTTGTCACTCTTTTGTTCTGAGGACTAACCCACATTCCTACTAGAAGCGGGAAGAGGAGTGCTATTCGGCATTCCAACTTTATGCTAATTAGATTCCTAAATTTTTGGCTTTCTCTACCTACTTTTAAAGGGCCTATTTTCAACATCTGCAGGTTGAGAAGTTATACCTGGGTTATCTTAATTTGAGAAGGACATGGAATTGTACAAGATGTTTTACAAGGTGATAATAGTCAATCCTTGGCCTAATTTTTCCTGAAGTTTTATGAATGTCCTACTGGCATAAAGTAGCATCTGCTTTGTACTGCTGATAATATCTAACATGCAGCCATTTACAAATGTAATGCAGGACCTTAAAATGCTTAGCTGTTTGAACCCTGTAATCATGCATCTGTGTTGATATAAAGTTTCTGTATGTGAAAGCTTAAGTACGGTATTTTAATATGGTGCTCTTTTTTCCATGTTTCACTGATTCAGCGTTGTTATTTTTTCATGCATCTGTTTCCCAGCACAGCTGGAATACCAGTCAATGTTACCTACAGTAATTGTTTGTTCAGAGTACTTTTGTTTGAAAATGTCAGCTTGCCAGCTAAATCTGAATTGCTTTAGTGCTGTTGATATATTCCCTGATGTAAGTTTAAGAACACATTCATATGGGAGGTGGATAGCCCCTAAGACCTTCATTCAAACATATATCTTTTGAGGCCTCAAACAAAACATAACAATGAAAACTGTGTCAGATTTACCAAAGTGTATCAAACAGGAATTTTAAACACCTAACAGAGCATCAAATGATCCAGTAAGTTCCCAGATTTAAAAACAAGTAGGGGACAGTTTTTCTAACAATGTTTTGAGTGTTATAACAGATTGGCATCTAAACCAAAAGTTTGACCTTCACACAAAAGCTGTCAATTTAAAACTATTCAAATACTGGACAGTCCCTTAGCCAACTAAACCTTTAATGACTAACTACCCTAGACTCACAATAATAAGTAATTTTTACTTCTCAGTCCTCTCTATTTATCATGTTAGCTAACCAGTCTACACCACACCTAGCTGTAGAAAAATGATATAATGCAAAAGACAGGATTACTGCTTGATGCTGTTACTGAAGACTGTAAAATGGAGTGAATTCACTTTACACTTAAATGTGGACTTACCTGTAGAAATTAATTCTGTCTTATGTTACCTAAATAAATGTTCTTCAACATAGTCTGCAATTAAATTGTATAAGCCTGCTAGAAGCCTGAGATCAAAAACTGATTTCTAGCAAAGAGTTGCAATTCACTGACTTACTGTGGGGACCCATTGTCTAGTGTAACCTCCAAAGTACATACAATCTTTCATTATGCGTGTCCAGGTCCAGAAATTCTCTCCCAAGCCATTTTTAGAAGCACATGCAAGCACAGCTATGCAACACATATCTGGAAATCCCGAGTAACCTAATCACTCTTTCCTCCTCCATTTTGGCTGTTGTCA
>NC_056743.1:1488144486-1488151986 GCF_019279795.1 Protopterus annectens | reverse complement strand
TAGAAGTTATATATTGTTAAAAAGGATGACAGAAGATTAATAAAAAGAAAAGGGAAGGCAGAGCATATTCGGGTAGAGTAGATAGTCAGGTTTAGTACAGGGGCATAACCAGTGTGTTTTGAGGAAAAGTTTCAGTCTCTTTTTGAAGAGTGATAAACAGGAAAGTGAGGAAAGGACACAGGGTAGGAGATTCCAGAATTGTCCCACAGTATTGGAGAAGAGAGAATCCCCAGCCCTGTTGTTTGATGTAGATGTTTTGACTAGAAGTGTCTGAGATAAACGTAAGGACTTCAGATTATGGTAGGGGGTGATGATGGTGGATAGAGTAAGAGTATATTGGAAGGTTGGTAAAGAGTCTTATGGGCAGTGATTAGTTGGTGGGACTTGAGCAGATTCTGTAGTTCCAACCATTGAAGCTGCTTTAAATTAAAAATAAAATAAAAACAAGGGGTGCCAAAGCTATAGAAGAACCAGTCCGCAATTTTGTCAATTTGTTCGAGGCTTTATTCGAAATACCACGGAAACTTCAATTTAAAACACACAACATATGAACGCCATTAACCAAACTGCATTTTTGTCCCAGCAAAATGACTTCATCAGATAACCAGTAAATCACTGGTTTTAATTATATATATATAAAATATATTACATTTAATTAAATTAAAGCAATGGTGAGTTCTAAATGGGTTACCAGTAGCAGATCTGGCTATGTTATTGTAGGAGGTTTCCAACTTACTGAGGATGTTCTTAGATTGGTGAAAATGATAGAGGCATAGAGGAGTGTAGAGATTAGATTAGTATGTGCAATAGTAGTTCTAGCTGTAGGTGATAGGAAGGGTTTTATTCTGTACAGAGAGCCAAGTTTTTTGTTGACAGATTTAATAGTGTTATTGATGTGTATGTCAAAGGTAAGATTGTTATCAATGGTGACCCCAAGTAGCTTGGTAGTTAGGTCGGGTCATATAATGGTGCCATTAGTGGATGAAACAGAAAAATCTATGGGAGAGGATTTAAGATTAGGATTGAAGAATACATGAAACAGATTCATAAAGCAAGAACATAAGTCTGTGCCACTCAATAAGTTGTGTATTTTGATAGTATATACCAATTGAAGAAAAAAGCAGAATATAAACAATGCAAGTTATGTGCTACGCATTAGTATTAGTAACTGGAGAATTAATTCTAATAGAGTTAGAGTTACAGAGTACAGGAACAGTGGTTATTGGACAGAATTATTTACAAAAGATTTTTTATACATAGTTTATTTACACAGCAGACTCTCTTGATTATTCTGAAAGGCTTGCCTTTCGCCAGGATAGGTGTTGGGGACAGGCAGACAAAGTAATTATTCTGGAGTATTACAAGAACATAGCCATATGAGCTGTAAATTCATTACGTAGATTTTCAGTTGTACTTTGAATGAGGAAAGAATGTTATATAGCCTTAGGCTGAGAAAAAGAGTTACATATTCTGGAGATTAGGGTTAGGGAGCAGGAAGGAAGTCTTTGGGGCATGAAGCGATAATAGAGACAGGGTTATAGAGTGGGGGGATTTACAGGTTAGGGAGAGGGAAAGTTGTTTTAAGGTTAGAGTTAATGTTCTGATAGTGCTATAAAGTTTTGTTGCATAGGGTGTTGGGAGGGCTAAGTAGTTACAGAAGTTTGAGTTAGTGGGAATTATAAGTACTTGCCTTTACTAGCAACTGGCAGCACGCAATAGCCCTTGTAGTCAATCCATAAACACACTCACACACACACACACACACACACATATATATATATATATATATATATATATATATATATATATATTTACATATACACTTACAGTATATGTATAAAATATAATATGTTTAACCAGCATAGTCTAAAAAGAGTAATTGAAAATTAAGAAACACACCAAAAGTTATTGCAGGATACTCTGGTGAAGGTTGTTCCCAATTAGGTAGTCAGGATCTTTCTTCCTCGCTTTTGAATGGCAGTCATGGACATGCATGCATATGTGTGTGTGTGTGTGTGTGTGTGTGTGTGTGTGTGTGTGTGTCCGTGTGAGCATGTGCGCGCGCACGTATGCATGCTTGTGAGTTTTCTTATAGTACTACTTAACATCTCTGTGTCTGTCTGTGTGTGTGTGTGTGTGTGTGTGTGTGTGTGTGTGTGTGTGTGTGTGTGTGTGTGTGTGTGTGTGTGCATGTGATCATGTGCGCGCACACGTATGCGTGCTTGTGTGTTTTCTTATAGTACTACTTAACGTCTCTGTGTCTGTGTGCATGCGTGTGTGTGTGTGTGTGTGTGTGTGTGTGTGTGTGTGTGTGTGTGTGTGTGTGTGTGTGTGTGTGTGTGTGTGTGTGTGTGTGTGTGTGTGCATGTGAGCAAGTGCGCGCACACGTATGCGTGCTTGTGTGTTTTCTTATAGTACTACTTAACGTCTCTGTGTCTCTCTGTCTGTGTGCGTGTGCGTGTGTGTGTGTGTGTGTGTGTGTGTGTGTGTGTGTGTGTGTGTGTGTGTGTGTGTGTGTGTGTGCATGTGAGCATGTGCGCACACACGTATGCTTGCTTGTGTGTTTTCTTATAGTACTACTTAAGGTTTTACAATGAAGAAGGCTTACTGTTACTGCTTTTACCAATATATCATTATTCTTCAGCTGGACTCTACTTCCATCTGAGAGACTATTGTAAGCTATTGAAGGAATATTTTAAAAGTAATAAAAGAAGGCAAACATCCTGTTTTTCAGGCTCTAAATTTCCTCACGTCTGTTAGGTTTCAACTTGAACAACAGGAGTTGTGTATTTATTTTATTTATTTGTAATTTTATATTACATTTTTTTAACCAGGTAAGTGAGCTGTGGCCGTATGCAGGTTTGCTTTAGTTTTTAAATTATATGTTGGCAATGGCATTATATACCTTTACCTATAATTAGAGTTGACTTCACAAAGCCTTTTAGTAATCATGCATTTTCGCAGGCTACATTTAGTGTGATCACACTTTGTACATAAACAGCAGACAAGAGGGGAAAAAGAAATGCAGAGGCTTCAATGCTACTGCTTCCCGCAGAGCAACTGGGAGGTATCCAAACAGGTGATCTACACATTAGGTTGTACATATATTGCAGGGGATGTGGCAAGGAGATGGTGTGAAAAAACATGTCACAGCACCACTGTTAAATATCTGAAGATTCCTGCGGTGGCAGACACGGCATGACAGTAATTCAGCAGTTGCTTACTTTACTAACAAAATGGGAAATATAAATATACATGAAATATGGTGTAGAATTATTTTAATTTAATAATCAGGTTACACATTTTTCTGTGAAAATACCAATTTAACTGTATTAAAACTTTCTCAGGAATGCATGCTTGCCTTGAAAGCAAACTTTCTGTGCCCCACAAACCTTTGGTACAAATGTCTTGCACATCAGCAGATTCCTGGGGTGTATTTCCAACAGGCTAATTATTTATCAGCTGCTGCACATGCATATTTTTCTTCAAATTGGTTTTGAAACATACATGTCACCAAAGCCAATTCATTTTAAAAATCTGAATTAGGCTAGCCCAAGACTATATTACCCTCACAAATATTATTTTTCTCCAAAACATGGTAGCTACAGAGTTAGCCCCCACAAACCACATTTTCCTTGTTTTGTAAAACATTATGCAAAGAAGCAATATTTTTGGATTTCAGGGAGAACTGAGAACTGTTTGGTGAACCAAAATAGCAATAGTAATATTCTGGCTTGCAGTGCAGAACCTGATGAAGATAGTGATATATTTGTGAGGCGTATAGTTACTTGAGCACATAGTGACTACCCACATGCTGATTTACTCTAGGGAAGTCACTGGACCTGAGTAGGATCCTTAGGTCATCCTGAAAAGAAACATTTGTGCCTAGTGGCTTATGTGTCTTAACAATGAATGAATGAAATAAAAGGTGTGCACATAGATCTACTCTGATTTGCCATGCCTGCTCTGATTTATCTTAGAGTTTTTGTCACTGGTGTACATCATTATGACACATTTTTTCATATCTTCAATGAACGATGCTGCTATTATAGTATTTCCTTTGGATAACAGTGATGAACCTGGATATTATTTTGTATTAGTTTCTGGGTAGGAAACTGACTGTGCAGCAGAAAATGTTAAGTTAAAATTCTAAAAATATTCTGAGATGCCAAGTCTATTAACACAGATGTTCTAAAGGGTCTTTCTTGAGCCATTCTTTTATTATATCTTTATGTATACACCCTATGATATTTAGGGAATACAGATTAGTAAATGTGCTGATGATGCAAAGATAGGAAGTATTGTAACAAATATTAAAAAGCAGGAAATAAATGCAGAAGTACCTGGACACTTTGACTAAATGGTAAGCATACAATAAGGTTTATTACAGTACAGGTAAGTTAAGTCCTCTGCACTTTGAATGAAAAGAGCTTACGCCCATATGCTTTTGATTTCCACATACAGCCTGTGACAGATGATGTAATAGATCTAGGAGTAATTGTGGACAACCTGAAGCCGGTGTTATTACCACTACAAGGAAATATGCAGCTTTACAGAATATGTGGTATATAGATGGCAGGAAGTAATGGCACCACTATTTAAGACTCAAATAAAACACTTAATTGCATGTTGCGGAGGCCTGCGTGATTGCAGTTGATCCCAACTAAAAAATTGTGAAAGAAAACAAACAACTCTTACAAGTCATTGCTGTAGAACATCAGAGATGCAGTGAACAGCTAAGGTTGTGTAACACTGGAGACATAATCAACAACTGAGGGTGTGGAACATCTGGGATGTAATGAACAACTGAGGCCATAGAACATTGGAGATGTAATGATCAACTGATGCTGTGGCATACCTGAGATGTAAAGAACAACTGATGGTGCTGAACTGCATTCAGTAGCTTAAACTTTTAATATACATTTGGTTTACAATTCAGACACTTATCATGTAAGGCTATATATTTTCTATGACATCAGAATGGCATCAGATGAAACAATTATTTTGATGAAGGGCCCAGTTTTCACACTAATGTGAAAAACAAAAACATTTCGGACTATAGCAATTAGACTGTGGAATTTGTCTACCAAAAGTAGTTAGGATATCAATAAACATATTGTAGTGCATGCAATGAAAAAATTATTCTCTGAAATCAGGAAAAAAACACCTTGTCAAGCAAGTCCCCGGCATAAGGCACAGACTTTGCAGTGCTTAGGAATGCTTAACAAAACCTCGATAAACACCCCTAAGCACTGTCAAGATTGGGTCTCATACTAGGGACTAACATTGCATAGTACTGACCAGCAAATAACAATTACAGAATGTAAAAGAGCTTTAAAATCTGTTAGATACTTCCCTCTGCCACAGCTATAAACAAAATGTGTGACAAAATAAAGTGTCTAATATAGTTTAAATCCATTCATTCTTCTTTGTTTCTGTCTACATTTTGAACTGTGATTATGACATGCATCATGGCCAAATGGTTGATGAATAGCATTTGGTTGAAATATGCATTGTTTGTAGCAGTGCAGATTTGACTTTGTCATGAAATGCTGTGATGTAGAGATGATCATTATTGCTTACTTCCATCTGTCTTTCTTTCTTTCCATTTGTTAACCAGGTAAGTGGATTGCTTTGGAGACCATATTCAGCCATGAGTTGTGCCACGTGGCAATAGCACTTTATAATTTATGCAGCCACAGCTGCAGCATTACATTACATTACATAGCAACAACATTACCAAATGATATGAATTAGGCAAATAGAATTTCATTAATGTTAGGTGTAAGCCTGGTGTACACCTTGGGGTGACCATTTCCAATTTAGAGACAGCCATACCACAGCACTGTACCATTAAGTGGCCAAGCACAAGGTGAGCTGTTTCTGTTGCTTATCGCAAATGCAATAAGACATTATGGGAAGTGGCCTATGTTAATTAGCCATGTGCTGCCCCCCCCAAGGCCTGCATGAGACATTTATATATTGCTCAGCTGTGCAAGTTACCTTGGTTGACCATGTTAATGAACAAGGCCATTGCTTCCAGTGAATGAAGTTGAGTTAGATGTATATGCTGGGCAGTTTAGCAGACAGGCAGTGGTTTTGTGTGTGTGTGTGTGTGTGTGTGTGTGTGTGTGTGTGTGTGTGTGTGTGTGTGTGTGTGTGTGTGTGCTTGTGTGTGCATGTGTGTATATGTGTGTGTGTGTGTGTGTGTGTGTGTGTGTGTGTGTGTGTGTGTGTGTGTGTGTGTGTGTGTGTGTGTGTGTGTGTGCAACTGCTGTGTGGCTGTATGATAACCCAGAGATGCACATGTGTGTGTTATGTGTGTATGTGTCTGTCCAGGTGGACACATTATGAGAGTTTCTGGATATGTAGGGTGTGTGTGTGTGTGTGTGTGTGTGTGTGTGTGTGTGTGTGTGTGTGTGTGTGTGTGTGTGTGTGTGTGTGTGTTTGCATATGGTGGAGTTGTCACACCTACACACTCCACCCTGGTCTAAGAAACAAATCTTGCATTCCCAAAAAGTGAGGAACACTACACTCCAGCTATGCTGTCTTTATATCATGGCTTAAAGGCAGTACAAAAGATAAAAGAATAACATTTTGCATCAGTAAAGGCTTTTGGCAAGGGGAACATTAGACCCTAGAGATACCTTTTATTCTGTGCCTTAATGAACCATACATCTATACGCTTGGCACTTGTGTACCACTCTTTATCAGAGAGGTCTCCTGCTGTGCTACCAGTAGCCACCGTGGGTAGTCTTAAATTATTATCTTTTGTTTTCAAATATACAATATATTAAAGTAAAATATCAGGCCATGGTGGTGCAGCAGTTAGCGTTGTCGCCTCACAGCAAAGGATTCTCTGGTTCGATTCTCGGCTAGAGCGCTTCCTGTGTGGAGTCTGCATGTCCTCCCTGCGGTCAAGTAATGTTTGAAGACATGCAGGTAGGTGCGTGCATGAATGGGGGTGCCTTCTTTGAAGGTTGGGCATCGGGTTGGCCCTTCGGCACCGTAAAAATCCACTGCCAATCATTAGCAGACCGGAGTTCTGCTGTGGCAACCCCTAACCAAGAAAAGCCGAAAGAATATATTAAAGTAAAATAATGGGACATTCTTTAAATTCTGCACTCTAGATACCTAACATAGGAATCTTAACCATCTAACTAAGGAGATAGTGTAGAGTGGTAGTTTATATATATTAAAAAATATGAATCGCTAATATCAGACATTATGCACTGTTTCAAGGTTCCATGAGTTATGAGGGACAAAGAACAAATAAGAGTAATCTGTGACATCATAAAATCAGGAACAGTTGAGAGAGTTGATTTGGTTTGTGTGGGGATGAGCTGTGGGCCAAAGCCAGCATTAAAGTATAGTATTAAATAAGCAGAACACAATAAAAAGTGCTGTAAATAGGCTTTTTTCAGATTTCCTGTGCTAAGAGGTTGAAAGAAGTGATGTGTGTGTGTGTGTGTGTGTGTGTGTGTGTGTGTGTGTGTGTGT
>NC_056743.1:1488126986-1488139486 GCF_019279795.1 Protopterus annectens | reverse complement strand
AGGTTGAAATCACAGACATGGCACATAACTGCTGTGTTAAAGTATTAGGAAAAGGCATTTAAAATAACTACCATCACTTTCAGGGACAGTGAAGCAGCAAGCCTGCAGAAGAGATTGCAGAGAATACCAAGTCGATGGACGTGGTGTTGGATAGAATGCGTGCAGGTGAGCAGCTCAGCGCTGAGTAATGGAACTGACATAGTTCGTTAACAAGTAGATTGTGTAACAAGAGTGTCATCTGACACCATGTTGTAGCGCAATTGCAAAAATAATATGGTTTACCATGAAATGTGTGAAACCCACCTTACTGTCGATGATACAGTTGCAGGTAAAGGTGAAATAAGTTTAAGATTGCTAATGAAAATCCCGTCGCCTCCGAAATGTCGACATGTAGCTTGTGTTCGCGGTTTTGAGCATTGCTGTTTACAATTGGATCACACTGCAGTGGAGATTGGGAAAAGTAAAATTTTTCTCACTGTAGTGTGGTCTTGGAGTTATTATATATAATTAGCAGAGGTGTTAGGGGTACAGCCCCCTACATGGGGGTGTAGGGGGGCTTGCCCTCCTGCAAAAAGAGTATAAATGTGTTTGACTTGTGAACAGTGTTTTTACTGGATGCTGAGAGGTAAAAGTAATGCAGAATGTCAATTCCTGCCTCTTGAATGTTTTGACAGGCAAAGCAGTCGGTGTGACATTTTCCGAAGTTGAGGTTTGGTAATGTGAACGTTCGTCAGTAGGTTTTTTGTGTTTTTGATAGTAAACCAAGTTATACGCCAGTGAACTGTCTAAACAGCAGAGTTAACGAAAACATCAGCAGTGGCAGCAGTCTTTGTATAACTTAGCCCCCCAGACTCATACAGACAAATACTGACAAAAAGGAAAATGTCATGCATAAGCTGCTGCCACGGCCAATGGCACGGTGCTGCTCTGTAGTTGCCTTGACAAGTAGTGTGTGTTCAGTAGGGCTGGTAACATAGCCGCACAGTGATATCAGCCATTACGTACAAAACTCTGATGACTTATGACACATGACTCCATCACCGCTAACACTGTGAATCAAGGTGCCAGACCAAGCATCCCATATACTGATATATTGTTCAATTCCTTGAGATATACAGTTCTCCAGCAAAGAATACACACACACACACACACACACACACACACACACACACACACACACACACACACACACACACACACACACACACACACACCACACCCCCACACCTACAAACACTATTAGTTGAATGTGCTTGTTTGATGTTTTCTACATGCCTTTATCCCACAATGTATAAGCAGGGATTTCCTTGTTTCCCGTGACTGTTATATTACATCAGCCCCTGAAAGGTCCTCACTATATGGAGTACAGTGTAGGAAACACACATTTAGAAATTATGTAAACTGATACCTTTTCATAGGATCATTGGATCATAGGAGGTTAGTAGGCTAATGGCCCTGAGACCCTTACAAGCCTAGCCAAGAGTTTATCCTCCAAAAAAGAAACCTCAGTCAGCACCTGTCACCCCCTGTCATTGAGGGACACAGATGGAACTCCTGGGACAAATTTGTGGTTTCCCATCCACTCATTAAGGTTGCGCTTGAAGAGGGTCAGTGAGGTACTCTGTTTGACGTGTATGGTAAGTCTATTCCATAGACGGGGCAGCCTCTTGGAGATAAATCTGTCTCTCCAGCAGGTTTTTTTGATGTCACTTATTAGATTTAAGCCTTTAGAGCAGGAAATGCATGAACAATTAGACTTACTGATACGGAGCATCTCTAGTAGGGCAGGGCATCAAATTGCCTTGTAGGCCGGACACAGATCACCACTGAGCAAGCTGTACGATACTGAGTAGAATGATAATGATTTGGGCCTGTCCAGACAGGACAGGTATTGGAAGCCATGGATTCTTTTTGTGAGATATTTCTGTGGCCTTTCTAGTTGTTAAAGGTGTTTGGAAAGGTACATACCAAATGGGGCATTATACTCAATTATAGGCCTAATGAGGTAATACCCTCCTTTTTTCTGGATGCAATACCTTTACTTATGAGATGAACCAAGTAAAAGGCTTTTCTGACCACTGCCACCACATGTTGTCAACCTGAAAACCCAGATCTCTCACAACAGGTTGTGTGCTTAGGGGGTTGTGGTAATCAGTAGGGGCCATGTTTTGCCGGACGGTATGATAATACATTTTTTTCATTTAACTTAAGACCATGACTTTTTGACACCAGTCATTTGTTGCTGTGAGACCCTGTTGCAGTATGTTAACATCATTTGGGGAGTCAATGACTGCACCCAAGTTACAGTCGTCTGCAAACTTGGTCAGCCACAGGCCTTTTGTCTTCGCCTGGACCTCTGAGAAGTAGATGCCAAACAATAGGGGTCCCAGGACAGATCCTTGGGGAACACCACTAGAGACAGGTCTGCTGTCAGATGTTCTGGCACCTATTTTGACCTTATGGGCTCTATCAGTTGGCCATCCACCTGATGAGATAGGGATTTATGCCAAGTTATATTACCTTTTCAATGATGCCTGAGTGGGGGATTGTGTCAAAGGCCTTGGACAAGTCATGGTAAGCTGTGTGTACTGACTATCCCTCATCCAGGGCTTTGGTGACAGTCTCAAAGAAGTCAGCCAGGTTCAACAGGCAAGATCTGCCCTTGACAAATCCAAACTGGGTGGGGTCAAGTGCTTGGAGATTGCCTATGCCCTTGTTTATGAGACCCATAATAATACGCTCCACCATGGCTTTAAAGATCAGACTTATCAAGCTAATGGGGGCAATAGTTTCCAGGGTCAGTAGTGGCACCACCTTTGTGTAAAGGGATGTAATGGGAGTTCTCCACTCTGCTGGAATGAAGCCTCTACATGGGCTGTGGTTGCATAGGGGGCTCAGTGGCAAAGCTAGTTCTTGCTGTAAATGGTGCAGAATCCAGCCTGGGATACTCCTATTGTCCCCACCACTCAAAGAATTAATGCAAAGCAGGTTGCAGTGCTGTGAACATTTTCCCTTCAACATCCTATTACCTCAGCATTCAAATGACAAGTGCAAAGCAGGGTTCCTAGGCTGCATTGCTGTTCACCCTTTCCCTTCAACATCTCATTAGATCAGTATTAATAAACTAATGCAAAGCAGGGCTCCTAGACTGCATTGCTGTTCACCCTTTCCCTTCAACATCTCATTAGATCAGTATTAATAGGCTAGTGCAAAGCAGGGTTCACAGGCTGCGCTGACTTTTCTTTCTTCATCTGTTTGTCTCAGCTGGACCAGTGCTAACGTTGCTGTTACAGTGCAGGTTGTAAAAAGTGCCATACTCTGGTGCCCTAATTCTATGGTATACTGGTCACTCTTTCACAGCACATAGTGTGTTAAGGGCATGTCCACCATACTGAGCTTACTTATTTATTTAATTGTTTGTTTATTTATTTACCTGTTTATCTTCCTTTTTTCACATGAGACTTACAGGGGTATTTAGATAGAAACAACTCTGATCCAAAACAATACCAAAACAGCAAAATCTTCAGAAGTCAGGAATCGTATACTCTTGAAAGGTGGTTACACCGAGGCGCTGGAGAATAAAGAGTTTGCTTTTGGATTTGACTTTGGTTCCTGTTTTTCGATTCCTGACTTCTGAAGATTTTGCTGTTTTGCTATTGTTTTGGATCAGAGTTGTTTCTATCTGAAGGTGTGTGGAGTGGAGTTTGTGTAATTACAGGGGTATTTATAATGACCAGGAGAAATTCCCCTACTCTTTTCAATAAATGCTGTGGATTCTTTTAATTTCATCTATGCTACCAACAGGTTAGGCAGATGGGACCTGGGTTTAATGTGTTGTCTGAAGGAGAAGTGGTCAGCTCACTGTACATTTTGCTCTGTGACTTTCTGGCCATGTACTGCAAGATGCAGGATCACTTTTATGCATTTTGTGGCTGTCAGAGCTGTGGCTGAGATGCCATTTGCCTTATCTAATATGCAGCTAGTAAGGTTTTGGTGAATCAGGCCATATGTCAGTAAAAAAGGTATTATCATGTTAAAACTACATTCAGAAGGAGCAGTACAATACAGTGTGTTAATCAGATGGATGTTAAGGGACTGTTTATTACAACTAAGGTTTTAATGTGCCATGAGAATTATTGTTGATGACAAGTTATAGGACCTTAGCACAGATCATTATTTCTTGATTAAAACATACTGGTTAATATTCTTTGATTGAAAGATATCAGTGCGTGTGGGAGGAAATGGTGATTTTCTTTAATTTGAACATAATTTCTGAACATACAAATGTCATGATTTCCGAACATACAACTGTCATAATTCCTGAACTTCCTTCCTGTATCTCTTACCCTATTTCATCTAACCTTGAACAATTTAATACTGACTGCATTTTACTGTGGGTATATATATATATATATTTTTTTTTTTTTTTTGTAAAATATGCACATTATCACTACAAAAATGCAGTGCTTTGATCATGAACAAAACCTTAAATGTAATAAAAATTAATTATATGTATTTGAAATGGAAGAAATGGAAGAAATATATACTGCTACGTACGTTTAATAGATTCATAGTGCAGACACATATATGAACTAGAGTTGTCCATCTCGGTTCCTTTTTCTTTTTAGTGGTTGGAGGCCTGATTTGTCTTAGAAGAGATCCACTGATCAGTGGTTTTTGCTTCATATTAGGGTAAGTTCCTTTCCAGACTTTTTGTGAAAATTTCAACCAGGTAAGAATTAGGAATCTTTATATGAGTTATGCTCTTTAAAGAAGACAATTGCAGAAAGGACTGCTGAAGACTACTATATTTTTTTTTCTGCAAGTCTTTAAGTAACCAGCACTTTTCACTGTTTGGAATGTATTTGCTTTTTTTTTCTATAAAAACTATATGTTTTATAATGAGCAATAGTTTCAAGGTGAGACCCTGAGTTATTTTTTTTACAACATTTATAGTTATGTATGTGTTTAGCAAAGTTGTGTATATTTCAATATCTGCCTTAAAGCAACAGTTGTTGTTATGTATCTAAAAAATGTATCTGGGATCTGAGATAGAATTTTTATCTTTTGTTTTCCTCTTTCACGTAAGAGATCCGTGGAGTTATTCTGAGCTGGTAGTAATATGTACATATGGATTTCATTATTCATTCTTGATATGCATACCTTGAGGCATTTAGAAAGGCACTTTACACTCCATAAAGCTTTTAGGTCACCCATGAAAAGAGGTCAAAGCTGGGTAGTAAGATAAATAATGATAATTATTGTTAAACAGATTATATTGCATTTCACACTGTTGAAGTAGAGAAACCAAACAGTTACTTTTAATGTTCACCATTCACATGGCTGCACTAACCTTTAGGCTATATGGGTTGTGTCTTGCCCCAAAGCACAACAACCATACAGCTTCCAAAAACTGTGGCTGCCTCCCTCAGTTATACTCGGATTGCTGATCGGTCAGCCCTGTGGAGGGAGAATCAGCGGTCAAAGTGGAAAGTATTCAGTACTTTCTTGTTGCCTCCTGAAGAAACAGCTCAGACGCTTCACGAAGAACGGCAGGTGACCTTTTGTTCCTTTCTGCCAGATAAGTCCTTTTTAGGAACCCTTCTCTGCAGAAAATGTAATTTAAATATTTAAATAGGACTTGGTTCTTTTAAGAAACCAAGTATTTATATAAAACTGTCTGTTTTCTGTCTGGAACTGATATTTTTGTCTTTGTCTGTAATTGCGGTCTGATTTTTGAACAGTTGTGTTACTTATATAAACTTTGAAAGCTTTATTTAAAAGTTTTATGCATGTCATTATTTATTATTAGTAGGGACATCTATAAGACATGGTGTGGTTGTGTTCACGCTGAGACAACTTACCTGCCATTTGTTTCTGACAGACTTACTTTATTTCTTAGGATTTTATGACAAGATTATTACATGCTGCTGTGTAAGCGTAAGTCTGTTTTTGTGCAAGCTATTTGACAACTTACTATCAGACTGATTCATTTCAGCAATCTTACCTGCATCGGAAGCATCCTTCTTGTTCACTGCATAGAGACTTACCCCGCTCCTGCTACTCCAAGTTCCGCAATTCATAGAAAGAAAAAAAAAAAACAACTGCCAAGAAAACCCTTGCCATTACTAGGGCTCAATCTTTGCATCTGCCAATAGTGGGTGGCTCTGCAGTGGCCAACATTTTTATCTCAGATCACTCAGTTAATTTTTCATCTTCCTCTGGTATAGTTCTTTCAGCCACCATGACACAGGGGTCAGCCACTTCCTCTTTAGCTGCTCCAATGTCCATGATGGAAGTGGAAGACCCACCTTTACAGTGGCCTGGCATTTCACTGGGAGATGCTGCCAGATATACCTGGCAGAAGAGTCCTCTTGATGGGGAAACATTTCCTTCTCCAGGTCGGTCAATAAAAACACCCGCAAAGAAAAAAATAAAAGTTTGATCTTTGTTCATTTGATGATACAGTGTCAATAAGAAAAGATTATTGCTAGACACAACCAACACTGGTACACATTAAACAACACATGTGCATCAGTTTAATCATAATTTTTCTGCAGATGACATGCCAGACAGGAGGCATAAACAGAGACAGGGCATCTTGTCTTACTTAGGTCCATTGGTAAATACTACGGTATCAGAGTACAGAGTATTACAGCTCTAGCCAATAGTCAGACTCAAAACCTGTACCTTATTAACATGAGGTAAAGAGCTTGACTATTATGCCAACCTTGCCCCAAAATTGGGATAAGGAAGCTGTGTGCACATTTAAGCAGATTCTTTTTGGGGGAAATGGAGACAACAAGCATTACATACACACACACACACACACACACACACACACACACACACACACACACACACACACACACACACACACACACACACACACACACACGCACGCACACACACACACACACACACACACACACACACACACACACACACACACACACACACACAAACTCACACACAAACACACACACGCACACGTCTTCCATGATGGGTATTGAAATTCTTACCTATCTAGTTACACAATCAAGAGAACACTGTAGTAATTTATTTTAGTTAGTTAGTTAGTTAGTTAGTTAGTTAGTTAGTTAGTTAGTTAGTTAGTTAGTTAGTTAAGTTTGCTATCCGGGGAAGTCCACTGGGCCAAGAAGAGCCCATTTTCTGTGGAGGCCCGGGGAGAAAAGCTCCACAATAATTGCAAGTTACATTTCACATGTTACAAAAGGACATAGTTCATACAGCTAATTAAACATTTACAGATAAGCTCCATGATATTTGCAATTGGCTTGTCACAATGTTACAAAAATGAAAAGACATAATTCAATACAGAAATTTCAACATTTACATAAAGTGAATATTTTTATTATAAACTCAATTGTAGGTTTAACATTTCAAAATATATAGCTACTAGCCATTAGTAGGTTAGGAAAATATTATGCATGGAGAGGGTAATAGTATATTTGAGATTGGAGAGTATAGTACAATAGATATTAGAGAGAAAATTAGTTTTTAGTAGGGGAGGGATTGTGTTTGGTGGGATGAAGTAATAGTAGAGGTAGTTGGATGAGTCACTGCAAGGTGGAATGGGGGGGGTTAAGTTGGAGCATGGCAAGGGGCACAGAAGAAGTCTTGTTACTTATTACTCTTACTATTGAATAATTAATTATTATGAATTGTATAATATATATTATTATAGTATATAGATATATATATATATATTATTATTATTATTGTTATATATTATTATTATTATATAATTATATATTATAGTATATATATAATTATATACATAATTCTGCTGATGAGGGAAAATGGTCATTACAAACACCCCTGGAGGAATTTTCTCATTCTAAGTACATAACCAGAATGAATGAGAGATTTTTGTGGGAACAAATAGATGTTCTGCCTGAATTGAGAAGATATTTTGATGTTACTATTGGATATGTCTCATTCTATGCTTTGTCCTCCTGTAGTGCCAACGAGGAAGGAACTGGATATTGCTGCCTGCAAAGAATCTTATTCAAACACTTCTGTTCCTACTGAAGTGGGTAGGCCATACAATGTCTGTCAAACTAATAAACAATTCTGTTTAATCTTTAGGTCTATCCCTGCAACCATGCCAACAGGAAACAGCCACCACAGATTATCCAACCCTTCCCTGCACACTCTGAGGGGAATATTTTGGAAACATTTCATAAGATAATTTTTTTCTTCCACTTCATCATATAAAATTCTTAACTAACTTAAGTGGAAGTTTCTATGTTTTTATGCAGAAGGCCTGAGAAATTTTCCATCCAAAGGAGTGCCCACCTAAATGTCACTATTTCTTACATGTCTGAAATAGCTAAACATGTTTTAAATAGTATGCATGATTGTGAAGATACTGTATACTGGACCTCAGCATCTGCTTCTGTTTTATGGAAGAGTGCCTGGTGGTGTAACCAAGTTTTGTTTGTTTAAGTCTTAAATTTCTAATTCAGTTTTGAATAAGGAGGGTTTTACGGGGACCATCTACTTCCTAGGCCCTCTAAAATGTTTGTGACAAAGGGAATATAATTTAGGTTGTTTCTAAGTTGCCTTGCACTCTCCCCCCTTACAAATATCCCTCTCATCTCAGGAACAGTGATTCCTTATTTCGATAGCCACCCCCACCCTCTGTCCTTTCATTGTGTATAGTTTTTATTAGGAAATACCATTGTGTTATCTCTTGTTTGTTTACTTCAGGATGACAGCACTATGTCTTAACTCTTAGGCAGGAAAGTCCTGAAGATTTTCCGCTCTTAATGCCAATTTTACCTCCAGAGGGCTGACTATCTGCAGTTGTAGTAGAAGGGAGGGAGGAAGGAACTGTTTATACATGTAAATCAGCACAGTTTACCCATTCTTTAAGCTTCCAATTGAAGTTGTTAGTAAGCTGTTGGTAAGTGTTTCCCATTTTGCCCATTTATTCGATGTTATTAGAGGTAATATTCTGTATTTTGGAGATGGAAGATCAAGAGCAAGGGGTGGGACCATTGAAGAGAACTCTTTAGAATATAGCACACCTAACACTAAACAATCTCCTCTCCCCTACCCAACACGGCTTCCTCCCTGGCCACAGCATTATGACTGCGCTTCTTTCCTTTCTTGAAACCATAAACCTCGAACGCGACTCAGGCAAGTTCATATCCACACTATTCCTAGATCTGTCAAAGGCCTTTGACACCATCTCACAAACCCTACTTATATCCCAACTCTCCATCCTACACCTCTCTCCCACCACCATCGCCTGGTTTTCCAGCTACTTGTCCAACCACCAACAAACTGTCCAATGGAAAACTTCAACCTCCCCCTTCCTTCCCACACCTGCAGGTGTCTCACAAGGTTCTGTTCTTGACCCTGTTCTCTTCAATCTATTCATTACTAACTTTCACCAATCCATTCCAGACTCATCTATCATACAATATGCAGATGAATCACTCCTATATAGGCAAATCTACTCAGCCTTCTCCACCTCTGAGCTCCTAGCAAAAGCCCAACTAGCCTTCTCCAAAACAGAAACCTGGATGCAGTCTAACCATCTGGCACTAAATGCAAATAAAACCAAACTAATGTTTTTTCCCCTACCAAAAACTCCATTGACAAATCCACATTCACCATACAGAGCCAAAACAATATCCTCCTTGAAATTGTTCCCAACACCAAGCTTCTTGGCATCATTATTGATGAAGGACTAAACTTTGACACCCACATCCACTCCCCAATCAAGAAAATACACCAAAAGTTAGGTCTCCTCTACAGGCACAACCACTTCCTAAGCCCCTCTAGCCGTCAAACTCTTTTATCCACCTTCCTAGTCCCCACCCTTATGTATGATGCCCCTATTTTCACCAATGTCCATCTTGGCCTTCTGTCCAAACTTGAATCCTGCTACCACAAGATCTCTAAATTTGCAACCAATTCAAAAAACTCATCCGACCACTGCCAATCCCTCCTCACCCTCAAATGGCTTGAACTACCCAATTATCTCAGTTACCTACAACTCACAATTGCCCACAAGCTCATCTTTAAACCTGCCAACTGCCCAGCTGTTGCTACTTCCTTAAAACCTTACATTCCCAACCGATCACTCAGATCCAAAAACCAAAATCTCCTTCAGGTCCACAAACCTGCATGACCTCCTGGCCATCTACTGCTGTCCCACTCCTTAGCTAAACAGTGTAACTCTCTCCCCACACACCTACACAACCTAACTAACCATAGAAATTTCAAATCTCAGCTACTCTCTCATCTTTCTTCCAAATGGGAATACCCTTACCACGCTCCAACTTAAGCCCCTCCCCCTCATTCCACCTTGCACTGACTCATCCAACTATCTCTACTATTACTTCATCCCACCCAAAACAATCCCTCCCCTACTAAAAAATAATTTTCTTTCTAATATCTATTGTACTATACTTTCCAGTCTCAAATATACAATTACCCTCTCCATGCATAATATTTTCCTAACCTACTAATGGCTAGTAGCTATATATTTTGAAATGTTAAACCTACAATTGAGTTTATAACAAAATATTCACTTTATGCAAATGTTGAAATTTCTGTATTGAATTATGTATTTTCATTTTTGTAACATTGTGACAAGCCAATTGCAAATATCATGGAGCTTATCTGTAAATGTTTAATTAGCTGTATGAACTATGTCCTTTTGTAACATGTGAAATGTAACTTGCAATTATTGTGGAGCTTTTCTCCCCGGGCCTCCACTGAAAACAGGCTCTTCTTGGCCCAGTGGACTTGCCTGGTCATCAAACTTAAATAAATAAATAAATGAATGAATAAATGTAGCTGAGTGCATAGTCAATCAAGCTAGATACAGGACTTTCTGTTAAAAAAGGTGAGCACACCTATGTTTAGGTACCAAGTGAGATGCTTGCCATTGAGAAGAAGCTTTACTGTAATTTATTTGTTTAAAAAAAAGATAAATACTCAATTTTAGAAGAACATGATGCTCATCACATTAATGATGGCTGCAGTAGCTTTAGCTATATGAATTATATCCTGTTAAGGACATAACAGCTGGCCAGCTTCCAAAGCTTCAGAGCACCTCCATGCACCCAAACTATTGGGCAGCTCTAGCTGAGCTGACTAAAAGACAAGTTTGGACAAAAAGCCCTTCAGAGCTTTACTGCCACCAAAGAGCATGCTCCTCTGAGGCTTTCGAGGATCCAAAGGTGGCTTGTGCTTTCCTTTGCTAGGCAGATGAGTTCTCTTTGGGGGATAAAGCCTTCCAAAATAATTTAGCTTATTACTGCTACTTTCTTCTTCGGGAAAGTTATTTTAAAGCTAGGAGTTTGTGTTTTAATAGAGTGCCATGAAACTGTACTGTACTTTTAAATGGCAGTCCTCCTTTTTCCTGTCAATTTAAGCATTGTTTAAAGTAACTTAAAACCATTTTTTCTGTGGATAAATTGTGTTTATTTTACTTTGTAGGGCTGCTAAAGTGTTCTAAAGTGCTTTTTGTTTGTTTGTGAAAAAAGTGTTGTTTGAAGAAATTTTATTTTTATCAGTATTTGGTGCTTATTTTCCGCAGGAAAGAGGCACCATTTTCAGCTTGACCTATCAGCCTTTGCCAGCACAGGAGGCTAGCAGCTTGCCTCTGTCAAAGGTGGGGGACTATGCTGTGCCATTAGTTGTAGCTTAGACCACTCATCTTTTACCCAGGATTCCCTGGCTTATCACCTACAGCCACTATGTGGTTGTTTGGTTCCCTTAGTGGGCAAGGGAGATCCACTCTTGTTAGTCTTCGGAGAGGGAACAGGGAAAGCTTGTCTGTTTTGTCAAGATGTTTTGCCTATCGCTGTGAAAGCTGCTGCTGCCATTAATAACGCTGTTGATCTCATTTATCATCTTAAAAAGAAACAGAAAAGTAAACATATCTACTCCTCCTCAAGCAAATTCAGAAAGATTCCAGCAAGAAAGACCCTAGTAAAACACAGAAATGGCATTTGCTTGCCTCCAATATTTGAATCATCACATTAGGTTGTGTAATATCTCTGGTAAAGTATAAAATAATTTAAATCCAACCCCCCCCCCCCCAAAAAAATGAAGAAAGCATTCAAGAAATGGCACTTTTCAAAATAATAGTAATAACTCTGCTACAAAATAATTCTGGAAGGACATTATTAATGATTTGTATAGATAATACCTTAGTTACATATTTATTTGCTGCTTTATTTATTTATTTATTTTGCTATATTTGTGATACCCCAGTTATAGTGACCATTAGAATCACTGCTATGCCTGTTCTTCTCTACTCTGGGGGTGAAAATATGAGCTTGATGTGACCATCATACAAGCAGGTGTCAGCAAACATTTTATCTCTGAAAAAGACCTAGCATTCATCCTATGCTTTCCCTAATAACACTGAAGCACGGGTACAAATAATATTAATGACAGAAACAGACTGTCATCTAATAAAGCAATAAATAGTAATACCAATACAAAAT
>NC_056743.1:1488069486-1488121986 GCF_019279795.1 Protopterus annectens | reverse complement strand
TAATTGGACCAGAGAGCAGAGTGTAATTAGTACATGATATTTTAATTTAGGTAACTTAAGGGTGGGTATGTGAAGTATGGCTGTTTACCAGGAGAGAGTAGATTTGTGATATCCCATTTTTTCTAGGCGTACTTTTAAAGAGCACCAAAGTTTGTGGGTTTGTTTACAGAACCATAATACATGAAGAAAGTCAGCCTTTGGAAAAGAACAGCAAGTGCAAGAAGGAGAAATTTTGGAATCAAATCTGTTGAGAAAAGAAGGTGTATAATAGGAGTTATTATTGATCATTAATGGGATAGTTCTATGGTATTTCTGATTGCTGATAGCTTTTGTTCCTCTGTAAGTTTGGTATCTTGTTTATCCCAGTATTTAGAGAAGAGGCAAACCGAGTTATGCTTTATAGAGTTAATTAGGTTATGGACATTTTCTCTGGACTCGAGAGATTAGTTATAACTTCACATAATCTATTGATGTCTTGGCAGTTGGTGAGTAGATTGACGAATTGTGATGCTATTAATTCTCTGAGTTGTCGAAGTATAACCGTGTATTTGTTATTGACTTTGAGAATTAGACGTAAGTCAGGGAGACTTTTGTTCCTAAATTTGAAAAGATCCCAAACCAAATAATCATTGATGAGAAGGAAGTCAGTGAGGATGACTGTTTTATTGTTGATTCTAATGTTTGGATTTAGATGGAGAGGTTGGTTGAGAGAAAGGGTTTTATCAAGATTAATGGATCATATCAGATTTTGGAACAATCTGCTCTTGTGTTTCAGAGTATTACTTATTTTAGAAGTACTAATGCTGGCAGGGGAAAGAAAGGGGAGAGCTTTTGGGTTAATGTTGTTGGTAACTATGTGTTGGTGCCAGATTTTAACCCAGGAGTGGGATGTGTTATAGTCTTCCAGGTTGAAATTTGATATAGTCATAATTCTATTAGCACATATAATCATGTAATACAGTTGGAGATCTGGTAAACTGAGGCCTCCTTTTACATTGGGGTGTATTAGCTTTGAGTAGGCTATCCTAACTGATTTGGGAAACCAGATAAATTTGGCTAACTCTTTGTTCATCCTAGAAAAAAGACTGTTTGGAATAATAAGGTTTGATGCATTAAATTGGTAAAGAAGTCTGGGAAGAACATTCATTTTCACTATTGCAGCTTTGGATAACAGAGAAAGATTCATGAACTGCCATCTGTGGAGGTATTGTACTATTTTGGACCATGCTCTATGGGGGTTATTCTGAATCATGGAAGCTTGATTGTGCTCAAAGCAAATTCCTAGATAATTAAGGTGGTAGGTTGTTTGAAAAGGAGAGTTCGGGAAATAGTTGATTTTGTGGTTTGATGGGTTGATTGGAAAAATATGTGACTTGTTTTGGTTTACCTGATAGTCTGAAACCTTAGAAAAGTTATTAATAGCATTTGTGATTTTTCCCAGGTCAGTGTTGGGATACTGAAAATATAAATTAAGGTCATCAGCGAAGGCAGAAAGCATTATTTTAGTATTTAGTACTTTGGGTATCGAGTTGAATGTGTTTTGCGAAATATATAAGAAAAAAGGTTCAATGAAGATGTTAAAGAGGAAGGGAAACAATGGCCAGCCTTGTCTTGTTCCATTTGTAATCCTAATTAGGTTAGATATCCTCTTATTCCCATATATATATATAGGTGGAGGAATTATTGTATAGTAATTTTATTGTGTCTGAGAAATCTTTGGGTATGTTGAAATGAGAGATGGTTAGGAACAAAAAATCCCAATTTACCCTGTCGAATGCCTTGCAGGCATCTAGTGTTAAAGCATAAATCGGGTTCTTGTCTTTTTTTGTAATTTGCATTAGGGAGTCAAGAGTTAGGGTGTTATCCCATGTGTGCTTGTTACTCATAAAACTTGCCTGATCTGGGGATATTAAATAAAGGCATAACTTTTTTAAGTGTATTGGCCAGGATAGAGGAGAAGATTTTTATATCAATGTTTATTAGGGAAATGGCCTGTAGTTATGAGGATTAGCTTTGTCGTGTTTATTTTTTAAGATCAATATTGTTTTCGAGTTATTCCAGTGCAGGTTGGTCATCCCCATTGTTTTTAATGAAGTTAAACACTTTTAGAAGAATAGAAGAAATTCTTTGGCTGAAAGCTTTAAAGAAATTAGTAGTGAACCAATCAGAGCCAGGGGATTTGCCAAGTTTGAGATTGCTAATGACATCTAGAATCTCTTGAAGTTCGAGAGGTGCAGAGAGGAGAGTTCTTTAATTTTCATTCAGGGACGGGAAGACAATAGCATTCAGATAGTTCTCCATAAGAGACTTTAGAGGGTTATCTCCCTTTTCTGCCATAGACATCCAAGTAGAGAGTGTAGAACAACTCTATGATTTCAGAGTCTGATTTATAAAGTTTATTTTGGTAATGTAACATAGAGATTCTGGAAGAACCATGTTTATTGTTAATTATTCTCATTAGTGTCTTAGATGGAATTTGCACCCATTCGGAGTAGATAGCTATGAGTTTTTGTTCTTGAAGAGAGTAATTTTGTTGGTGGCATTCTAATAATTCTCTTTGAGTGTTCTTGATCAAGATATCTATCTCAGGGTCTGGACTTAACTTATGTTTCTTTTCTAGGTTAGTTAGGTTTGAAATCAGTTTAATTTCCTTCTCCTTGTTAAGCTTTTTGTAATATGAAGCCTTTTGGATCAAGGTCCCTCTTAGTTTAGCAAGCCACCCATTGAATGTCTAGGAGTATTTGAGACATCTCAAGGTTGATGTCAAGGTCTGCTAAAGTGTCTTTGATTTCTTGGATTATGTCTTTGTTGAGGAGTAAATTATTGTTTAACATCCAGTTACCATAGATGAGTTTCGAAGGCATTCGATTTGTGAAGGTTAGATTGAGAGAAATTCTGGCATGATCTGATAGGAATCTCGGCTCTGAATAGAAGTTTATTCTAAGATTTGTTAAGGATTCTGAGATTAGGAAAAAATCCAAGCGTGACCAGGTGTTGTAGCATTTCGAGTAGTATGTATAAATGTTGTCTTTAGTTAAATTACCAGTAAATGAGATTGGATCTATGAGGTTCAAATCAGACATTAGTTCCCCCAGAGCTAATGAGGCTTGGAAATTGTATGAGGTCGAATTACTTGTGCGATCTAAGGCTGGGTCTATGACTGTGTTCCAGTCTCCACCAAGTATATACTGGTGATTTTGGAATGTGCAAAGAATGTTATAGATCTCCATAATGAAATCTTGTTGTTACGTACAGGGATCATATAAATTTAAGAAAAGGACTGGTTTGTTAGAGTCGGGATTTATGGATGTGAAAAGGCACCATCTTCCATTTTTATGAAATTTAGATTCTGTGATCACCCCTTGGAATTATTTTCTGATTATAATGGCCACCCCCACTGAGTTTGAGCTGTCGCCCGCTGCTATGATAGATCTTATCCATTTTCTATTAACGTCCTTCTCCCAGTCCTTTTTGAGCATATGTGTTTCTTGCAAAAAAACAGACATTAGCCTGAGATTTAAACATAAGGTGCAATAGCAAGTTTTTCTTAGCTTTATTTTGTAGTCCCCTTTTGTTCCATATATCAAGGGTCCACTCCATGGTCAGTGAAAGAGAAGAATTGAATGATTAAGGGCTTGATTGTCCAATTTTGTCAGGAAATGTCCCATTACCGCATATAGGTGAAGAGATAAAAATAAAAGTATGAGAAACGGTTACGAAGCTCCACATCATACTCTGATCCATTATGCTTAGAATTACAACTATTAAGGTAGCACAGTACTCCTTCAGACAAAGCCTGGTGCCTAACCACCTGATCCCCCCAGATGAAGAAGTAAAACAACTTAGGCAGGTTTGATAAAACAGTTTAAGTAACAATTGTGACAATGCAAGAAAACAATTGACATTTAACCTTTTGAAAAAATCCAATAATAAGACGAAAAACACTAAAAATACGTACAAAGGTATAGACTGGTCATCTTACAACCCTACTTCTAAAAGACCACGAGCATCCTCTAAATGTGTAAGGTTATGAGAGGTAAGGAAAATCTTCAGAGGCATTTTATTATTCTAAAATAACTGAGTAACATAAATAAGTTGAGTAAAGCTCACTGGCTAGTGGGAAAAGGAAAACACCAGGTAGTAATCATCATTGCCTTCATTTCTGGTTTGGTTGCTAGTGCTGGTAAAGCTTAGAAGAGCAGTTGTAATACTATGGTTGGGATGAAAACCATGTCGTGTGTCAGACATTAGGTTGTTGGATAGTAGATAGTTCAAGAGTTGTGTATGAATGCATTTTCCAGAATTTTTGCTAGAGGGCATAAGATTGCAATGGGTCTATAATTAGAGAGCTCAGTAGAGTTCCCTCCTTGATGTAGTGGGATAATGTATGATATTTTCAAGAGGTATGGAATGTAGTTTTCTGAGCTGGAGCAGTTGATCAGAATAGAGATGAGATCGGAGATGGGATCTGTTTCTAATTTAAGGAATTTAGGGGGTAGATTATCAACTGCAAGGGAACATTTTTTATAGTTTGGATAGGGTTAAAATGGAAAGTTTCACTGGTTTCCATGGATGGTGTTGGGGTAGTCATAGGGGATGTCGAGACGTTCTTTGAGAGTGTAAGTGTAGACTTAGTAAAGAAAGAATTAAATCATGTAGATATGCTGTCATGACTATTAGTGACTGATGGGGTTGGTGTAGATTGTTGGCCTGGTTGAAGGAGTTGTTTTATAGCAGCATATAATTTTTGTGGGTTGTTGTAGTGTTTTAATTGAATATCAGTATAGAAGTTTTTCTTGTCTAATTTTACCTGGATTTTGACATTGTTTCTAAGGTTATGCTAGTGGTCAAGAATGGTTGGGGTTTTGTTGGTGTGTCATTGCACCCAGGCTCCATCCCTTTGTTTAAGTAGAATTTTGGTTTCTTTTGTTACACATGGAACATGATTTGATTTAATTCTTATAGTTCTGCAAGGTCAAAGTTGATTTAGTATATTGAGGAAAATCGTGTTAAAGTACTCCACTCCTGTATCTAGAGGTAGTGTTTTGAGTGGGGACCAGTTACAAGTATTTAAGAGGGAGTTAAATGTTTTGGGTTAAAATCTTTTTTTGTTTTGTATTAGCTGAAACATGGAATTTCTGGGGGGATGAAGGCGTTGTCTGAGTAGGTATGTTGGGAGGTGATCACTGATGCTGTCAGGCAGACAGACTGATTGGAAGGTGTGAGATATTTTGTTAGGTTCCAATCCAGAATAGATCGTTTATTAGTGGCTTTGTTTACTCTAGTTGGGACTGTATAACCTGCATGAAGCCATGCAGGTTAATAAAATTAGTGGGGTTATCGGAGTTGCAAGTATTCCAGTCAACATTAAAGGCACCCATTATTAAGATTTCTTGCAGGAATGGTCAGGATCTGTAGAGGAGTATTTATTTGATTATACTAAGGTTGTTTCCTAGAGGAAAATACATACCTACAATGGTGAGGTATTTGTTGGGAAGTTATCTCAAGTTTAGTAAATAATATTTCAGCATTGTTAAAAGGTGGGTCATCTGGTTCTAATTGCTCTACTTTGAGATTAGTCTTATATATTATGGCTACTCCCCCTCCATGTTTGTTTCTTCTATCCAGTCTACGTATATTATAATCTAGTGGTAGAATGACAATGTTATTTATATCAGGTTTCAGCCAGGTTTCTGTTAGGACAACAATGTCACGGGGGTATACAGATATATTGGCCTGGAGTTTGTGTGTCTTATTTAAGATGCTCCTTAGACTCATATTAATTATTAGAAGGTCAGAACTTTTAGGAGAGATGTTTATTGCCTTGTGGGCCTGGAGAGAGGGGGAAGATTGGTAGGTTGTTGTAAGTTAGTTTTGAGGCCTGGGTTTGGGTGAATGTCACCGCAGAGATTTAGTTGGTTTGTAAGTTTTAGTAGTAGAGTAGAGAGTTTTAGATAAGAGTTTATTAAACTCAAGGGAAGGATGGGATTTTGAAAAAGAGTATATTTAAGCTGAAACTATCCAATATATGTGATGTTATAGAGGTTGAGAGCTATTTTGAAATTAGGTTGTGGTGTATGTAGATTATGATGGAGTTTAGTGGTAGGAGATGTGATAGAGTGTGGTATGTGGGTGAGGTATGAGGTTAGACAGTACGTTAGAATCAGAAGAGTGATGAAGGCATTGTGAAGTGAAATAATGTTTAAGTATTTGAAGTAATATGAAGACATTGTGGGTGTGGGTAGGAGTGAGCTAAGATAAGATTTTAGGTATAGTAAGTTATATATGAGGTTAGATAAGAAATTCATAACTATGTTGTGTAGTATATGTAATAGGGAGTGGTTTGGGTGATGAATAGATGAGGGGACCATAGAAATTAATTATATAAGGGTGTGTAGAAAATTGGATGGGTGCTCTGAGTGGAGGACGTAATAGGTAGGTGTGGTTAGGCTGTTACAAATTCTCCATTCACTTACTTAGTAATGTACATTTTTACTTGTTACAAATTCTCCATTCACTTACTTAGTAATGTACATTTTTACTTGTTACAAATTCTCCATTCACTTACTTAGTAATGTACATTTTTACTTGTTACAAATTCTCCATTCACTTACTTAGTAATGTACATTTTTACTTGTTACAAATTCTCCATTCACTTACTTAGTAATGTACATTTTTACTTGTTACAAATTCTCCATTCACTTACTTAGTAATGTACATTTTTACTTGTTACAAATTCTCCATTCACTTACTTAGTAATGTACATTTTTACTTGTTACAAATTCTCCATTCACTTACTTAGTAATGTACATTTTTACTTGTTACAAATTCTTATTCAAGCACTGGAATTCTTTTACTCAAATGACTGGAAAAAAAATAACTGTTTGGGGGTATGGAGAAGGGAAACCTAGCTATAGTGTCCCACTTAGTGTGCGCGCCACTATCCACCCAAAGCTCATGTATGCAGATTGAATAAAACTTGTCTACAGAAGTGTAATGGGGTAAGTACAATGAAGGCAACTGAATGAGCTGTTAGCTTGAGTCACAGTCCTGTTGTAAGAGGGTAGAATTCACAGGTATCCAAATAAGGAGGAGGAAGACTCGCATCATGCCTGGGAAGTACAGTAGTTACTGCATTAAGGAGAGAAAAGATTTTAGCATTTAGTAAGGAAATGCTATAGTGTATTGTGATAGATAAACCTGAAATGATAGTGCATTGGTACGGGGATGTCCATGCACATTGCCAAATGCAGCAAAACCAAAGTAGCGCCATTCATTTTAGTGATTTTCATTATCTGCTTATTCATTCCAGGGTCAGGGAAGCCACAGTCTGTCCTAGTAAGCAGCAAGCAAAAGACAGAGCATTAGCTGTGAAAGATGTCCCAGTGTTTTACAGCACACACATGAGCAAGCTTACATTCCTGTGCATGTACATACACACACACACACACACACACACACACACACACACACACACACACACACACACACACACACACACACACGCATTCATACTCAAGTGCACTTGCATGCATGCATGCATGCAGACACCTGGGGAAGTTTGGAATATCATCAGACTACTTGCCGTATGTCGCTGAGATATAGAAGGAAACCAGAACCCCCAGCAAAGCAGCCATTTGGACATAGTAAATACTGTGGGAAGAAATAGCCAGCAAAGCAGCCATTTGGACATAGTAAATACTGTGGGAAGAAATAGCCAGCAAAGCAGCCATTTGGACATAGTAAATACTGTGAGAAGAAATAGCCAGCAAAGCAGCCATTTGGACATAGTAAATACTGTGGGAAGAAATAGCCAGCAAAGCAGCCATTTGGACATAGTAAATACTGTGGGAAGAAATAGCCAGCAAAGCAGCCATTTGGACATAGTAAATACTGTGGGAAGAAATAGCCAACAAAGCAGCCATTTGGACATAGTAAATACTGTGGGAAGAAATAGCCAGCAAAGCAGCCATTTGGACATAGTAAATACTGTGGGAAGAAATAGCCAGCAAAGCAGCCATTTGGACATAGTAAATACTGTGGGAAGAAATAGCCAGCAAAGCAGCCATTTGGACATAGTAAATACTGTGGGAAGAAATATCCAGGGAATTGTTATGGCTAGACTTGTATAGGCCTTAGGACCGATAGCCTAGTACCAACCTATCAACCTATAAGGAGAACATGCGTATTCTGCACAGATGGTACTATTGTCAGAAACTCTTCTAGAAAACTAGTCACTGGAAGATCATTGATTTTAGTAGTAGACGTGTAGGTTTCATGTATTTTAATTAATTAAACAGTTTGTTTGCTTTACTAAAGAGACTCATATGCGCTTACCTTTTATAAGGAGTCAATTAATCATCTCCCTGGGTTAAATTGTAAGCCTATTGGACCCAGCAAATTCCCCATAAAAATACTGAGCAACCAGTCTTTTATATATTTATAGCAGACTTAGCCATCTTTGCTAAAGGGGGTAAAATCTTTCTACTTCTGAAACTTTGTCCTGCCACATCCCAGTACCCTGTGACCTACACGCTTGTGTTTATAAAGCAAAGACTCAGTTTTGAGACTGTTCTTACTGCAGATTAGATACTGTGGAAACTACTGTTCTCAGGTGACAGTTCTAATAAAAATATTTCTCATAACTGACAGTTCAAGTATGCATTCATTCATATCACATGTCCTCAAGCCTGTACAGTTTCTGAGGAAATATGGTGCAAATTAAAATACCATTAAAGTATTTTTGCTGGGGACGGTTCCCCTGCACCTCCTTGTGAAGGGCTTCATCTCCAAATCTCCTTACGTTATTATTGTTCTCACTCTGGTGCTGCTGTATCTCAGATAAAAGATGGTCAGTAACGCAAACAGAAAAAAAAATCTTTTGGTATGTCACTTGGAGGATACCAGAAAACCCGAACAATTCAAACATCAACACATTAATCCTATTTGTAGTGATAAGCAACATATGAGCATCTATTTCCCAAAATTATAAACCATGAGTAACTGCACAAGCAATCTCATATGAAAACTGGAATGTGCGCCTGTTTTAAACAATGCTGTCAATCACAATAAAATAAAAAAATAATAAAATTTGCAGAAATAAAGTGGTGTTTGTTTGGTAGACAGGATGTAATGTATGTTATGTTTTACTTTATGCGCATCGAGATAAAAGAAAGTTATTCTAAACCATATTGCATATATTATCTGTTTTTGTCGTTCATAAATGTGATCTCATGACTCATAATACATGGCCTTATTGTTGTGACAAATATAGAAATCGTTTTATGGCCTTGTCTTTGCATGCAGAGGTTTCAAATGAAAATAGTGAAGCTGCAAATACCAGCAGAGTCTATATTGCAGACATGGTTCATAACAGCTTTTAGCCTCAAACAGATTTTAAAAGTTGCCTAATGCCTTTTATTTTTAATTCAAGACAAGTTTGATCTTTAATATTTATTGACTTTTAGACAGACATCTCAGGCACCATGGGTGGCTTCTTTAGTGTAGATTATGCTAATGAAGGCTGCCACCAACTCTGTGATTTAGTGGAATTCCCATTAGTATAAATGTCACAGCTGAAGGTGGCCACTTTTTGGCAAATGCCCTCCTGTGGCATGCTGTGTTGTAGAATTTTAGCCTCACATAGTCCAGAGACAATGGTTTATTGAGTGATATTTTATATACTGGAATTCACTTGACTATTACTATATATTGTATTCTTTGTCACTGCTGATGCTTGGAGCTTTTCTCCCTGGGCCTCTACTGAAAATGGACATATATGCAGTTAGACTAGCCCGGTCAACAAATGTAAAATAAATAATATATATATATATATATATATATATATATATATATATATATATATATATATATATATATATATATATCTTTATATTTATATAATATTTACACATACATACACACTCACACACACACACACACACACACACACACACACACACACACACACACAGAAACATGTGAAATTGTATCAGAAAACCAAGCAGAGTGGGTAAAACCAATACTGAACTGTGTAGTCTGATGATGTTCTGATTTTAAATAAAGAATGAAAGTGCTTACTAGTATACATTTCCTGTGTGTTTTGGCCATGGTCATTTGTTAAGTTTATTAAATGCAGAATTGCTCTTCTGTCTTCTTTCTATAAAATGTGTGCATATGTATGTGTGAGCGTGAATGCGTGTGTGTGTACGTGTATCTCTGAATATGCACGTGTGAGTGTGTGTGTGTGTGTGTGTGTGTGTGTGTGTGTGTGTGTGTGTGTGTGTGTGCGCGCGTGTATGTGTATGTGTGTGTGTTTAGAGATCAAGCTAAGATTAGCTGCAACTTTAAACTATTACTGTACCTGAAGTACGCTGATTGCGCTCTGAAATCAGAAAAAAACAAATAAATGTGCTATAAGCAGGTTCAAAGGTAAAAAGCTAGCAATGCCAAAGTTGTTTTAACAAGGTTCGTACATGTGAACTTTGGTACCAGTGAAACTCACATTGCCATGCAAGTGGTGACCAATGCAGAACTGCCTTGTTACATATTTCATGCTACCATACAAATAACAAAAGCCAGAATTCGCAAACATGCATTTCAGGAGGGGTGATTTGCAGGGGCGCACAGCCTGTGCTGCATAGAGAACGGCACTGCATTACTGAACAGACATGCTTAACTAAGCAGAAGGTGGTGCTGGAGCAAGGTGATCTAGGCACAAATGAGGACATTGTCAGTAAATGAGAGTCTCAGCCTCATGGTTCAAGCTGTCGCTACTAGTTGTAGGCTGCCGCTAGGTGCTACATGGAAAAATATACAGCAGAAGTGAATGACTGGTTAACAGGTTCCCAGCAAACACCATACTGATTCCATGATAGGGCTTGGGTCTAGCAAGCAGAAAAATATGCAGCAAGGTTTACTAACATCATTATGATAAGAAGGAAAAAAGGGACAAATAATTACCATGACATTCAGGGCATCACTGACTCTCCTCTGCTTCCCACACCTAAAATTGTTCAGGGTGCTGGTGGCGTAGAGCATCATACTAGTACCTTGGTCAGCTGTTCTATCAGGACATACCAGGCATCCAACTTACAGAGTGGACCTGTTTATAGTCTCAACATCTGTGCCATGATCAATGTCCTGCTACAGGCACTCAAGGTCCATGGGCAATTGATGCTTAAAATAGGGGCAGTTGCACATCAATCTCTCAGAGGCTACATGAAGCACGCAGTGGTCAGTGGTGCAATGCTGTGGGTGCGAAGAATTAAACAGCATTGCCACATAGAAGCTAACAACATAAGGTAGGCTTTGCAGAAGGCATACAGCATAGCAGTGGAAAGGGCTGCATATGGAGATGGTCAACTTCCCACTGCAATCTTCACAGATGGAGTCATTCTCAGACGCTCCACGTGGAGATGATGAAGAAATGTGTTTCATTCAGGGATATTTGAGTTCTCAGAATGGCCTTATACCACACATTTTACATGGAGACAAATCTGGTTAGTAGCCATATTTTATGTGCTATACACAGACTATGTCCAGACAGATGTTGTGGACCACGCAGTGATCAGTGTATACATGCTGAACAGATGCTGCCTGGCAATGGGTACCGAGTATTAAGGATCTGCTAACTAGCTGTTTCTTGTGATCCAATGGCCCAAAGTTTGATTTCCTCAGCCTCCAATGCCTGTCTGACGTTGAGCAAGTCACTGAGCAGTGCTACTGGGCAGAGTCTGCAAAAGGTCCATGAGATCCGTGCTCTGCCTCAGAAAACAAATACAAATAAAATAAATAAAAAATACTTCAGGTACTCAAACTTACAATACCACAAGCAGAGGTAAGTGTCCACTAAATGACAGCACTCACCCACCTGTCGTTTACATGAAAACAACAGGCCATCCTTGCTTGGTAGGTGGGCTGTGTAATTAATAGTCCCTGTATTGTGTAGTCACATGACAGACCACTGTTTTGGTGAAACTTGTAGAAGCTCAGTCAGGATGACAGTGTGAGGTCAGCACTTGCACAGGGTCTGTTGATGATGCCAGCATAAACAGATCAAGTCACATTCACAACACACATTAACATTGTCTTTCTCCCTTTTAGGCGATTCTTCAGCCATCAGCCAAGGTAATACTGTTTCGTCTCACATCTTCTGTTATACAGCATATGCAGCATAGGAGGTCATGATGCCCATCCAGGGGAGGTTTCTCTGTGACTGTTGACATTGGGCTTGTGTTTGTAGGCCAACACACTAGATCTGCTGTGCAGTTACTCAGGTGTATGTTTATTCATTGGACAGCACATTCACGTAATCTTCCACTTGTGGGGGGCTGCACCCCTCACCCCCCTCATTATTTATATAGACCAACTCTGAGATTGCACTACAGTGGGGAAAGAGCATGATTCCTTATAGCTAAGTTACCAGTAAGTAAGTAGTCTCTTATGCTTCCTTTATGTTGGCCAACTGTCATTGTTCAATATAAATCGTTATGATGATATGGCCATTCAATTAAAGTAAGATTCAATGATTAGTGCTCAATGAACAGCCGTTTGATGAATGTGCTATTTGATGATTAAAAATAGACCCACAGATACCCACCTTATAGCAAGCTACCAGTCATTCAAAGTCACAGCCACTGTCACTGTTTGCTGCAGACATGTTAGTGATTGTAGGCATTGATCGATTGATGTGCAGGGCTGTAATCTGGGCACAGTCTGCAGCTTTGTACACTGCCCTAGAGATGATTAGCATTATGTGATGCCTCACAGATGTCACCTATCCCTGCTAAAGCTTGCAGGTGAGGGATAATGCCATGTCTACACTCACATTGTATATTATGATGTGTGGAATCCATGGGCATCACCACATAGATGTTAGGTGCTGCCCATAGAGGTCTGTATCCCAGTGTAGCCTATGGTCAGGGCATGTGCACAGCCATCGTGGCTGAATACGATGAATCTCACAGGAAAGACTGTTAACACCTGCTACAGTAAGCATATCTCCAGACTCCACCCCTATGCCTGAAGCATCCACACCACAAAGCCACTCAAGGTGGGGCATCCCATAGGCACACTCTTTACAGTTTTTATTCCACAAGGTCTGCCATGTCTATGTCCCATGGCTCTTCTCGGCCAGCCATATCCACCTATCACTAGGAAGCAACTGCTCGGCATGTAGTGCCTATTCCATATCCTGCCATTGCACTGCCCACAGTGTCTGTCCATTGCCATCACTGTTTTGCCTGGAGGATGGTGTGTTTCTGGTTCAGGTGGCAGTTGCTGCTCCATAGGAGGTGGATAGTACTGTTTCTGGCTGGTCTGCCTACTTCTTGCTAACCATGTTATATGCATGTAGCATACTACAGCCATCTGTCAGAAGGGCTGTCCCCCAGACAGTGGAAAGGGTATTTAAGCAGGCCAAATAAATTCTCTGCAGTGATTCTGGTTTTAGAGAGTGTGTAGGGTTACACTGAAGTCTGAAAATGTTTTGTGGGCTCCATACTAGCATCATTCACCAGGCTATCAATAGTCGTCCTGCATCTTCTGCAATACAATAGGGACACATGGGGGAGATAGAGAGAAGTTGCACTAAAACCTGAGTACACAGTCTATGTGACTTTTGATATGAAGGGTCACCACTGTGCTTGCAGTTACCTATTACTTGGCCATGTGGGATGCTACGATGCAAGAAGCAGGATACTGATGACTTGCATGTCACATGTAGGAAACATGAACAGTGCCAGGGTGCTGTGCAGACACATGGGCTATGAGTCTGAAGGACCTGCACACTAAGTTCTGCTTGATAGAATGATAGTTGTTATTGTTCATATAATACTGTGTATGAACACTGGATTATGCCTTTATTGCCACATAGGTGCAGTGCATAGCCCTTAGCAGTTTGGGGATGCTGGTGGCATTGTAAAAACCTTGCATAATGGGGTCTTTCTCTTGAACTATGTTGGAAAAGGAGAGGTGGTTATCCACATGTGGCAGCAATATATTGAGGAATGTCCTGAGTATTCTTCAGGCTGATCCCTGTGAAATATCCAGTGTATCCCCCAAATTGTCTCTGAAAGGTCCTCATCACTAGACTAGTAAAAGGAATACATGGCTTGGTATCTACCATTACAGAAAGTCCATGCATTCCTGCAGTTCCAACTTTTGGACTGTACAGGTCAAATCACAGGTCAAACCACAGCCATGTAATATCTCTGTCCATGTTAATGCACTTCAGTACCTGATGGTCTGCAAGGTGGTGCAATGCCACTTTGTTCAAGTACCATTTCATTGGTATTTACAGCTTCTTAGTGCTCCTGGATGACCACTAGCCATGTAAAATTGTATGTTGCTGAAAGTCTGCACTGTTGCTGTGTAGATTATGTTGGGGACACAGGTAATGTGATACTGGAACTATGCCGAACTTTTCAATCTATATACACTATGGCAAATGTTTCACATACAGACATTTGTGAGTGATGTATACAATAAAGAATTAATGTTATGGCTGGCAAAATTTCAAATAAAGTGGAAAGTGTGTTGTATCACAACTATTTAAACAGAAAGAATACTAAACTCAGAACAAGCCAAAATCTTTATTCTTAAAGCAAAATGACAAAAAAATGTTAATAGCTGTACAAACCCATTGCACCTGTTAGATGACGGAATGGAGAATAGAGTTGGAGATTTTTTTCAGCACGCAAGCCTAGTTATTGCACTCTATTTCATGAACTATGAACTATGAAACATATAACTAGTCACCTTGGAATAAAATCTGTTCAATGATTTGGATGAAAAGTAGCATTTATCTAAGTCACCCAGGCTGTTTTAGTCTCCACAGAGCTGTTGTTGCTGTAAGTGCTATCTTCTGATAGTGACCTAGTAGCGTCAGAGATAAATGTGCTCATCACAAAAAAGTAATTTCAGAAGGTAGTGTCACAAACATCTGTGACTTCTAAGGCAAAATTAAAAATGAGAAATGTTATTCTAGTCCACTGATGGAAAAACATGGAGAGGAGTTGTGTTGCCTCTAATTGGATTATTCCTCTGATCTTTTTTGTCTAGAATCATTTGTTGTACTATAATATTATTTGAATATCTTGTGTATTTAAAGCAGCTAGAAGATTTTTTTGAAGTCCAATACGTTTTTTTTTTTTTTTTTTTTTTTTTTGGGGGGGGGGGGGCAATATTCAACTTACATTGTAAATAGTTGGTGGGAAGTGACTTTGGTTAATTTAAAAGATGTGTCAGTATTCTGCACAAGTTATTGAAGAACTTGTTGTTCTACTTATCTGTGCACATACATTGCCCCATCTGAATTTAACTCAGAACTCTTAATTCTGTATTGAAAGAGCAAACTATATTAAATAAATGGAATTTGTGGGCATAAAACATAAAGAAAAAAATCTTCAGGAGGAAGAGTGAAATTTCAGTGAAGGCAGGACTTGAACAATTTATGTAATGGAGTGAATGATAATTGTCAAACACACAGAGAAAGAAAACATATGTAAAATCCATGAAAAATACATATTCAAGAACACATTTAAAGGAGTTATATGGGTATTGATCTTTGTATTTGTTTTCCCTTTATTATGTAATAAAATGATTATTGCTTTTTCCAAGAATTTGGTAACTTGAATTTATTAGAATAACATTTGAATTGCAAAGTATATATTTTTATTCAGTCTTCCTTGGTGATTTTTATAAGACTCATTCATTGTGTTGCCAGGATCTGTAACCCTGAATTTCATAACCAAACCTTTAATATCAGTAATATTATTTCTATGAAAATATCCATAATAGCACGTAATTTTGTTTCATTGTCAAAATTATCTCTGATGTTTACAATTGTTGTACTTTTCTTTAAAGTAATCATACCACCATGCTTGATTTATTACCAATCTCCTTCACTTATTAACTTCCAAATTTCTCTATATCATAACTTGAAAAACTTCTAACATCTCATGCCATTTCCCCTCAGAATTTTTTTCTTTTTGAACCTTATCAAGTTTTTATAAACATTTTTATCTGCTTATAATACTTTCATTATCTGCATTTCTTGTCTTTACCATTATCTGTAATACTTGCTTTTCTTTTTTCTACGTTAAACATTCAGCATCAAACCAGCCTTCCAGCTCGTCTTCATTTTTCCTATTTCCTTGACGATTAGTTAAAGCCGATTATATTGCATGATTGTTGTTTTATCTACAATGTTCATTTTCTTGATTTTTATTAAAGTTTTACATTAAGCTACTTTATTTATTGACTTTTTTGTTAGTGCAGACTGGTGAAACTTTTCAGATATTAACCATCTATGATGACTCTTTCTAGTCTCCTTATCTCTTAATTGGTCCCTCCAAATATTTTCTTTTTTTCTATTTTCATTCAACCCCATTTCAATCAGACAATGATAATGCTCATTTCTGATCTTTACTGTGAGTTAAACAAAGATTTCTGCAAATTCTTTAGCTGTACAATAATTGATGACTATTCTTCTTTCAAGAAGGTAATAGACACTGATTGAACACCATATTGCCATCAGTTTACTAACTAGACATGCCTTATTAATGATTTTGTCATTAGAATACATGTTTAGTTTTTCCTATATGTAATCTAGATAATGTTAGTACTGTCCTGCTCTTAAAGTCAAATGTCATACTATGAACATATTCTGAATTATCCTATTAGTCTCTAGATTTTGCTTGAGTATTCCAGTTTTAAAGGACTGTATGTATACATTTATCATTTTAATAATTTTGACATTTATTACTAGCTTGATCAAAATACATTACAATCCTCAGTAAGTAATTTTGTTTTGTGATTTTAAAATGTGATTCCACCTGCAGCTCTCTTAAATTTCAATATTTCTATGCACAGGCTACATATTTAATGCAGTCTTGTGTTGTTATGGTCTCATCATATGTAGGCTTTGTCTAATTTTTGCTTAGCTTTTTATTCTTAATAGCATGGCCATTTCTCTTTTCTCTTCTCTGTAACATGAATAGACATGATTTCAGCTTTCACAGTATCCATATCCTTTGTCTGATTTTTAGAAATATTTCCTTTCCTTTGTTTGAATTGTTCCATTCTGTTAATTTATCTTGTTAAAGTTATATCTGTAGTTCTCTCGTTTCCATATGTTTTCCTTTTCGGTTTTCTTCTTTGTTTTGTTTCTGTCTTTTAACTACATCATACATGCTGATAGAACATTGATTTATTTACTTTTTCTTTCTGTTTCTCTCTTCCTCACTCACCATTGCTTTATATTTCTTTAAACATGTTGCTATTTCCAGTACTTTCTACACTTCGTATTTTAACATTTCTGTCTGTCTGTAGTCTGTAATCTGTAATTAAGTGTTCAGATATCGGTTTCTGAGCTATCTTATGATCTGTGAAGGTTTTCATTATCTCTTCTGACAGTAGCCTTCCCCCCAAAACTCCCTTCTTTCCTTTTATATCTGTAAGTTTTTTGGGGGAAAATGACCATTTGATTTAATTATGAGTTAAAACATAACCCCAACTACTATCCTATACTAAACTTGTAATGACCTTTTGTAAGAGAATGTCTAAGAGATGCAGTGACATCTATTCACTCAGGCTCAAATAATTTACCTTTAGGTTTTCTTCCTGCTTAATTATATTTGTGTATATGTCTTTCCATTTGTTCTTCTATAACATCCAAACAAATCATCTGAGGAATTCTGTTTTTTTTTACTTTTATATTTGTTCCTTACTTTTGATGTTAACTCTCAACATTTTCTGTTTTTATCACTTACCTCACGTTGCATAGTTATTTTTTCCATCCAGTGTGTTACAATTTTACCAATTTTAGCACTTTCCATGTCCAAAATGTTGTCTCTGCTGTTTGTGGTCTCTCGGTTTTACTATTATTTCTGATAACACTTTGTTTAAAGGTATTCTTTGCTGAAAAATTCTATCCAACATGTAACTGAACTTGTCATTATATCCCCCCCCCCCATTTCTTTCAGCATACTTATTCTGTCTTTTCTTATAGTAATCATTAGTTGTATCTATTGTCAAGCACTAATCAGACTTCAGAAATCCACAAACATTTAAACTACAATCTACTACATAAATTAAACTTGGTTCAGCTGTGCTAAAAGAATAACAAATTTCACCCTCAAAAATATACTTAAAAAAAAATCTTAACAAAAATGAACTTTATTAAAAATATACAGACTGTACCCAGTTCTTTGTCCACTATCTGCTTTGAATAAAAGCAAAACGTAGGTCTTTAGATTATATCTAACCTTCTGATAGTCAGTAAAGTGTACTTAACAAATGTATGCTTACAAATGTCATGCTTTAAACAAACCAATTCAGCTGGTTTAACAAAAAGAGAGTAGTAGGTATATTATTTAAATGTTATATTTTTTGAAAAGAAAAACTCTATACATTTTTAAGTTCTAAGTGTCGTGTTCTTTAGATAACCATATATTGCATGCACCTTTCTTGCAGTCAGGAAATGTGCTTACAAAAGTGCTTAGTAAACAGTTGAAACAAACACTGCTCGAATTTGCTATTATACAAAAGTAAGACACATTTCCAAAATGCATACAATTTGAATGTCAGTTATATCATTGCTTTTAATAAAATCTCAGTGCTTTAAAAGATTGCGATCTCCTTTAACAGGTGTTTTAGAAAAGATATGTTACTTAAATTTACAGTTATTGCAACACAGGTTTGCTTAAATTTGAATTCACAATGTAGAAAACAGAAAACAATATAAAAATGTCTTTCTTAAGTTCTATGAAGTTTAGGAAAAGACTGTTAGTGCTATTTTCTCTTCAATAGCATCAACTAAAAAGCCTTCAAATCCATAGGCTGGCTGCACATACAGTTATTAAAATCTGTATATATTGCTTGTTATCCAGAAACAAATAAAGCATAATAAATGCTGTTATTTAATCAAGCATTCTTCTTCCTCTCTGACCCAAAAGTATAAAACCATTTCTTGGTGCTGGTGAGCATCTTCCAGTGCTAGTTAACCAAGAATTGGGAGCCTTTGATGTCTATCCTCTTTTGTTCTTCTTCTCCTACATCTCTTGGTCTTCTTCTTCTACTCATTGCTTCACAAGTGGCTTTTCATCACTCTCACAATTTCATCTAATCATGTAACTAGCTTAGAAAAATTAATGCAGTCCAAAAATTTCTTAATGGTAAAATTCATTCATGAGCTGGTACTTCTGATCAATCCAACCCCATTCACAGCACATATCTTTGCCACTTTTGCAAGCAAGACCAACAGGGCAGAACTTCGGTCAGGTTTTCTAATTGACCCCCATACCACTAGACAAAGCCATCACTAAAAAAATCTGAAATAAACACCAACATGGCTATAAAAATTCACTGTATACTCTGGGAATAAACTCCCCTCACAACAGCAATATCCCAGTCATAGTCAGTATTGACTAAAACTCAGCCTTCCTTTTTGTACATTCAACACCTGTAAGTTGTGGATGATGGTTAAAGATTAGCAGATTATATGTTGACAATAAACTTTAGATGCTGCACATTTTGCAAAAATATGTAAACTTTAAATCACTTTGAGATTATCTTAAAAACTTTAAAATAAAGCTTGGAAGAGAACTAGGATACTGATGTTTGTGGGGCTGGGTTTATATAGAAGGATGATATAAGATGATCCTGATAATTTATTTCAGAATTATGATGCAAAGTGAAAAATATCCTGATACTCAAGGAAATAACATTTGAAAATGTTACGGTTTCAAGAAAATGCAGTGACATACATTATAAACCATATCAAATGACAGGACATGCAGGTGGTTGATGTGACAGAGCAAGATGCAGAGGACAGGAAGAAATGGAAACAGTTGATCTGCTGTGGTGACCCCTAACAGGAGCAGCCAAAAGAAGAAGAAGAAGATCAGATACATCAAACATTTATAGTCAGACATAGTGTTGGGACTGATGAGTCAAAAGAATAGTGATTGTCATTCAGACATATAGTTACATTGCATCCTATGCGATAATAAACATTACGTATACCTGTTTATTAACTGAGAGTTGGGTTTAGTAAAATCCATGATACGTAAAAGATGTTAACCATAAATATCAACAAGAGAGAAGGGCTTAATGATGCTGAACATCTTAATTTGAGAAATAACAGTTGTCTGAGAAACAAATGTTCTTTGAAGTACAAATGGATGTTGAGTTGTGCACAAACAATCTAATACTGAATTCTTTGGAGTTTACTTGACAAGCTCTAGTGATGTATGTTTGATCCCAGTATCTCTATCCTTCAGATATACATTAATTGCTATCAGGAGCCAGTATATTTCACAGCTTGTGTTGCTGTACCACCAGAGAATAGTTTACAGATTCTGAAAGGGAGAGTATTATTTTTCTTAAGAAAAGGCTGTTGTTATTTTTCTTTGAGTTATGTTTTTCTTCTACGTTCTTTTTTTTGTCTGCATTTAGTACTTTATTAAAAACACTATAACAAATAATAATAATAGTAACTATAATAACGTAATGCACGGAGTGTGCTGATTTTGCTCCAAAATTGGGAAAAAGCCATGTTATAGCAAAATTCATACACACGACCCTTGTGTTAGTGATGTTTGCTGTTCTACATACATAGAGAAGCCAGCATAGAACTGCACTGGAAAGCAACTGACAAATTTCAAAGTTGGAACTCACTTTACACTATCACATGAAGAAAAAAGTGTGGCACCTTTTAAAGTTCATTGAATCAGTTTGCCTGCAGTTGATTTTTGTGGTCATTGTTAGGTTTGTTGCAGCTTTTCAATCTGTTAGACATTTCACACTGTAACAGATTATTTTTTAAATGGTAACACACCAGGGCAGCTAAAACATCTAATGTGTTACAAATAACTGTAGTTGGGTCTTCTGTTATAACTGTTAACATGTTTTTAAATGATTCTAGAAACGTGGTTCCTGAGCTTTGCTTTCAATGAAAATTTCTTCCATCCATTTTTGAAGACATTAGCAAACAGGTAATGATCAGTAATCTGATCATAAAACTCTGTAACTCTACTTCCTATTTACTTCTGCAGAAATATGGACTGAAATACATTTTAACTCTCATTCTAAACTCAGCTGGATAAGTATTGATTTCATATGAAAGTTATAAGTGTCTGATTAAACAAGCTGCCATCCTTAGCTGAATGTCTCAGAAGTCATGATTTTAAAGCCTACTGTACCTAGAAACTTAAAATGATTGTTTGCTTTTCATGATACTATATATTTTTTCTATAGTGCTATTGTCCCAGCATCACTCTAATTCATTATTATTTTTTTTTTAATTTATTATACTACCAACTGACTTAAGAAGTGGCTGCTACTTTGTATGTTGTTTTATAGTCATGGTTGTCCCCTTCTGGATGCAGTTTTATTAATTCACACTAAGTACTGCAGTAACAGCCTTTACTGTATTAATATCTCTTCTCTGACTTACAATGTGAGTACTTTGACTTCTTACTTTTCACCATTGGTTGAAAAAAAATGTCACCTTGTTGACGTCCTTTGACTTTTATTTTATTTATTTATTTTTTGTGGCTATCTTTTACACATTTTAAATTACATTTGAATCTTAAGATTGAAAGAATAGACAATTTAGTTCTTATTATTCTGGGCCAGAGATGTAGTTCCTTCTTTCAAGTCACATTTTGTAGCTACTGTTTGATATCAGTTGTCTTTGACTGATGACACATAAAAATACTGACTACAGTCAATATCTAGGTTTAAAACTTTTATTGACCTTCTATGTGGAATGCGAACCGCCTAAATATTTTGCTTTCTTAAGGCTGTAAAACTATGAGATGTTATTTACTGGTCCTTGCTATTTGATGTTACGGACAATATAGGAAACATCAAAAGAAATAACATAGATAATATTTAAATTATGCTTTCTTTGTTTGCTGCATTCTTGAGGCTGGACTAAAGGGAAGGGAAACATTTTATGAGGAGAAAGACTTGATAATTGATTGAAGATGTCCCTTAAACTACATTTTACTCTCTTTTATATGCCTGATCAATGAGCATATTTAGCTAATGAAATTCATGATTATATACATTAGAGTATAGTGTTTTATGGTAAATTATGTATTGTCATGAATTAATTTAGTCTGAATCAGAATTAAGTAGAATCATACAATTTCAAAGCCTGCATTAAGTCAATCAGCATCAGCCATGACTGTGATACCCATGCCCTGGCCCAGCAATCCAGGAGCCTCAATCCTCACCACTAACACCAGAGAGGGTGTCTCATATTTGAGGAAAGGATAACAAATACACACAGTAAAGTGCAATTTCCCTTAAGAGCAGACAAAGATCACAGTCAGTCTAGGGCTGGTTTCTCCCTTGCTCTCCAGGTCTCCAATAAGACTCACCACTGGCACAGCTATAGGGTCCAGATCTCAGCCTAGTGGGCAAGCTAAAATCTCCAGCACCCTGTCTGTCAATCCAGTGCTTCTTGTCCCTGTCCAAGTAGCTGACACACACACACTTTGAGTTAAGAGCTTACACAACCATACAAACACTTCTAGGGGAAGGCTGGCACAAGTTCTCCAGCTGTGCCCCTTTTACCCAGACTATACAGTAGTACCACTTGCCACCACCCAGCTAATATTTATCAGCTACCCAAAGGCCCTTAAAAGAGTGTCCAATTATTACTGTGCAATATTATTATCCAATTGGTAGATGTGACTAAACAGTCAAAGCTTATTTGGAGTGACCTGGACAGTAAACTCTATAAATATGCAATGTACTCTAGAGCTTAACTTCTCTCTACAAAAAAACAGCCACAGTTAAAATGTTTTAAAATATTTAATAATAAATAATTAAAACCACAAGACAATACTTTCTACTATACAGTGCTAGTCAAAAGTTCAGAGATCACACAGAAATACTTAAAATAAATCAGTAGAACAGTTCTGACATCACAGAAAAACACTTAGTCTAAACTTTATAGTTCCTAGCTAATCTAAAAGAAAACACGTCTAAGATAACTTATATAAGACAACAGGCAGTGCTAAGTTGGATAGTCAGACAAAATTGTTTAATAATCTCTGGTTCTCACTGTTTAAATTGAAACTGCAGTTCTGCTAAAACATTACAACATTGTTTTATACTTTCTAGAGTTCCCAGGCTGACAGAAACTGCATTTACATTCTTTTACACTTATATAAAGGACATTCCATATGTAAATTCTGGTCATTAACTTTAGCCTTAAAACAATAGGCAGGAAGCCTTCATCTAGCTGGACTGGAGCCAACTTGTAAAACATCAAAGGCAGTGATGAAATAATATTAATTTCAAAGGACCAACAAGAAATGCTTGACTTAGCTTTCTTTACAGCAGATGGCAATGTTGCCACATTGTTTTAAGTTCAACATTCATATTTACAAATGATAGAATCACATGCATAATTCTATCTGGCTAGGCTGGCAGCCTTCACCCATCTTTACCAGTCTTTACAATGACAATGACACTTCTACAATTATTCACCTTTGGCATCATCCTTAAAGGATATCCAATTCTTGACATAGAAATAAAGACATCTGTGGTTATAAAGCAACACTGACTTGATAACCTTAGTTGATGCATATATTAACCTTAAATGTAAAGATCAAAACAAAACAGTCATTTACTTTAAGGAAAGGATCACCATTGAGAACATTGGCCACATAAACAAACTAATAGCATAAGCTTACAGTCATGGGAAATTTATGCAAATTCCAGTTTATTCTTTCAAAATGGCTCATCTGATCAGCCTGCTGTTGCAGACTCATGACATAGATGAACTGGTCATGCTTGTAATAATTATCATACTCTCTACCTTCATAAAGATTTCTTACATAGTGCAATAAGAAATATAATCAAATCTCTTAGATAAAAGGAAGAGGTTATTACAAAGGACAGTGGCCTCAAATTCAATTGAAATAACTATAAAACTGCATATGCTGCACCCATTTGTTTCATGACTTGTCTCTATACTATAAGACTGACTATACCATTTTTATTTGAAAACAATTCTTATAGTTTTTTTCTAAGTGAGCATGTTTGTATAAATGGTAGCCAATGTAGTTTTTATTTATTTAGATATTTATTTCTGCTATATAAAACATACATTTGCAAACACTTGTACATCTCCTTGTATGACCTGCAAAAGTAACACAAAGCACAGTGATCAGTAGCAAAAGGATCCAACTCAAAATGACAATATGACAACAGTTAAAAAGACTGGATACCTAAATAAATGTAAAGCTGATATTTACAGCAAAACATAACAGCTTCCCTACACAGTCTTGAGGAGAAATTGCATGAGCTTCAGTAGGTGACAGGAAATTGCACGAGCTTCAGTAGCCCACAGGAAAAAAAATGTCCTAATGCTAAATGCATTTTCCCATAGGAAATCATTGCCAAGCAATTTCCTGCAATGATTCACTTTTTAGGGCAATTTCTCCATTCTTCGAGTTGGTGCAACCAAGGACTCTGTGTATATAAGTTGAGGTAGCGTATTCCCTCATTTGAGGGTGTAGGGCTACAAGCCTCCCTGCAAAAAAAAAAAAAAAAAAAAAAAAAAAAAGAAAAAAATATTTTTTCACCCTCTTAGATTTCAGGCATTTTTTTTCTTTTGAAGTGTCCACTTTCATATAATCAGTGTTTTATAATATAACCAACATAACATGGTTTTCATACAGCTGTAACAATAATGTTCATGGTCATATAGTTCCAGAAAGACTTCAAGTTAATTCATTCATTTATTTATTTATTTTTTTCCATTTGAATATTTTTTCAAAGGTACTGCCTAGCAGATATAGACATTATAAATTCTGGAAAATATCAGAATGCATGTTTTTTTTTTCTGAATTTTGTTAGCGTAAAAGTTTGTATTTCAGATACACTGACTTCAGACTTGTATTTGCCTGTTGTAAAGTACAATAAACTTCATTTCAGAAAAAAAACAGTCTAGTATACTGTTTCTGGCTAGAAATGCTAGTGTCTGCCAGCCATTAATACAAGACATAGTTTATTAACTGAATATTCAGATAGAATGAACTTTTACACATAGATATAGATAATACTACATTCAGTGTAACCTGATTGTTTGCAGTCATTATCAAGACGCTAATCACGTGTTCTAAAAGTCTTTTTCTTTTGTATAGCATTTTGTTTAGTGTGTTTAGTGTTTCAGGCTATCTGGAATGTATACACTCCTGTCAAGATGACCAGAAGTGCCTGTGTAAACATTCTTGGTCCTCCCCATAACACATAATAGTTTCTTGCATCACATTTCTTCTGACCTCGCTATCTGAAACCAATTACAAAAGATCCATTTGGTTGGTATCTATTTTCCTAAGAAGCCTTTGCAAGACTGTTTTTCCAAAAGATGAATATCAACATCAAATACATTTCTGAGTGCCTTGTTATTTATGTTACAGAGAGATTTCATAGCCCTCAGCCCTCAGGAATGTGTCATACTGTGCTGTTTATACATTGAGGATATTAATGGGTGTATTATGTCATTTTTCATCTTACCATCTTAAATACAACAGGCTGATAGGTTAAACTGCACTATTTGTCTAAGGAGAAGACATTACTGATATCAGCCCCCCCCCTCCTGTGTGTTTATTTTGTTTATGTAAAAAAAATACCATGCTGTTTTAGTGTCAGTATTTTCAGTTATAATGGTGTTTCTTCACAATAGAAACATATAAAAGTTGTCCTATATTATCTGACACCAGGTTTAGAACTATTTAACTGTATATACAGAATAGTGGCTTCATTACTGTATTTATAAACATTGTTCTGCGCAATATCTCCAACTTGGCCAAGTTACTGCAAATCATGCTAAATGTTCTCTGCCAAGTTATACTTACAGTTTATTTTACTCTACCTTATAGTAATTAACAGTTATCAAAACCAAACCAAATTACTTATCATATTTCTAATGAAAAGTATATTTTATCTTATAACAACTCATTTCTATTTAGTGTAACATAAAACAAGCATTGCTGTCTAAAGAATAATTTATACTCATTTTAGACTGAAAGAAGTACATTGTTTAGTGTTCATAAGAATTTTAAAAGTCATGAATCTTAATTAGGCATGGAGTGCTTGGATAATTTGGAAAACATGCATTATTTGAAAGCAGACAGGATCAGACTATTATATTAAGCCATTTTCTTGCTGGCTGTCATTATTTAAATATGTTTTCTGGAACAGTTTGAAAGAACAGCATTTGTCAACATCTGTGGTATGTTTCAACAAAACACTTTGCAAGCCACAAACCATATACTTACTGTTTACAAAATGTTCTGAATTACTTAAAGAATTCCTTAGGCTTTGTGATGTGAATGCTGTTTGTAAGCTTCTAGCGAGAGGCCTAAAAGTATTTTCTTCATAAGTAACTTTAATAATTTATTCTATGCGAGCAGTTAACTGTTAATTGATACTTATATCTATATCCTATTTTATAACCGCAGAATGTTTATGCTCACTGTTCATTATTAATACAGCAGTGCCGGCAAGCTTCGAACTAAAGCATGTGTGTGTAACTATATACTTGCTTGAGTAATTGTAGAGAATCAGGCAATAATGCAATAGGCTGATGAACAGATGGTAAAGACAATGCAAGTGTGATAACTGATCACAGAGTGATAACTGTATGTTAGTAGCTTTCCCTTATGAGTTTTAAATCAAACCCTATCCGTCTGAATTATATTTCATAGTCTCTCTTTATCCCTCTGTGTTGATAATGTTCTACATTTTACCAGTGCTCTGGCTTAGATATTCATGTAATCATAATTTGTAATACTTTTTTATTAAAAGGTCAGCCTAATAAAAATGAACGCCACCAAAGGGTCTGTTCTTTTTAAAATTGCAGAGTGCTTTCTATCAACACATATTACTAACAGAAGTTTAAGTAGGAGCTTTTTCAAAGCTCTTTGGTTAGTAAAAGTTTCCCAAGTGGTCACCAGTGGGAATTGTATATATTTTTCATTTTGTACCACTTTTATTATGAAGCTAATATTGTCAATAGTAGACTACTAGGCAGTGTTTCTGTGCCACTGTGATGCACAAGTCCAGAGAAAAAGGTATTTGTACTAAAAAATAGTTAAAAAAATGATTTTTTTAAGACTGAACTTAAAATGTTTCTGTTGTTCTGAAAATTGTAGTTATACATGATATTATCCTGTTTTATTAACCACCATTGCTTTATTAATTTTCTTTAATTTTTTCCTCTTTAGTTAAAGGCCAGGGCTTGGATTTTTACATGAGCATTCTGTACCTTCACATTGTTAATATTCAAAGAGTTCACTGTGTGAGATGGTTAGTATCTGAGGAAATATGCATCACTATTGTTTTGGGGTTGCCTGCACCTTATGCATGCCTATCATGTGGTAATCAGCAAAGTACTATAAGTATATGAACCCCGGTGTTTATTTTAGGTTACACATTTGTAAGCCAACATAAGCCTACTTTACTTCATTCATATTCTACCTTTAATGCTTTTCTAATTAGCCCCTAGTGAACCCTCTAGCTGCATGCATCCCACAGAGAACAGGGATATACTAGTTTTTGTGTTGGGAAATTTAAATTCAATTTGTCCATTTCTACACAAGTGGACTTTACTAGTATACCTAATTAACAACTCCTACACTGCACAGCTGTAATTCAGCACCTTGGCCAAGAAGCAACCTTCGGGAACAATGCTTTACTTCTGTGAAAAGTTTAAGAACTACCATGTGCATAGCCTGTAGAACTGTACCACAAAAAATCAATTTACCTGTTTCTACACAAGTGGACTTTACTAGTACACCTAATTAAGAACTCCTACTCAGCACAGCTCTAATTCATCACATTGACCAAGCAGCAACCTTAGGAAACAGTGATTTACTCCTGTGAAATATCTAAGAACTATTATTTACATAGCCCATAGAACTGCAACATAAAAAGTAGGGGTACTAAATGTTATTTCTGTTGAACTTTTTTAGAATAGCATTGTAATTTGTTAAAATGTCACTAACTTTCAATTAGAGTACTACCCTGCTCTGTGTAATGCACACAGCTAGAGGACCCCCCCCACACATAGGTTGGTTGGTGTTTGTTTATAATAGCCCTTCTCTTTATCATAAACCGATAAGGGAATGGTTTAAAAAAATATAGATCTTTTTGTCTACCAGAGAATCTTGTCTAGGAATACCTAAATACAAAAACATTTATCAGGACCGGTGTTGGAAAATGTTTCTTCATTTACATTACCTACGTACCTGAAAGCCATTTCTCTGATTGTTTTTTTTTTTTTCTTGAACATCCACTATCATGGATCAGCCCACCCACTGTGATCTCTTATAGTACTTTAAACTTTTCTGTGCCACCCTATCCCACAATCCTTTCCACTGTTTAAAAAAAAAAGGCTTCACTAAATACAGTTTCCCCTAGCGAAATGGATTCCCCTCCGATTCCCCCAGCTGTGTGCATCCCAAAGAGAACAAGGATATATTAGTTTCTGTGTTGGGAAATCTAAATTTACGTATGTTATTTTTTGCTTTATTTACTAAATATTAAACATCACAGTAATTAGGGTTTGTCTCTGGCATAACATCTACTTAACACAGATATGGTGTTTTCTTAATATCTTGAATATATTTTTGTAATGTGGATCAGTTCTGCAGAATCCTAGTTGCTGTTATCATACCTCTCAACTATCCGGATTTTCACAGAATATCTAGATTTTGGATGCATACTTTTTGTCTGTTCCTCATAAAATTTGTAGTTTTGTGGCAAATAACTGAGCATTGTGGTCACTAAATAATGTCACACATTTCTGTTTTAGACTTTATATCATTCACAAAATGTATTCTAACACAAAACTGTTATTCTAACACAAAACTGTTATTCTAACAACTTTCTAAGTTTATATGAACACTATTTAAAATCTGTCCCTATTTTTGGGCCTTTGTCACCCCGTTATTTAAGACTTTGTTCAGATTTCTTGTGCTAAGAGATTGAGAGGTATGGCTTGTTTAAGTCTCTTATCAGTGAATGTCTTGCAATATTTCTTATTAAAATGTATATTTTGCTTTTCATGTCTCTGGCATAACATCTACTGAACATGGATATAGTGTTTCATTAATATCTTTAATATCAGTTTCGAATGCAAATTAGTTCTGCAGAATCCTAGTCGCTGTTAGTTTAAGTCTGTTATCAGTGAATGTCTTGCAATATTTCTTTATGAAAATGTACATTTTACTTGTCGTGTCTGCACTATATTATTGTAATGTATCTGCTTAAATGTGTTTATTACCTGTGCTGTCCTCACAAAGTCATTGTTTGCCTGGCAGAAACTGCAGTAATTTTAAGTTTTAAGAATGACTTCAGCTGTATTTTCTGGTCAGACAAGTTTTCCTTTTGGTAGCTATGCAGCTCTAGCTAACTGTTGCATTGTCTCAGTCTGTACATTGTATTTAAGATCTGCTATACTTTAACTGTGTCTCAGGATTAGTCTGTTTAAATAGCTTTACCTGAATTATAGTATTTCTCTCTAATACTTATTTGAGTCTCCTGTTCTCACTTTTCTGCTCTAACCTTCTTTATTCTTATGATTACTTTATGTTACAATTATACTATCCAAGCACCTTTTCTGAACCCCTCTAATACGTGCCACTGTTATTGCTGCCTCTTGGTATTTATGTTTGTTTTTCTTCCTTTTTTCACAGTCAATTTGCCCATTTCTACACAAGTAGACTTTATTAGTATACCTAATTAACAACTCCTATCCAGCTCTAATTCATGACCTTGGCCAAGCAGCCACCTTAGGGAACACTGATGTGAAAATTCTAAGAACTGCCATTTGTATAGCCCATAGAACTTCACCACAATAAAGTAGGGGTGCTAAATCTTATTTCTGTCCAATTTTTTCAGAGAAGCTTTGTAATTTGTTATAGTTTCATTACATTTCAATTAGAGTACTACGCTGCTCTATGTAATGCACATAGCTAGAGGACTCCTCCCCCTTGTAGCTCAGTTGTTGTTTGTTTATAATATCCCTTCTCTTTAGCACCAACCAATAAGGGAATGGTTTAAAAACAACTACATCTTTTATTCTACAACAGAATCTGGACTATGAATACCTAAATGCAAAAACATTTATCAGGACCAGTGTTGGAAAATGTTTCTTCCTTTACATTACCTATGTACCTAAAAGCCACTTCTCTGATTGTTTTTCTCTTGTACATCCAGTATCATGGGTCAGCCCACTCCATTCTGCCCTTACTGCACTCCCCTACACTACCTCCAATTCCTACCCACCCCATATCAATTACATTTATACTATCCTTAAACATAGCCCCTTAAACCCCTCCACCAATTACCCACATTTTCCACATAGCCACATACTATTCTACACCCCTAGGCAACCATTCAAATTTAATCACTACAGCTGACCCAACCATCTTACCTGCCACATCAACCCCATTAACAATTCCACTCCCACCAGATTCCTTTCCTCTTTTAGCTTCTTACTGTTATTAGTTACCCTTAACATGACACACCCCTTTCCTATGATAATCCTCCTCCTCTGCTTCACACTATCCTTTCCACTCCTAACACATTGCACACCACTCAAAACTCACAAAATCAATGTTATCAAAGCTACCTTCACATCCAACTCAAGCCTTGACATACAAACAAAAAGTTACTTTGATATATCAGCTAGCTTATTTATGTCACACACCTTTCTATTTATAAAACATAAAATTTTGCAATCCTGCTCTAACTCTGAACTATTGCTCCTCTCAAAACTAAAATCTATAATAAAACCAATCAGCACCATACCTCTCAACTGTACAGGTTTTCGCAGAATGTCCAGATTTTTGCCTCATTTTTTGGTGTATTCCTCCTAACATCTGTTCCTTTCTGGCAAATAGCTGAGGATTGAAGTCATTAAATAATGGCAAACATTTGAGTTTAAGACTCCATATCCTTCAGAAAATTCATACTAATGCAAAACTTATTATTCTATCAACTTTCTAAGTTTTTATGAACAATATTTAAAAACTGTCCCTACCCCCCCCCCATCCTTTTAGTCTCTGTGTCTCTGTACAGATTTTCTGCCGTAAGAGGTGGAGAGGTATGATCAGCACCAACCATCACTTCTACCATTTCTCTGGTTTATCCCAGTGTGGAGACATCCACCCAAATCCAGGACCTACTCCATCTTCCTTTTCTTATGATAGATCATCTCCTAATACTCTATTTCTAGTCGCACTAAACCTATGTAGCATTTGTAATAAAATAACAAACTTCCATGTATGGCTATTGCAAAATACCCCTGACATACTCACAGTCACAGAGACATGGCTAAAGCTAAATATAGAAGACTCAGAACTACTCCTCGGGGCAACTAGATCTGACTGAACTCATAAAAAAAGCAGGAGGGGTAGCTTTAATATACCCCATCTCATATACAATAGTACCCTACTCCAAGCCAGTCCCTAAATATAGTAATGTTGAACTTCTCATAATCTTCTTAAAATGTAATAACACTAAACAAGTTTGCATTACAGTTTTGTCCATTGTCCCAGTTCACAACACTCACATACTAGAGGGCATCCTGTCCTGGTTATCTTAAAATATATCCAGTGAAACGATTATCATGGGTGATATCAATATCAACTAGCAATACTTAATCCAGACAACAGTATAATTCTCTTTGGTTCCACACAACTTATTGCAACTCCAACTAGAATTGTCCCATCCCCCCTTTAAATAACCACACCAAACACATAAAGACATTTGACGACCTTTATTAAACTCTATTATACAATTAACTTTATACATACAAAAACATTAGTTATCTTCCTCAGCAACGATGATCTCAGGGCAGCGTCACAACTCACCCTGGACGAATTTACCTCAGGGCAGCGTACCTACTCACCCTGATACCTCCTCCACCGGGGCAGTGTACATACTCACCCACATAAAGACACAGCATACCTGCTCACCTCACCTCCATACCAAACCATTAACCAATAACCACCTTCTTTAGAGGGGGAACAGAAGAGGACAATCCTGTCCCTTTTCTCCACCTCAAATTGCCCGCATCTTCCATCCATACACAAAAAAGGGAGGGTGGGAGGGCCACCAACTCACGCCAAATGTGCCTACTTCCTTTAATCCCTAACACTTAATCCTGTCAGAAGTCCCTCCTTCCCCTACCTGACTTCCTTTCACATCTCCCTCTCTCTTTAACCCTTTTACCACCACAATCCCACTATCCTATCCAACTACAACTCCCCACCTTAATTCCTACCTCTATACCCTCCCCACACCCCTTTACCCCTTATTCGTGGGACCAGGACAACTTAGTCCCATCTCCCCTTTAAATAACCACACCAAACACATAAAGACATTTGACGACCTTTAGTAAACTCTATTATACAATGAACTTTATACACTCAAAAACAACATTAGTTATCTTCCTCACAACAATGATCTCAGGGCATTGTCACCACTCACCCTGGATGAATTTACCTCAGGGCAGCGTACCTACTCACCCTGATACCTCCTCCACTGGGGCAGTGTACCTACTCACCCACATAAAGAGGCAGCTTACCTACTCACCTCACCTCCATACCAAACCATTAACCGATAACCACCTTCTTTAGAGGGGAAACAGAAGAGGACAATCCTGTCCCTCTTCTCCGCCACCAGCCTGAACCCTGGCTGTTCCCCCTCCTAAACCCTAGCCGCAATCATATCCTCTAAAAAGAGCTTCAAATGCAAATTAAAAAGATCCAATCCTACGTCATTAAGGTGTACTCCATCTGTCTGATACCAAGATTCCATCCCCAAGATCTCTATGGTTAATGGTATACATCACCAAAATTCTTAACTGCCTAGCCAGCCTTTGATTAACACACCTTCTGACCCTTTCACTCACTCTATAACTATATGCAGCCCTCCATCACAAACAAGGAACCAATTCTGACCACACAATTTCCATACCCGGGTACAACGACTGTAATCTCATCAAATCCTGCAGAATAATGTCCACTAATTGTTTTTTAGAAACAATGTCCAAGTCATTGCTCCCCAAATGAATGTCTAGTATACAAGGACACCCCACCTTCAGTTTAGCCCTCTCAAATTCATGCAACAACCCATCCCACCTAAGACCCCTAACACCATGCCAAGTCACTTACCACCCTAAATGTGATAAACCCAAATTTACCTCATCATCCCTAACTAAAGTACGCTTCTCTACCCAGTGGATGTACGAATGTCCCAAGATGATAATGTGCTTCCCTAAAAGAAAAGAAGAAAAAATTAATAATCAGACCACAACTTATCTAATATAAGACAAAAATGCATTTGAAGAACACCTCCCCACCCTTTTAATCAATTCAATGGAACTGCCCTCTCTAGCTAAATCTGAGGCCCTACCTATCCTGAACGAGTGAGTTGCAAACCTCTCCACCGGAAATCCCATGCAACTTAAAACCCTCCTCACCAAAATTATGAATCTACTACTCGACACCACCTTCCCATCCATTGAACAAAAAATAAACTGATCCACACTCCCCTTCTGCCTCTTCATAAATTCTTTAGCCCACATTACTGGACAAAGACAAGGATTCCTGTCAGTTTTAAGCACGACCACACATCCCCCCCAACTGATCTGTCTTACTTCTCCTTAATGCAATAGTAACCTCGCCCTCCCCTATAAAGGCATCCTTCCAACATAACGAGCCTAACAACTCTGAAATACGAAAAGCGCCAAAATATAACCATGTACATAACGCACCCCACATAAAGTAATCCAAAGACCCCCTTTGTAAGAAACCTAACCCTTTCAACAAAACTTTCAATATAACCCTCTTAAGCGGCCACCGAATATCCCTATGTTCTACCACCTCTCTCCCCCAACCCCTCAACATACACCCTAATGTCCAAGACTTAGTGAAATCCTGCAACCCCGCTACATTAGCAAAAATGCTAATTGCAGCCAAATCCACCTTAACTGTCTGCAAAGCCTTGCCTAACCCCCAAGCATGAGCTACATATCGCAATAGTAATTGCTCCGACCATACCCCTTCCTCTTCTGGCAGCTGCAAAATAAACTGATTAAAATCAGAAAGAGCCCTACCATATGCCTTCCTCATAGAAGGGGCCCAGGAATGCCATACCAACCACCTGACTACATCGACCCAAGATTCCACACCTCCTCTGGCAGGGTTTCTGGCACCTCCTCTGCCCATGGAACCAACCCTCGAAACCTGCAAAACTGAAATCGGGACAAGCTATCAGCAATCTCATTCCTTACACCAGGCAGATGCACTCCTGTAAAAGAAAAATGTATTAAGAGGCTCTGCAAAACCAATTTACATAATACCAACATTAACAAACCCGACTTAGCCATCTTCTTTTGCAATACCTCACTACAGCCATATTGTCAGAGTGAAAAACTACACATTTGCCCTCAATTGCTCTTTCCACACCACAGAAGAGTAGGTACGCTGCCCTGAGGTAAAGTCGTCCAGGCATCAACTCTAGAAAGGCCACATCCCACTTCCATGCCTCCTTCCAATCCTGCAGTCATTCAGCCGCAAACCACCAACCCCCGAAATAGGCCCCCATGCCAGCACCCCCAGCTGCGTCTGTAAACAACTGAAGTTCCTCCTGCCCCACCCAGTCTGACTGCCAAAAAGATATCCCATTAAATTGTTGCAAAAACCCATTCCACAACACCAAGTCCTCCTGCACCAGTTGGGTCACCCTAACCCAATGGTGTTTGCTCTGACCCCCTTTCAGCAAATATGCCACTGACCTGCAAAAAGCTCGCCCTGGGTGCACCGCTCAGCAGGCAAAATTCAAAAGCCCAAGCAACTCCATAACTGAATGAATTTGAATTTTATCCTTACCCAACACCGAACGTATCACTGACCTAAGCCTCTCTATTTTATTCTCGGGTAAACAAAACAGTCCCAGCTCCACATCAACTGTTAATCCAAGAAATTCTAATGCTCTTGCTGGTCCCTCCATTTTATGCTGAGCCAATGGTACCCCTAACTCCTCACACATAATCGTAAACTCCCACAACCCCTCCTGTGCTCCTACAATTCCTTCACCCACCAACAAAAAATCATGTAAATAATACACTGCCTTTTGAGTTCCCACTCTCTGCTGCCAAATCCAATGCAATACTATACTGAACTTCTCAAAAGTCGCACATGCCACTGAACAACCCATAGGCATAGCTTTATCGAAGTAGTACTTATCACCTACCCGCATCCCCAGTAGTGGCCAATCCCCACTCCTAATAGGCAACAATCTAAAAGCAGACTCAATGTCAACCTTAACCAACCATGGCTCCCTAAATTCCCTAATCACTTTCACTGCATCATCTAAGGAAGCGTAATGCACCCTAACCTCCCCTTCTGCAATAAAATAATTTACTGAATTCGCTTCCAGATACGACAAGTGATGTATCACTCTGAATTCCCTCGCTCGCTTCTTCGGCACCAACCCCAAAGGTGACACCCTGTAAGTGCTAAAAAGTGAACTGTCAAAAGGACCCAATAACCACTCTGCCCGACACTCTTTCTCCACTAAAAGCTCCAAGATGTCCTTTTTACCTTGAACAGATTGTAGATTCTTGCAACCCCCCCACCCCCTCCCACAGTGGACTTAATAGGAAACCCCCCTTGAAATCCTTGTATTATCTCCTCTTTGATGGCCAGATGTGGAAACCAATGAAGTATATCCCAGAGAACTTCCACCTTAATGGGGAATGGCACCCCTTCCTCTATTGCCCCTAAAGAACCCGAGTCCAAATACCCAGGACCCATGAAAATTACCCCTCCCCTGAACCAGTTAAAAGCCTTGCGAGAAGCCTTGCCCTCCAAATCCACCCTCATGACCCATAACATTAGAGTTCCAGGTGGACAGATCTTGCCGACCACAGCCAATGGCCGAATTACTCCCTCCACATCTTGAACAAATGTGTGCAAATTTTCACCCCACCCATGAACAGGAGCCACTATTAAATGACCAACACACACCCACTGCTTCCACCCCACTCACCCTTCTGTTAAAGCCACCATAACTATCCATCATCGTAGCCAACCATAGATCTGGATGACACACCTCCCAACGAAGTGACTGGTCCACAGCCTTCCATTTGCGGAAACGATGATCGTACCAAAGCCACGCATTACCTGGCCTTAACTGTTGATCCTTACGAATGGTAAGGAAATAGCCTAGAAGCAGCAGGGCCAAAGACCCGTCCTTCTCCAGCTGCACTGCCATAAAATAAATAAAGCCATCCACCCAATTATCCCATGTCCTAGGGCGAAGCTTACCTACCCTCTGCCTTTCCAATGCCGCTAAAGCTGCCAAGTCCTTGCTATTAGAGGACTCTCCTTCCACTAGCCATTGGACCCCTTCCGCATCGATCAGCTCAAACAAATCCACATATTCTCCTTTCCAAATTTTTTCCTTAACCGAGCCCGGAATGTGCAGAGTCAGGTAAACCGCTCCTGTCCCCTGTCCCAAAGATTGGGTAGCCAACCAGTCCCCAGGCCACAGCCCAAAGTCCGAGCCTACCTCTTAGTCCAAGACCAAACTGTCCCTGGAACCAACAGCCACCCCTGTCGCATCTCTAACTGGGTACCTGGCACCCTGTGCATCTCTGAGCCTCCTCTATCCCTTGCTCACCACCCCCGAGGTCCCCAACAGCCAAGTCTTCATCATCCCTCCCCCCACCACAATCCTCAACTCCTAGCTCCCCAGACAATACTGCCATAGTAAAACCATTATCTGTGCCTTCATCTTGCGATGTACTGGGAACCGGTGTCTCCACTGCTACCACCTGCTCTGATGCCTGTTGCTTTTTCCCTTGAGCTGGGGTTCTCACTGCTGTGTGCCACCTCTTCTGACCCGGGGTCCGTTCAGGTTCCTGTACCACTTCAGATGTTGCCACCTCCTGGAACAGCTCCTCCGCTTGGGCCACAATAGCTTGCCATCTCTGCCTTAGTTCTGGTAATTTATCCATCTGTAAAAGAGAAACACAATATTAAAACTGTTCCACAAACCTGACTGCCCTACTCCCCCCCAACCCCTAGCATTGCCTTGCCCCCCTGTACCTTAAATATGCCCCTGCCTGGCACACACTTCACCTTTCAGCTGCACACCCAATCAGCCACACCTCCTACATCTTGCAATCCCTTCCTAACCCTAGAATATCACCTATCAATATCCCTCCCCTATATAAGAGAAAAAATATATATATAATATTATTAAATAAATAAGTAATCCTGCACCTCTAACTATATCCCTACCTACCTGCCACCCAATTCTATCACCATTCACACAATTAAGCCTGAAAACACTTACCTTTCCTCCCAGAATAACAATCCAGAGAGGTAACAGCCAAGGACAGCAGTGCGCATATGCAAACCGGCGCCCGGATTCAATGGCCAAAAGAATGGCAGAAGCTACCCACGAAATGACCAGGGAGGACAGAAAGGATATTCCACCACTACCACCACCAAAAACAAAGATGCAGGGACACCCGCACGGCCGCAATGACCATCCCGAAGCAGGGACAGGACAGGGGACCGGAGAAGGCACACGAAAAATCCACGAACCCACCAGGGAGCATGAAAAGAAGATCAGCCACTACCCACCAATGCAGATGAGACTGAAGTGTGACGATGGACCCCCCACCGCCTACCACGACCACCTTTTTTTTTTTTTTGGATTACCCAGCCTACCCACATGGATCCTAACTGGCTGCATGGCACCAAATGGGAAGGTGGTAACGACAGACCCAGCCTATCCCCCATGGATGGCCCAACTGGGAAAAGGCCTGATGGGCCCGATGGATCCCCCAGAGACACGGATGACAGGGAGCAACCTCAGCAGCACTGGATGACCACAAAGACCCCAACCACTGCGACCAGCCCTACCCCACACCGGAGACACCACCAGACCACCAGGAAGACCTCAACTGTGAACAAATGCTCCAGGACACCGGGAAACACCCACCGCAACCTCAGGCCTACCAGACTACAAGAGAATCACATCAACACCCAGGTAAGCCGAGCACCACTCACACCAACACTTTTATCCTTTTTTTTTTTTTTTTGACCACCACCCAACCATTCACACACACACACACGCACACACACACTCTGCTCTCAGTATTCTTTCACCCTTCCCTACCAGTAAGCCATGTCCCTCAGCCTATATTCCCAGACTCCATCTCCACATTAAATTAAACCCTAAATAAAACACCAAAGGGAGAGGAGGGAACTGACCCAGTTAACTTAACCCCTTCTCTCCCCACCATCCACGCCTACCTGCACCCATAATACCTACAGGTCATCTGGACATAAGCTAGTTGTTACTGCACCCCACCAACTCACGCCAAATGTACCTACTTATTTTAATCCCTAACACCTATCCTGTCAGACGTCCCTCCTTCCCCTACCTCACTTCTTTTCACATCTACCTCTCTCTTTAACCCTTTCACCACCACAATCCCACTATCCTATCCAACTACAACTCCTCACCTTAATTCTTACCTCTGTACCCTCCCCACACCCCTTTACCCCTTATTTGTGGGACTGGGACAACTTAGTTTGTCCCAAACTACATTTCTTAAAAGTAACAACCAAGAATAAATTCTAGACTGGATCTTAGTCACAGACCCAAATAAATGTTCCAACTCTGGTACTCTCCGAAACACATAAAGTGACCACTTAACTGCATATATATAAATATATATATATATATTTATATATATATATATATATATATATATATATATATATATATATATATGTATATATATATACACACACAAGCACACACACACACATACACATAACAAATACCTATTTACCGAAAGGTCATAATTATAAAACTGTCTGCAACCTAACTAACTTCAACCAGCCACTATTTACTAATATGCCCAAATCCTTAAACCGGTCCATACTGAAAACATTAACCCCAGATGACACAGTTAACTACTTTAACAAACTATTTCTAGACACTCAGCCTAGCACAGCTCCAAACAAAAAGAACAAAATTCAGTCATGGCCATTGGCTAACAAAGTCCACAAAAAACTACTAGTAAACAGATACAAAACCTAGAAGGAATGGCAGAAGAACAGAAATGACCAACATCTACAAAACTATAGATATCTATGCAATCAGGCAATGAAACTTATAGCTATTGATAAGAAACAATACTTTATGCTACAACTAACCAACCACAAAATCAACCCCAAAAAGTTTTGGTCTACTATCTCATCACTTCTCACCCCAGGGTCCAAACAAAACCCTTCCCCATTTACAGATAAATCTCCACTTCAAATTGCAGAGTTCTTTAACATCCACTTTATAGAAAGTATAGCTAACTGTGTCAACAATCTGATTAAGCCCCTTACTCCTAACCCCATATATAATCACAGCACACCTCTGATTCAAACATCACCCAAACATACCACATTCCCATCCCCCTCCACTCAAAACTTTTCTACTATGGCCTCTAAACCTCTAACTCTCTCACTATATCCTGCATTCACTAACTCTGTATGTAACCTACTACATAAAATAAAACCCTGCTCTCTTTCCGCTGTTAATATTCCAGCTGAATATTTGAAAATTCCTGCTGATGCTATTGTCTACCCAGCCAGTATTCTCATCAATCAATCTATCATAGAATCCTATGTCCCCTGCCTTTGGAAAAAAAAAAAACAATTATAATCCCATTACACAATCTACTGAATTATCTATTTTCTGCCCCATCGCCATCCTATCTCCTCTTTCCAAACTCTTAAGAAAAATGTGTATACAAACAACTCCTTGACCACCTATTGCACAATGAGCTACTAGCATCCACCCAACTCAACTTTAGATCTGCTCATAGTATAACAATCTCAATAATATCCTTCATAGACACAATCAACAAAGCAAGTGACTGTGGCCAACTGACCTCAGCACTATTTTTTGATCTATTGAAGGCTTTCGATGCTGTCTTACACCCCAAGCTCTTACAGCAACTTTCTTCCCTTGGCCTTTCTGGTCCCTCTCTACAGTGATTTTCCAGCTACCTGTCTGACAACAATGTGTAATTCAAGTTTAAGTTCAAACTTGCTCAGCCCATGTATCTGTCCCTGTTCCAAACCAAGCTGACTCCCATCCCTTTTACTCTATCCCAAGTTCAATTACTTCACTCCTACCATCTCTCCAATTGCCTTTGCTCTTCTACCTTTATCTGAATTGCAACTGTCTCCTAAAGTTTTCACCCTCCCTACTTCCATCTTATATCCCTCTACTCTAAACAACCTAACCACCAACTCCCAGTGCTGATGTATCAGCCTACTATCTACTTATCTTATCTCTTTCCTAATCCGTGTTATAGTTAACCTGTAAATCTTGTTAATGATTCTTTACAATGCATTTCAGTTGATGTCTAGTTTGAGAAAACTGCAGTAGTACATAACCCACCTTTCTTGTTTATAAATTTTTGTCAACATCATAACTGGCTTGTAATTTTGTAAGAAAGGCTTAGCTGTGAGGAGTTTCATCAGTGGCTCCTGCATTGCAGTTTGACTCACAAATTAGGCTATTGCCTTCTTTGATCTGTTTTTTTTTTCAGAAACATAAACTACATTTTGTTTGAGGTGATTTCTTGATGTTTCTTATGTCATCATATCTATGGCACATTAAAATCTTTCTCAGGTAATGTTCGCATTCCTATGCTTATGGAATTTAAACTGAGTAGTGTGAAGTCATCTGCAGAGAGAATAGCTGATCGAAGTTTGATGTTTAGCTGTGAGATAAAGTATAAGAGTGCATGGGAATATGAGGTTCTTCAGCTGTTAGCAGACCTTCTTTTGGTAGCATTTTAGCTACTTTCAGTTCTTTGCATTTGTGTGAGAGCCAATGTTTGAACCATGCCAAGTGACCACACCAGGTTCATAGCTCCTGAGTTAATGCATCAGAAACATGTGGCATGCAGATTCATAAACTCACTGGGTATTAGTGACCAATGCACTATTTAGTTTTTCTCTTTTCTTGCCATTGATAATTATGTAAGTAGTTCTGAGAGCATACTGTGACTATTTAAGTGTATTTTTCCACAGTCACTTGCCTGCATGCCATTTTTTCAATTACTTGACTTAAAACTGGTAGTAATCAGGACCAGATTAACAAGGGGTCTGATGGATCTGCAGACACTGCTACTTCTGCTACCAGTTTAGTTTGAAATCCAGTGTTATAGACATACCAAATTACTAGGCCCTCTGCTGACCCATGAATCCCATAATCCTGCACTCTTCGTCATATGATTGGCCTGTACATAGAAGTGACATTTGATGTGTTGGTTTTAATAACTTTTTGTCATTATGGCTTGTTTTCAGTGGCTTAGGATTGATTGTTGTGTAACTGGTAGATTACACAGTTATGTGTGTTTGTGGATGGGGGGGGGTCTATGAATGTGGCATCCATGTGATGGAATCTATGATGCAATGTGTTACTCTATGGTATACCTTTAATGGTTACCCTATGGGGGAATTATCTTACAGCCACTGAGACTGGAACTGATATATGTTGTGTTTGTACATGTATAAATTTGAAATGGCTACTTGTTTATACAGCTTGGAATTAGAATGTTTCAGAGCAGTACATTTTGTAGTTGTTGATTGGCTGCGGTGCATTTCCTGGAACATAGAAAGATGGTTCACATGTCAGTCATTTCCTGATAAGACTGCTTTTTGTCTGTATTGTAGAGGGGTAGTTTTATTTAGTTTTATTAGTAGTCACCATTGTCTTTTTCTATGCTACCTCACAACAAGAGCTTCTCTGGTTGTTTTCTTGGCTGGGTATCTTCTGTGTGGAGTCTGCATGTGCTACTCTGGGTGCTCCAATATTCTACCACACTCTAAAGACATGCAGTATGTGAATCAGGGACTCTAACTTGTTTATAGGTGTGAGTGCATGTGGGGATAGTATGGAAAAAGGACCTGGCAATCTACTTCCATTCCCCCTGTTTGCCATGTAAACTTCTCTGATAGCTGTAGTTGTTTGCAGGGTCATGCTAGGAGTCAGCTGTGATTCATGAGAAAGAGCGAGTGTCTCACTTGAGGGATTTGATCCTGTTTATGCTTTCTCTTTTCCTTTGAGACTATGTACTATTTAATTAGTAAACCAAGGGGGTGTTAGCCTTTAATTTTACCTTCTGAATGGGAAAGACTTGATTTTCAATATTAAACATTTCTCTGAAAGGCAGTGAAATCTGTTGCTCATAGTAGTGTTAAATATCGAAGACCAACCATGTATGCTTAGAAATGGGTAAAGAATGTTAAACGTGTTTTTTTTTTGTGAAGGATTGTTGTAATGGGTGCGAGTTAATTTATGAGTGCTTTTATAGCTTATTATGATAACTTGAGCAGTTAGAAAGAACTTCTGAAAGAATATAGCACTCAGGCAGATTGGCTATTATCCAGGACAATATATCATGGTACCCTGCATCTATGTTTGTCCTGCTGAAACCAGAGTGACCTAACACAGTCCATTTCTGTAAAGTAAGTTTCCTGTTTTTTATTTTTTTTTTTATGCTGACTGCCAAGTTCAGACTGAAAATACCATGGAGAGTGAATGTACCTATATTTTGTAATGTTCCTCATCAGCAAATAACTGAACCTTATGAACTGACCAAAGCTTAGGGTAATCTAAGTAGCTGTAGAATTTCTGTAAGGTGACAGGTCATAGATTATGTGTTATGAGAAATCCAGGGGGTGAGTAATACTGTCCCCTTACATTCATAAGTACCGAACCAGGTGGCTGAATGGCAAGATCTTTACCTCACAGCTGCAAGACAGGGTTTAATCCTGACTTCTGCTTACTGTCAGTGTAGAGCTTAAGATCTTCTCCCATGTCTGTGTAGGTTTTCTCTGACTTCTCTGTTTTTTTCTCAAATTCTAAAAACATGCTGGTTTAGTGACTAGGCAAAACTGAAGGGCTCAGATTGTGCCTGAAAAGGGTCTATGACTCATCCTGCTAACCTAATTAGCAGACGTTAAATCAGTTCTGATATGTAGTCTTTTCACCACATAGAATGTTGTTATATTTTGCATTTGGATATACCTAATACTGTCATATCAGTACAGTATGCCCAAAATTATAGCTTCATTATCAATGACTGTGAAGTAGAATTGTTATGTCTGTGCTATTAACAGAAATGCCTTCTCCATTTATAGCAGAACTCAGACTTAAAGCTGTTGCAATAGTTCTCTCCCTCAATTTTCTTTCTGCTACATATGTTTGTTGTCTACACTGTGGATGTATACTGCATTACCACTTACTGACATGCCGAGTGCCAAAAAGCCAAAAAGAAAGATGGAAAATCCTGAGAAGTGTGAATCTCAAAAATCACTCTTCTCCTTAAAACTTATTTTTTTTTGGGGGGGGGGGGTGCAAACCCACCCTGCTCCCCCATATCCTCTAAAGTTATATATACCAACTCTGAAATCACCATACCTTGGAAAAAAAGGGAACATTCTGAGAAATGCCATCTCAGACTTAATATATGTAAGTCCAATCTTTAGGCTCTTCAGTCTCTGTATTTAAAGACTCGCTCTAGCAGGACCTGATATTTGAAATGACTACACTTTGGGCTTTTGCTTTAGGTGAATCAGGTACTAGAGTGGTGCATTCCATATTTGGTGGACTGAAATCCAATAAGCTCTAGATTTTGTTGTGTTTAGTTATATTATAATATAACCTTGTCTACATTCGTTCCCTGCGTCTGAGCTCTGTATGGGCACTCTTCACAATTTATACATCTTCCACCAATTGGTAGGGTTTCACAAACTACTTTCAGCACACTGTGTGCTCCTCTTATACTACTTACTGTCTCTCAATCGCTTAAAGAACGATTTAGATGTTAAACCTTTTGATAGTGAAATGAGGTCACCATCCTCATAATTGTGTCGAACCTGAATCGTTAGAAGACTAATGAGTATTAAGGGAAAACATTCACAGTGGGCCAGTATGTTTCTCTCTGGCAAAAACTATAGCTGAGTTTGTGTCAGTGATATGCAGCAGCCACCAGTTTAGCACTTCAGTGATGCATATGTATTGGAATACACTTTAATGTCCCAAGGAGATGGGTAAGAGCATCTTTGTTTGTGTCTTTCGGCTTTTTCCCGGTTAGGGGTCGCCACAGCAGAACTCCGGTCTGCTAATGATTGGTAGTTGATTTTTACGTACCGAGTTACCAGCCCTGACGCACAACCTTCAATGAAGGTACGCCCATTCACGCATGTCTCCACACAGAAGACGCTCTAGCTGAGAATCGAACCGGACATCGTCTTACTGGGAGGCGACAACGCTACCGCAGCTCCACCACCGCGGATTATAGATGGGTAAGAGCATCTGAACCTGATTAATACAATTAGAAGTGTGACACTAATGCAGGAACTGAAAAGGGGTGACTTTGAAGGTGATGATTTCTTGCTTATGGATACCCCTTAATGTCTGCCAGAATTGCCTATATATTTATTTATTTATTTATTTATATATTTCTGTCTGGGATGTCCTTCTGTTAGGGCCAATAATCAAGAAAGGCCCAAGAAGAAAACCTCCACTGTATGCTGAAAATTGTATATTTAAAATATTACATTTCTTCTACAGTATAAAATACAATTGATACATGGTAAAGCAAAGCTGATAATCTTTAAACATTGCATTGATTACATTCTGCAGTCCATTTATTTATAGGTCTTTCTATTATGACAAACAGATGCAAAAGACAAAAAAAAATGAGTGTAGGAGTACATACCATTCATTCTCTGCCTTGGTGAAGGGGATATGACCTGCACAGTGATGCAGTGATTTGCAAAAGCAACTGCTAAATGTGAGAGAGGCAAACATATTGTTCTTTCATCTGATAGACTTGATTCAGAAATCCACTACATTTGCCAAGGTAGCGATCACCATAGTTAATTATTCTCTCTTTTGCCCTCCTTTTCTCACTTGAACTGTCTCAACAAGGACAGATCCTATTACTAGTACATCGTACTGCCACTCATCATCCTAGAAGTTGCCAGAAAGTCTAAGTAAGTCTAAATAAGATTCAGTCCTCAGGACCTCAGCTTTTGTGATGGTCCTTTGCTTGCAGACAAGTGAATATGCATAGTTCCTCCTTAATCGTGGTTTTCTGTTTTTCTGCCATTTAACCCAGTTTTCTATATTCCTTGTTAGCTCTGCTTCAAATTGTTTTAGGTGTTGTGTCATTTTCATTTAGACGTTATTGTCACTTTATCCTTTTTTTTATTGTTTTCAAAATGTTTTATAATCAAGCCTTCAAGCTGTGCACCTTTTGGTTAGATACATATTCTAAAGTAGGTAAAACTTTCTCCTCAGACTGAAGTAAGCTCAACATACTTCTGAACTTATCCTTCTATAAACCAACAAGGCATGTGTCACTTTTGTTTACTTCAATTTAAGTAGTTAAGGCCATTTCAGTTTTGATATAAATCTTTTCGCCACAAGATTTAACCAAGGTCTCATACACTGAAGGATTTGTGGTGTGTGTCAGCACATTCAAAGCTAAAGCAACAATACCTAGATAGTGCTAAATGCAGTTTGTAGATACTGTTTCCCGTTAGCTGGCATTTATGTTGTATGAGCAGAGTATGATGCGTTACTGATGACAGGCACATCTGCAAATGATTTGGTCTGCATATTTTATATTACAGTTCACAGAGTTTCTGCTACTACTGAAAATTCAACTCTATTTGCCCTCAGCTGCCTCCTGTAGCCTGTACTCAGACATCTGTTCCATCTTACCTGACACCTCTTCAACTTGCTTCTTCGGACTGGGGCCATATTAATGACAATAACCCTAATGTAAGCAGTTGTGGGAAGTCTAGGTACAGGAGACCAGAGCATCCCAGTACAGTGCTTTTACTTTGTTTAGTGAATGAGGATTCACCAAACCTTTAGTCAAGTAATTAAAATTAAGACCGATCATCATACAATAAAACTGACTGATGATCCATTTTTAAAATGAGGCATTTTTTTCTGGGGTCTGTGTTATGTAACTGAACTTCCAGAAGTTCGAGCAGGGAAGTTCAAAAGTTGAAAATGTCGAAGCCGCGGATATCCGAATTCTTTTCCAGGGAAAGAATTCGTTTGGCTGTTTCTGCGGCTTCAGCATTTTCTCCACTGTGTTATGAAAGTTACAGAACGGGTTAAGGTAACTGTGCAATTGTGACGGACGTTGGGGTTAGGGTGCGGGTAAGGTAAGTGTGCAATAGTGATAGACTTTAGGGTTAGGGTGCGGGTAAGGTAAGTGTGCGATAGTGACGGACTTTAGGGTTAGGGTGCGGGTAAGGTAAGTGTGCGATAGTGACGGACCTTAGGGTTAGGGTTTGGGTTAAGGTTAGTGCATAGATAGTTGTGTATGTAAGGTTTACTGTAGGTTTATAAGGTTTTTGGTGTGCTTGTGTTGTGTGTGTGTTTTTCGGAACAGCAAATTTTTTCCCTGGGAAAAAATTTGCTGTTCTGAGGTTTCGATGTTATCACATTTCAAACTTCCAAGTTCGAACGTATGGTGTTCGAAATTTTGGAAGTTCAGTTATGTGACATAGACCCTTTTTTCTGTACTCTTCCCATGTGACATCTGTGTGTTCATAAATCTGTTATTAATCTATTCTTACACCTAAGCTGACACTGCCTGTGAAAAAAATGGCCTCTGCAGCACTCTTAATCCTATCTTTAATGTTTTTCATTTGCCATAGCCAGAATTCCAGGAATTATGATAAAATACTTCTGATTTAATGAATTCTGCTTTATCACAATCAATGATTTCTGTATCAAGCCAAATTATATTGAAAATCAGTGCTGTTCAGGTCATAATAAAAACATCTATGCTTATGCTGATGTTTAGAGTGCCAACCCTGATTCTTATATGACCAGTGTTGTAGTCACTATGTTAACATTTGATAGTAAAAGCTTATACCATAGCATCTCACATGTGTTGTCTGGCTAGAACTGCAAATATTCATCATGGGAGCATCAACAAATTGCTGAGTGGAGTATTTGAAATGCCAAAGCACAGAATGCTAGTACTGATATGTTTAGAATATGACTCTGAAACAGGAAGAGGATTGTGTGATATACACTGACTCAGGTTTGTTCGATGCTGAAATGGTGAATAGGACATGCTGAGAGTTGGCATGAAAAGATTACAAATAAGTGCAACGGATACAATTTATATTAGACAGTGATTGTGTTATGTGAAATTGTGTAGTTTGTCAACACAGACATATGTGGTGCACTATCATCTCTGAGTCTGTAATGGTGGAATTAAACATCATTAGTTTTGGGGTGCACAGATAAAAGTCTTTTATCTGGGGACACAGCTGAAACAGTAGGGCATCACATTTTGTGTATGTCTATAGGTGTTTTATATTTGATGCATGTTGAATTTTATATTCTATGTGTTTTATATGTATGTGTATAGGATTATAGTATGAATCATCAAAATCCCTAAATGCCATTTACAAACTGTAACCAAAAACATTTCATAGTTTCACAGGTTCATAGGTGTGTACTAGGCTGATGGCCTTGGGGCCTTTACAAGCCTAGCCATAGGATTACCCTGGCATTGTGCCACCCCACCTTAATTCCTAGTGCCTCTGTAGAGTAGAGCCACTGGAGTGATTCCCGGGGTGAATTTTCTATTTCCCATCCACTCATCAAGGTTTCTCTTGAAGAGGGTCAGCGAGGTGCTCTGCTTGACATGTATGGTAAGTCTATTCCATAGCATGGGTAGTCGCTGGTTTATGAACCTGTCCCTCCAGTACATTCTGTTGATTGTGGTAATGAGGTTGAGGTCTCTGGAGTGTGTGATGTGGAGGGACTGGGATTTCTTTAGTAGCAGCATTTCTAACAGAGCTGGCTCAGTTGTTGCAGGTGTTTAGTGAGGTACATGCCAAATGGGGCACTGTACACATTGATTGGCTTAATGATGGAAGAGTAGAGGGAGACAATGACCTCTTCCTGGCTGCAAAACTGGAGTAATGAGATGTGTCACACAGAAGGACTTTCTGACCACAGTGGCAATGTGGTAATCAAAAGAGAGGTTGCTGTCAACCGGTGTTCCGAGATCTCTTATAACACCTTCTGTGTTCAGTGGGCTACCATCAATGTGGTGATTCATGGGAACTGTTTTTTTCCCAAAGGGGATGACGACACATATTTTGCATTGAGCTTAATGCCATGGTTCTAACACCAGTCGTTGCTCTCAGTGAGGCCATTCTGTAAGATGTCAACATCACTTGGGGAGTTAATAATAGCTCCTAACTTGCAATCTTCTGTGAACTTTGTCAGCTAGAGTCCCCTTGTGTTGGCCTGGACTTCAGAGAATTAGATATCAAACAGGACAGGACCCAGGACTGAACCCTGTGGGACTCCACTCGTGACTAGTCAGCAGTCTAAGAGTCAGCTACTTTCACACTGTGGGTTCTATCTGTGACCCAGTTTGTAACCCACCTAGTGATATAGAGGTTGATGCCTAGCTTAGTGAGTTTTTCTATGATTCCTGAGTTAGAAATGGTATCAAAGGCCTTGACCTGATGAAGGTAGGCTGTATGAACCACCTTGCCTTCATCCACATCTCTGGTGACCGACTCAAAGAAGTCAACCAAGTTGATCAGGCATGATCTAACCTTCACAAAACCAAACTGTGTGAGATCCAGAGTTTTGAGATTTCCTATATCCTTGTTTATTAGGTCCATGATGATGCTTTCCATAGCTTTGCATATCAGACTCATCAGGCTAATGGGCGATAGTTCCCAGGGTCTGTAGTCACTCCTCCTTTGTGGAGAGGGATGACTACAGCAGTGCACCATTCGTTAGGGACAAAGACTGAGGTGAGGCTGTGATTGAACAGGGCACACAGGTGAGGTGCCAGTTCACTCTGCAGTTCATGTAGAACACAGCCAGGGGTATTGTCAGGTCCCATAGAAGCTGTATTCTTGGCCTTGAACAGTGCTGTTTTAACCTGTGCAGCAGTAATACTGGATATTGTCCGGTCCCATAGAAGCTGTATTCTTGGCCTTGGACAGTGCTGTTCTAACCTGTGCAGCAATTATACTGGGTGCCTGGCAGTCTACTGGTATTGTGATTGTTCCTTTGGGGGGGGAGGGGTAAAGTTGGCACTGAATCTGTTGGCCAGTATATTGGAAATATTTGTTGGCTCGGTATAGAAGGTACCATTGTGCAGTAGCTCAGAGCAAATCTGGGCATTGCCGTGGAGGTTCTTTACCTAACTACAGAAGGCCTTGTGGTTGTCTTTACTGTCTGCTGCAATTCTGTTTTCATGGCTAGCTTTAGAGGATTTGATGAGGGATCTCAACTTTTTATTGAGGCTGATAAGGGAGTTTTTCCAGTCTTGGAACTTCATCTTATTCCACATAATTTTTCTCCTTCTGTTGTAGAGTTTGTTTATGGCAGTAGACCGCCAAATTGGCTTCCTTTTTTTGGAGGAGAGACTCTTGTTTCTATTGGGTATGGCGAGATCCATGCATTTGTGTATGTGTTCATACAGTGCATTGGTGTATGATTCAACGGTCATGCAACTATTCTCCATTTGCATGGGCGCTGTGAAGTTAGCCACCTATGTTTTTAGGAGCCCAAAGTTAGTTTTGGAGAAGATTTTCATGGTGGTTACCTTTGTGTGTGTGGGGGGGTGAGGGATGTGGATTTCCAAGGTGATTGGTTTATGGTCAGATCTAACCAGGGAGGAGCTGACTGTTGGTGTAGAGCAATGGTCACCCATGTTAGTAATAACCAGGTCAAGGTTGTTGCTACCTCTAGTGGGGGTAAGAATGAGCTGGTCCAGGGCATTGGAATTAATGAACTCCAGGAAACGTTGGGCAAGTGTATTGGTACATGAGCAGTTTTCTCATGTTAATGGAGGGGTAGTTGAAGTTGCCTAGTATGAGAGTGTTAGGTTGGACCCTAATATTCTCCAGGTTGCTTAGGAACATGGAGTGTGAGTCTTGGGACATGGTTGGGGACCTATAGCAAGCTACAACCTGAATTGCTGTCTTACCCAATGTTAGCTACACCTGAAGTATCTCTGATGGCTTATGTTGGGCTACCAGTCTGGAGGTGTGTCAATCCTTTATGAATATGGGAACACCACTGCATTTGGAGCTTCGGTCCAAGTTCTGTGGCAGAAAGGTTCATAGGTTCAAAGGTAAGTACTAGGCTATTGGTCCAAGGGCCTACGTAAGACTAGCCAACAAGGTTCCCTGGCTTACGCCACTCAAGAAAGTTTTTTTTCCTGTGCCACTGTCGAGCAGAGACACAGAAGTGATCCCTGGAGTGTATTTCCTATTTCCCATCCACTCATCAAGATTTTTCTTGAAGGGTGCTAATGAAGAACTTTGCTTGACATAGATGGGTAGCCTGTTCCAGAGTATGGGAAGTCTCTGGCACAGGAATCTATCCTTCCAGCATGTCCTGTTGATTGTGGTGACAAGGTTTAGGTCCCTAGAGCATGTAGCTTGGAGGGATTGGTACTTCTTTAGGTGTAGCATGTCCAACAGCTCTGGGTCTGACATAGCTTTATATGTTAGGCAGAGATCTCCTCGAAGTAGGCGATATGCTACGGAGTAAAGCTGGTGTTTTTTGAAGCAGTCAGTGTAAGGCATTTGTTTGAGGCCAGTAATCCTCTTTGTGAGGTACTTCTGTTGTCTTTCCAGCTTCTGCAGATGTCTTGTGAGGTACAGTCCAAAAGGGGCGTTGTACTCTATAATGGGTCTAATGAGTGTCGAGTAGATGGGAACAATGACCTCTGTTTTCCTGGATGAGAACCCTTTTATGATGAGGTGTGCCATGTAGAAACACTTCCTGACTACTGTGGTGATGTGACTATCAAAGGAGAGACTACTGTCCACCTGGGTCCCAAGGTTTCTTATCACACATTCGGTGTTAAGTAGATTGCTGCCTATGTGGTAGTTCATGGGTACAGAGTTTTTACACTGCACTTTTTGGCATTGAGCTTGAGGCCATGGCTCTGACACCAGGCATCTGTCACAGCGAGGCCCTTCTGTAGGATGTCCACATCATTTGGGGACTTGACTATGGCTCCTAGTTTGCAGTCATCTGCGAACTTCATTAGCCAGAGGCCTTCTGTGTTAGCCTGTACTTCAGAGAAGTAGATACCAAACATGAGAGGTCCCAGGACGGAACCCTGTGGTACTCCACTTGTCACTGCTTTGAGGTCAGATTTGGAGTCTGCAACTTTTACAGTGTGGGTTCTGTCAGTGAGCCAGTTGGCAACCCATCTTTGTGACGTAGGGATTTATACCTAGTTTAGTGGGTTTAGCTATAATTCCAGAATGGGGGATGGTGTCGAAAGCCTTGGCGAGGTCAAGATACGCTGTGTGAACCACCTTACCCTCATCTACGGCTTTGGTGACTGCCTCAAAGAAGTCGATCAGGTTCAGGAGGCATGAACTGCCTTTCACAAACCCAAACTGGGTGGGATCCAGAGTTTGGAGGTTACCAATGTTTTTGTTTATGAGTTCCATGATGATACACTCCAAGGCCTTGCAGACCAGGCTCGTCAGGCTAATAGGTTGATAGTTCCTGGGATCAGTGGTGGTTCCCCCTTTGTGGAGTGGGATAACTGTTGCTGTGCACTATTCAGTGGGCACAAATCCTGATGCAAGGCTATTATTGAACATGGTGCTTAAGTGGGGAGCCATTTCGTTCTGAAGTTTGTGTAAAACGCAGCCTGGGATGTTGTCCAGTCCCATGGATGCTGTGTTTTTGGCTTTAGATAGTGCAGCTTTTACCTGTGTAGTTGTGATTACAGGGACTCTGCATTCTTCCTGTATAGATATGGGCCCTTTAAGGGGGGGGGGGTAAAGTTAGCACTGAACCTATCTGCCAGGATGTTGGCAATATCAGTCGGTTCTGTAATTTTCGTGCCGTTGTGCTGTAACTCACAGCAGATCTGGGTGTTGCCATTGAGATTCTTGATATAGCTATAGAATTCTTTGTGGTTGTCCTTAGAATTAGTGGCAATTTTGTTTTCGTAGCTAGCTTTGGAGGATCTTATAAGGGATCTCCGCTTCTTACTGAGGCTGACCAGGGAGCTCCTCCACTCATGGGATTTTTCTCTCTTTTATTTATCTATTATCATTATTAGGGTGTTTGGTTGAACCCTAATATTTCCAGTGCATCAAGAAAAGAGGAGTGGGAATCTTAGGGCATGGTGGGGGATCTGTAGCAAGCTATAATTTGTATTGCAGTTTTGCCCAGAGTTAATTGCACTTGGATAACCTTGGATGCATTATGCTGAGCAACTAGCCTGGAGGTGTGGATATCCTTAATAAATATGGACACACCTCCGCCTTTGGTGTTTCGGTCCAGGTTACATGGCTGAAAAGT